>NC_060122.1:661826619-662129649 GCF_021461395.2 Schistocerca americana
CTAAGGTCATCAGTCCGCTAGAACTTAAACCTAACTAACCTAAGGACACCACACACATTCATGTCCGAGGCAGGACTCGAACCTGCGACCGTAGCAGCAGCGCGGTTCCGGACTGAAGCGCCTAGAACCGCTCGGCCACAGTGGTCGGCGGTGAGAGGTAATGCTTGAAATTTGGTAATTTCGGCACACTCTTGACACCGTGTATCTCGGATATTCCCTAACGATTTCCGAAATGGAATGTCCTATTCGCCTAGCTCCAACTTCCAATCCGCGTTCAAAGTCTTTTAATTCCCCTCATGTGGCCATAACCACTTGAGATATCTTTTCGCATGATCCCCTGAGTACAAATGGCAGCTCCGCCACTGCACTGCTCTTTCATACCTTGCATACGCTACACTACCGCTGTCTGTATATGTGCATATCCCTGTCGCATGACTCTTGTTACCTCAGTATAGACATCAGAAAGCACAGCAAAGCTCCGCGGGACCGATTGAGTACTGTGCCATCCTCTGCCGTATGGCGTCACGCGCGTGCAGTAAGGAAGGGAATTTGGTAGCTCACAGCTCTCCCTGCCTTTTTCGGAGTTATTGATCTGGGAGCGGGTACTCTTTCTTAAAGTAGCTGCTCAGTCCGCATCACGAGGCTGAGAGAATGCTGTCAGTTCCAGTCCTCCCACCAAGGAAAAGTCCCAGGAATAGCTGCGACACACGCTGATAGTTGAGCTAAGGAGGCTGTCACAGATGTAGGAGTAAATAAATAAACAGTGGGCGACAACGGGGTAGCGCGGATCCCTGCTTGGGTACGATTTATTTATTTATTTATTGCCAAATTATAGACCTGCTACCTGATGTTTAAAACAGGTCGTACATCTTACAATTTTCGTTTTTCATTTTTTTACAGTTTTCTTTCCTTTCGTTTTATCTACAACATTTACAAAGAATGATATTTTTCAAAATAACAATAATTTAAGGTTGAAATATAAATAAAATTTTGTTGTTTTTTAAGAAGAATATAAAAAGAAGATAGGATAGATGAGAGATTTGTTAGTACCGAGTGTGACTGACGGTGAATGCCTCGGAATGGTTTCTTCGACCCGTTGACCGCCAGTCACACACACACACACACACACACACACACACACACAAATGGTTATTAGTAGAGAAATAACGTTGTTTATCCTATTTGTTACTAATTATATGTATTAACTACTTTAGGTGCCCATCCATGTACAGCATTTGGTGTGTTCTTGGCTAGATTGCCAGTAATTTGCTTATCTACTGTCACATCTCAGCTTCCTCCTCCTATTCCTCCTCATTGTCACTATTTTCGTTGTCACTGTGGGTATCGCTGTCCACTCTCTGGAGATTTCTGTTACGCTGCACATAGGCATGTCTGTGATGTCGTGTCCACATATACTCTTCATGTGTTGTTTTTGAAATACTGTTTGTCAGTGCCTTTAATTGTGCCCATTGTTCTTCGTCTCTTATTGCTGTGTATACATCTGTGTCTGTATCTGTGTAATCTAAGAGTAGTGTATGTCCATTGTTCGCGTATTGCCCGCAGAAGAAGACAGTGTGTTCTGGGGAACCTTCTTCCCCGCATGTGCATGTAGGTGTCTGCCTCAGACTCACGCGGCTTAAGTGCGTGGGATAGGGTCCGTGCCCCGTTAAGAAATGTACCATACCGCGGCTGGGATCGATATGTCTCATTCTCAACCACAGTCTACGTCCCTTATCACTTACATCCCACTCACCTTGCCATGTATCCAAACGCCAACTTTTAAGGTGACGTATCGTCTCTATGGGAACACCGGTTATTGTGTGTACCTTATCTAGTCTCCCCACCTTTAACCAGTACCTTGCAGCCCTGTATTTGATCGTGATGTCTATGGGGCATATTCCGAGCACCACACACAGTGCATCCGCTGAGGTGGTACCGAAGGCTCCAGATAGCCCAAGTAGGACACTTCTCTGCCCTCGTCTGACGGATGCTTTGTTGGTGACCACGGTCAGTGTATGTGCCCACGTGCTAGCTCCAAAGCTGAGTACTGATTCGAAGAGCGCACAGTGGTATGTATGTATGACTGGTAGAGGTAGTCTGTACTGTTTTGAATTTAGCCTCACCAGTTGGGTAGGATGTTATCGAGAGTAACTCGGCATCGTCGATTTGTGCCACCTCTGTGCGTATGAGTGTGCATGTATATGCGTGTGTCTGGACGCAGGCCAGCCGCGGACTGTCTGAAAAATAGGCTCTCAGCGCGACCTAAACACCGCATCCGTATCGCTGGCCGGCCAGGTAAAATTAGACGGCGCACAGACGATGCCGCCGCCGCCACACGCCTACCTGCCGTGTGATCGCCTGTCTTTCTGCGGACTTCCTCGCCTTCTTCCGTCGCTCTCGCGGCAGCGAAGCCCTTCTCGCAGCAGTACTTACGGTTTCTTTCTTTTTTATTGATTTTAGGCGAGGTCCGTCTGAAAATGTAGTTATGTGATATAACGGTTTAAAGAGAATGTTTGACGAACTTCACTCCAAAATACTAAACACAACGTGTTGCATAATACAGTGAATGATTATACAAAATGAAATGTAAAAAATCCGATTTAATATGGCGTTATACGCAGCGAATCGACCTAAAACTATTGAACTAGGCCTGTTTCTTAATAAGGAATTTATGATTGTAAGTTACTGTTGCTCTTTCAAAAGTATTTGACCTAAAGGTGAAACTGCTACAATTTCACTAGGCGTACAAAAAAATACCAAACAGTTATGTTAGGTAACAGAGTCTGAAAAGTACATGAGTTTGACTGCTCCATTAAAATGAGACACAGTAAATACAGGGTGTTCCACAATTCATGTTACGCACTTCTAGTGGTTGTAGAGGGCACTTACTGGTCCAGATTTTACATAGGAAAGCATGTCCGGGAACGTTATCCAACGAGGCTACTGAGCGTCAAAATTATAGGCACCGGGGCTTGTAAATGTATGTATATACGGGGTAATGTCGTAATGGTATTACAGACTTTCAAGGATGATGGAAAAGGATAAATGTATCAGTTTGAGGTAAGGGTCCCTGTACCGGAAACGAACGAGTCGAAAGTTCCAAGCGAAAATCAGTCTGATACCCCTTGGTAGCACTGGTACTGTTGTTGAATGTATGGCAGGCAGGCAACATTCAGAGGACGTAGTGTGGACCAAAGCAAGAAAAGAATGTCTAGCAAACGTGGGCTTAAAATACGTACTTTAAGATCTATGAGCATTTGTTCAATACATAGATGTGTTTCACAGTAAATTAGATAAGCAAGTGCTGATAGCCTTTCAGGTATGCATTTTAGAGCCCATGTTTACTGGATTTTTTTCGTCCATACTATCGCCTTTGAAAGTTGGATACCCTCTTAGCAAGAACACTACCTGGACATGTATTCTACTGCCAGAGGTATCAGAATGATTTTCGCTTGTAACTTTCCACTAGTTCGTTTCCGAACCAGGAATCCTTACCTTAAAGTAATACATTTATCCGTGTCCATCATCTTTGAAAGTTTGTAATATCATCGCGGAATCACACTGCAAATGTATACATTTACAGGCGCCTGTAACTTAGACGCTTTGTAACGTCGTTGGATCACGTTTCCATTCTTGATTTCATACGTAAACTTGAACTAGTAAGTCCCCTCTACAACCTATAGAAGTCTGTAACATGAACTGTGAAACACCTCTATACGAAGGTCGTAAAATTTTAAGTTTTACAGAGACAAATCAAACATGAAATGAATTTGGCAACGGATCCATTCATGGAACTAAGAAAAAATTGATCCACCGTTTTTAAAACAATGTGCAGTATAATAGATACGTGATGATTGTTGTTATCACATGCAGTACATGTACGATGTGCTCTTGAAAGGAACAGGAATTAGGATTTGCTGCTCCAAACCACCAAAATGCCGCCACAGAAGTTAACCTTCGATAATACAACCGACTTAGCCCTGAATGTAAGTGAATCTTTAATGCATTGTCTTTCTTTGGCATCGTAATTTGTTTAAGTAGAAAATGTGATGTTTGCTTACTTCAGCTGCGTTTTATTCCTCGCAAGAAAATTAGTGCATCGAAATATATGCTCGAAAATGCTTTATTTTCGAGTTATTAACAAAAAAATTACTCCAGAACTCCTAGACATTCATATGAAGTGCCCGAAACGTCGTCAGCTCCCACAAATGTATACGCACCCATGACATTTGTGAGTGGACGAAAAACCCGATGTTACATATCAAGCCAGACACCAGATCTACTTTAAGATTCATGAGTTGGCTGGAATCTTAGATTACTGTGCATGTGTTATACCAATACGTATGTCACAAGTGCTGTCTGAAATGGTTTTCCTCGGAATACTTCTCCATACTTGCTCCATGATATGCCTCTGCATATCAGAGAAAGTAAGTCAGATTTACTAGATGAAGTTCCAGTACATGTTAGTCACTTTGTTAACTGTATGATGTCTGCCACTCGAGGTGGATTGGTAAAGGGGGACGAGTTTGTGGTCGGCACGTTCCCCCGATCTTAATCCGTCAGAGGCACTTCACCAACGTGTCGTGAGATCCCGTGAAAGCATTTGACAGCGTTTGGGAGCGTTAGGAAGCTGCGAAAGGCCATGATTCTGCAAAATGCTCGCCTTTGTACAAACAAGCGGAGGATATTTTTAACATTTCTTACGTCTTTCTGAGAAGAGAAATTTGGAAAATGATCCGTCGTTATCCGCAGACAAGAAAAATAGACCAAAAAAACTTTTCAGACTTTGTGAACGTCCGGTAGTAACCTTCTCGGCTGATTTTCGTAGTATTTGTACACTGAAGTGACAGAAGTCATGGGATATCTCCTAGTATCGTGTCGGACCTCCTTTTTCCTGGCGTAGTGCACCAGCTCGACACGGCATGGACTCAAAAAGTCGTTGGAAGTCCCTGCAGAAACACTGAGCCATGCTGTGCAGGGTTTTGTGCACGAACTGTCTTCCCGATTATGTCCTATGGGTGGGACTCATATCAGGCGACCTGGGTGGCCAAATCATTCGCTCGAACTGTCCAGAATGTTCTTCAAACCAGTCGCGAACAATTGCGGTCTGGTGACATGGCGTATTGTCAGCCATAAAAATTCTATCGCCGATGGCTGCAAGTAGTCTCCAAGCAGCCCAAAATAACCATTTCCACTCAATACTCCGTTCAGTTGGACCAGAGAACCTAGTCCATTCCATGTAAACACAGCCCACACCATTATGGAGTCACCACCAACTTGCACAGTGCCTATTGACAACTTGGCTCCATGGCTTCGTGGGGTCTACGCCAAAATGAAACCCTACCTTCAGGATACATCAGACCAGGCCAATGCTCTCCAGTTGTCTAGGGTCCAACCGCTAAAGTCACAATCGCTGGAGAGGCGCTGCAGGCGATGTCGTGCTGTTAGCGAAGGCACTCGCGTAAGCCGTTTGCTGCCATGGCCCATTAACGCCCAATTTTGCGGTACTGCCCTAACGGATACGTTCGCGTACGTCCCACACTCATTTGTACGGTTATTTCACGCAGTGTTGCTTGTTTGTTAGCACTGACAGCTCTGCACTAACGCCCCTGCTCTTGGTCTTTAAGTGGAGGCTATCAGCCACAGAGTTGTTCGTGGTGAGAGGTAATGCCTGAAATTTAGTATTCTGCGCACACTGTTGACGATATGGATCTCGGTATATTGAATTCCTTAACGATTTCCGAAATGGAATGTCCCTTTCGTGCAGCTCCAACTACCATCCCTCGTTCAGAGTCTTTTAGTTTCTGTCGTGCGGCCATAAACACACGAATAACTTGAGTACAAGTGACAGTTCGCCAATGCATACCTTGTGTACTTGATACTACCGCCATCAGTATATGTGCATATCGCTATCCCTTGGCTTCTGTCATCTCTGACTACATTTGTATTTGAATAATTAAAAGTTTAAGGGAAGACATTTTTTCCGCGAAGAACTGAGCATAAAATAAACCTTTGTGTGGCCCAGTTAGGATAGAAACGATGGTCATCAGACAACAAAACTGTTTTGAGTCGTAAGTCTTCTGTCTGGTTTGATGCGATCTGCCATGGATTCCTGTTCTGTGCCTCTCTCTTCATCTCTGGGTAGCACTTGCAACATACGTTCCCCAGTATTTGCTGGATGTATTCCAGTCTGTTTTGCCGTATGGTTTTTACCTTCTGCATTTAACTGTAGCGCCATGGAAGTTATTCCCTGACGTCTGAATCCAAGTCCTACCATCCCGTCCCTCCTTTTTGTGAGTGTTTTCCGTACTTTCCTTTCCTTGCCGATTCTGCACGGAACCCTCTCATTCCTTTCCTCATCTGCCCATCCAAGTTTCGACTTTCTTCTATAGCACCATATCTCAAATACTTCGATTCTCTTGTTTCACGGTTTTCCCATAGTCCATGTTTCAATACCATACAATGCTGCCTCCAGACGTCATTCTTAGGGATATCTTTTTCGAATTAAGATCTGTGTTTGATACTAGTAGACTTCTCCTGGCCAGTTTTTTTTTCCTCTACTAGCTTTTTATGTCCACCTTGTTCCATTCGTCATGGGTTATTTTGCGGCCTAGGTAGCAGAATTCCTTAAATTCATCTACTTGTTGAGCCCCAGTTTTCATGTTAAGTTTATTGCTGTTCTCGTTTCTGCTGCTTCTCATTAATTTAGTCTTTCTTAGATTTACTCTCAATCCATATTGTGTACGCACCAGACTGTTAACCCCTTCGGCAGATCTTGTAATTCTTTTTAACTTTCACTGAGGATTGAATTGTCATCAGCGAATGTCGTCATTGATATCCTTTCGCCTTGAATTTTAATCCCACTCTTAAACCTTTCTCTTGTTTCCGTGATTGCTTCTTCGCTGTATAGATTGAACTGTAGGCACGAAAGACTACACCCCTGTCTTGCCCCATTTTTAATCTGAACACTTCGTTTCTTGTCTTCCAGTTTTATTGTTTGTTCTTGGTTGTTGTGCATACTATGCTTTACCATCTTCACCTAAAGCTTACTCTTATTTTTCTCAGAATTTTGAACGTATTGAACCAAACTGTCACAAACTGATGGAAAACTGTTATGGCACCTCGTATGCTACCATTCGTACAGGAGCGTCAGTAAAGGCACAAATCGCAGTCTCACTGTGCCCCGCTGTCGTCACGGTAAAACGCATTTGTACAGTGGGACAGCCTCATAACGCTGCCCCCTATGGGGGTTGGGAACACAGCTGGCGTCTGGCTGGCTGTGGCGCAGCGCCGGTTTCCGCAACAGGTCCCCGCGGCCGCACCCGGCGACGGCGTAAATCGTGCGTTTATGGCGCCACCCGCCGTGTTATGCCGGCCGGCGCTACTGTTCACCGTAAACTCGGTTACAGCCCGGCGCTGCGTGCCTCCGCCTAGCGGTCTGCGTTTTAAAAGCCTCTCCTAACTGCTTTCCGACCTGCACTAAATGAGGAACGCCGCGCTCCGAGGTGCAGACTCTGAGTAGCAGGCCGGTGGTGGATGGGCACGTGCATTCTGGAGCGGTGGCTCAGGACACGCAGGACTTCTCCCTTCAGCTCCTTGTCTCCCGCTGCTGTGAAATGACACACCTGCACTGTTTGTAACTGGACCAGTACCCTATTAATAGAAGGAACGTCACAGATTTAAGTCTTTTCCGCAGTTCACTGTGCACTTTGGGTGCAGTAATAAGGGGTGTGTCCATTTCCCACCTTTATGACGACTTGAACACTGCTGGGGACACTTTCAGTGAGATGTACGCATATCTGTGCAAGAATGGCAGCCATTTGCCTCGCGAACCGAAACCGAGAAGATAGTGATTTGGACACCGATATCTGGAACGAAGACGACGTTCTGACTCCTCCCAAAGTTGTTCCGTTGGATTCAGGTCCGGACTGCGAGCACACCAGTGTACTTGAGGAATATTGTCAGCACCTCAGAGGTGCTGCTTTGTGACCGGTCCACTGACCTACTGATACGAGTGTGAGTCAAATGAAAACCGGAAATATTTTTTTAAATATTATTTATTCTGCAGAAGTGGTACAAAGCTGTATCACTTTTCAACATAATCTCCCCCACGCTCAATGCACGTCCTGCAGCGCTTACAAAGTGCATAAATTCCTTTAGAAAAAAATTATTTTGGTAGTCCGCGCAACCACTCATGCACCGCGTGGCTTACCTCTTTATCAGAACGGAACTTCTTTCTCCCATTGCGTCTTCGAGTGATCCAAACATATGGAAATCACTTGGGGCAAGGTCTGGTGAGTATGGTGGATGAAAAAGACACTCAAAATGCAGGTATGTGATTGTTGCAAATGTTGTACGGGCAGTGTTCGGCCTTGCATTGTCACGTTGCAAAAGGACACCTGCTGACAGCAATCCTCGTCGCTTTGATTTGATAGCAGGTTGCAGATGATTTTTTTAGGAGATCTGTGTATGATGCACTGGTGACAGTGGTTCCTCTAGGCATGTAATGCTCCAAAACGACGCCTTTTTCGTCCCAAAAGAGATTCAGCATAACCTTCCTTGCTGATGGTTCTGTTCGAAACTTATTTGGTTCTGGTGATGAGGAATGGCACCATTCTTTGCTCGCTCTCTTCGTTCCTGGTTGGTGGAAGTGAACCCAGATTTCGTCCCCAGTAACGATTATTGTAAGGAAGCCATCACCTTCTCGTTCAAAGCAACGAAGAAGTTCTTCACAAGCATCAACACGTCGTTCTCTCATTTCAGGAGTCAGCTGCTGTGGCACCCATCTTGCAGACACTTTGTGAAACTGGTGCACATCTTGCACAGTGTGGTGTCCTGACCAATGACTAATCTGTAAACATGCTGCAATGTCATACAGTGTCACTCGACGGTTTTCCTTCACTATGGCTTCAACTGCTGCAGTGTTCTGTGGAGTCACAACTCGTTGTGCCTGACCTGGAAGAGGAGCATCTTCCACTGAAGTCACACCATTTGCGAATTTCCTACTCCATTCGTAGACGTGCTGCTGTGTTTCACACCTTCACTACGCAAAAACCGAATAACAGAACGCAGTTCTTCCCTGGTGCAAGTCGCACGTGGGGCAGCCATCTTTATACTGATACTGCGACGGTATGTGTGCATCTGCAGTATGCTGCCACCTACAGGCCATTCTGCACGCTGTTTGTAACACGCTTACCAACTTACCGTATAACGGCGCGAAATTTCAAATGGTTCAAATGGCTCTGAGCACTATGGGATTTTACATCTGAGGTCATCAGTCCCCTAGACTTAGAACTACTTAAACCTAACTAACCTAAGCCGGCCGAAGTGGCCGTGCGGTTAAAGGCGCTGCAGTCTGGAACCGCAAGACCGCTACGGTCGCAGGTTCGAATCCGCCTCGGGCATGGATGTTTGTGATGTCCTTAGGTTAGTTAGGTTTAATTAGTTCTAAGTTCTAGGGAACTAATGACCTCAGCAGTTGAGTCCCATAGTGCTCAGAGCCATTTGAACCATTTTTTGAACTAACCTAAGGACATCACACACATCCATGCCCGAGGCAGGATTCGAACCTGCGACCGTAGCAGCAGCGCGGTTCCGGACTGAAGTGCCTAGAACTGCTCGGCCACAACGGCCGGCCGCGAAATTTCGATTTGTTATTACAAATTTAAGGTTTTCATTTCATTTACCCTCGTACTATCTATCATAGACTCTGAATTGTTCCTCTACTGTAGACAACGCTATAATATTTGTTATATCCTTCCGCATTTAGCATTCTTAAGCGCAACGAGGAGACTACACACTAACCACGAAAATTAGCTCCATACCGTAACACCGCGTCTTCCATGTGTTTCTGTTGGCACTACACAAGACGCCGAGTAACATTCTCAAGGTGTTCGAGAAATCTAAAGCCTTGCCACGGACTGCCACAGGCTAGAGCGTGATTCATCATTCCAAGTCACTCGCTCCCAGTGACGTCGCTCTTTCAACCACAACTGTAGCTTAGCATTGTCTTCAGGACTGTGTGGCTCATGAGGAACTGCTCCACCGTTGTATCCCATTGTTTTAAATTCGCCACTCGTAGTCACTGTGCTAGCTAGACTGCTGCTAGCACTGTGGAATTCGCCAGTGATTCCCTCCGTTGATTTCACGCGATTTTTTTACAACCAGTCACCACAGTGCTTGATGGTTCCTCTCTATCAGTATATGAGGCGTGACTGGTCTCGGTTCAGCTGCGGATGTTTCTTAGCGTTTCCAGTTTAGAAACCCATCACCAACAGTGGATTGGGGCAGCCTTAGAAGGTTTGGAAACTCTTTCATGGATTTGTTACCCAGGTAATTTCCAAAGATTAGCCCACATTGGAACTCACTGAGTTCTCCTGGCCGACCGGCGCCATATGGTTGTGGTTTTCGGCCCAAAGACTGTTGCATGGTCTTCCTTTACAATTTCCGCATCCCGCCCCCCTCACACACACACACACACACACACACACACACACACACTCTCTCTCTCTCTCTCTCTCTCTCTCTCTCTCTCTCTCTCTCTCTCCTGAGTTAAAAAACTGACTATTCGTTGACGCCTCACGACGTGTCCTACCAACGGATCACTTCTTTGGATCGAGTTTTGGCATCAGTTTTCTTTTACCAAAACTCCATTCTCTTTCCCGCATCAGTTATTCCACCTGTCCACCTCCCCCAGCAGATGAATGGTCAGCGTGACGGATTGTCAGTCCCCTGGGCGCGGGTTCGGTTCCCGGCTGGGTCGCGGAATTTTCTCCTCCCAGGGACTGTATGTGGTGCTGTCCTATCATCCTCATTGACTGCAGGTCGCCTAAGTGGCGTCAAATTGAATGACCGGCACCCGGCGAACGGCCTGCCCGACGGCGGACCCTAGCCATACGATTAAATAAATAAACCTAATCTCCAGCAGTCTTTCGGGCCACCACTTTTCAAAAGCTTTTATTCTCTTCTTGCCTTAAAATCTCTCTCTCTCTCTCTCTCTCCCTCCCTACCAGGACAATCACGTGGAAAACTGAAATCAGCACTAAAGTATGGATGTCAGTAGAGATTCTAAACAAATTCTTACTTTTAATTGAGGCTGGAGTTGGGATTTTTCTGTTAGGTTGCTGCATAAGTACGTAGCGTTTTCGTTTTCCATGTTGATTGGGTTGTTTGCGGGAGGAGACCAAACAGCGAAGTCATCGGTCTCATCTGAGTAGGGAAGGATGGGAAAGGAAGTCGGCCGTGCCCTTTCAAAGGAACCATCCCGGCATTTGCCTGGAGGGATTTAGGAAAATCACGGAAAACCTAAATCAGGATGGCCGGACGCGGGATTGAACCGTCGTCCTCCCGAATGCGAGTCCAGTGTGCTAACCACTGAGCCACCTCGCTCGGTTTCCATATTGGTATTCCGGTTGTTACGAGTTTATTTAGCTCGTCATTAATTAACTCGTAGAACAACGCCGACCATTCCTATCCGGTATCGTTAGCGGTGACGAGAAAGGCTGCCTTTATACTAACGTAAGGATAAGAAAGAAATGGTCGAGTCCAAACAAAGCAGCAACTTCCCGTACGAAGAGCTGCGCGCTTTCACAGAAGCTAATATTATGTATGTGGTGGAACATCGACGGTATGGTATACTACGAATTGCTTGCCCGAGGTGTAACCGTCACTGGTGACATTTATTGCCAACAACTGAGACGTCTTACAGAGACAGTCCAAGAACAACGACCAGGAAGACTGCGCGAAGGGTTGCTAGTGCACGTTAACGCCCACTCGCGTTCTGCTAGACTGACAAAAAACGCTATACAGGAGTTGGGTTGGGATGATATTCCGCACCCACGTTATTCATCTAATCTTGGCCCTCAGATTTTCACCTTTTCCGCTCTCTATTGAAGAGCCTACAAGGAACTTCCTTTCCGGCTGAAAATGCGCTCCGAACAGACTCGACGAGTAATCGACTCAGCACCATGTGATTTCTCGGAATCGAAAAATTACCCCAGCGTTCGTAGACTATTGTAAGTAGTGAAGCAGTAGACAGCGCGATTCACGAGGATTTGCAAATACTTTAGTATGTTACTCTACAAGTAAAACTAAAGAAAAAAAGTTCATACAAACATAGGTCCGCAAATGTTTAGTTACGGCTAGTGAAATATTTTGCCTGAAATTTAGCAACTTCGCTAGTATGAAACCATTGCAGAACTGTAAAAGGTTAAAATAAAGCACGATTTCCATTTATTTTGTTGTTATTGATCGGGTCAATCTAATAAAACATGTCCCAGACGTGTATCTGCAGTAGTTTTCCAGAACATCCAGTGAAGCAAAGAAGTATTTCGTAAATTTTTAAATTTGTTAACTACTAGGCCCAATTTGTTTCTTTAAATTCCAGGCAATTACACACATTTTTCAACAGAAGTTGTAGAGAATTTAATTTTGGAAAAATGATGGTAATAAAGTTAACTGAACCTGTGTGAATGTGTCAGATAATCTGTTTTTATCAATACCATAGTACTAGTGAATTCATGTTAAACCGGAAAAAAGACTTCTTTTTCTTGATTATGAACCTAATAAGTCGCGATTACGGTGCAACCTGAGTGCGAATATGTGTGAAATTGCCTGCGTTTTTCCGTAAGCCGACAGTTTGTATTAGAAAAAATTATATTATCGCATCAGTGCACCTAAAGTAATTAAATAATACTGAAAATTGGTTTTGTTTTTCATCTGTGTTGTTGAGAAATGTGAAACATAAAACCGAGTCGTATGCAGTGCAACTGCACTGCCATACAAATACGGCGCGTTCGCACTCCCCCCCCCCCCTCCCCCTGCTCGCGGTCAGACAGTGTAGCGTAGCGATGGAGGAAATGTTCAGGCAAGTAGAGCACTATGGCACTGATGCCAAGGCACGGCCCACAAGCCGCACCCCTGCATTACAGTGTGGCCCATACAAATAATTACGCAAAGACCAATAATGAACCAAATTAGGCTAAAAAAGCAGAGCATACCCAGGATCTGAGTTCGGGGAGAGGGTTGGGGTTGTTTGGGGGAAGAGACCAAACACCGAGGTCATCGGTCTCATCGGATTAGGGAGGACGGGGGAGGAAGTCGGCCGTGCCCTTTCAAAGGGCCATCCCGGCATTTGCCTGGAGCTATTTATGGAAATCACGGAAAACCTAAATCAGGATGGCCGGACGCGGGATTGAACAGTCGTCCTCCCGAATGCGAGTCCAGTGTGCTAATCACTGCGCCACCTCGCTCGGTGGGGGGGGGGGGGGGAGAGGGAATTTGGCGGACATTTTCTGTTGGTTTCGTGGTGAATGACGAAATAATTTTGAGCTTTTAGGATAAATAGCTCTTGGCACGCGTGCTACTAGTCGATATCCATTGCATTACCTTCTGTCCTTCATCAAACTGACACTGAACCGATACGCCTGCCTGTTTGGAAGTTCGCAAAGACTTCTTTCCTGGGGATGTGTACGCAGCTACCCATTCCTGCACTCGTTGTGCACGACCTTGGTAAGAAACAGGTGTTCAGTACAGAGTGCCACTAAATGCCTAGTGTAGTGTGCACCCAAACTAAATCGAGATGACAATGCAGGCAGAGAACGAATAGCAATGTCACTGAACGAAATTGCTGGTACCGTGAACAATGCTGCATCCAACCGAGCGGTTCAGAGAACCAGTATTTCTGGTCACCTAATCCAGCGCTCTCATTAATGACGACCGTCTCTAAAGTACCAGTGACATCGTCCCACGCACAATGAATTAATTGTTGCGGTGCAACTGGTTCTCGATTCCGGAAATGCCGCGGCAATGCGGCGCAAAGCGCTATCGGCTGCCGTTTGTCAACCGGCGCTGTTGTTTATTAATTATACAAAGCGTTTTATGGTGGCTGGAGAGTTGTCATTAATTCGTTTGAAATACATAAATTAATTAAGAAGCGACCGCCGGTAATCGATGATTAACGTTCCATATCGCGCCGTCCGACCGATCGGACCGTCTGCGCATGCGCGCGCTGTTCTAATTTACCGCAGCGATCATTGTTTTAATTATCGATAATTACTCTTTGGCATCCGGGCGGTTGACTGCACCACAAATTGCGGCGGGCGCGAGTAGTGCCGTGTGCCCTGCCCTGCCCGTGTCTGTCGCTATGGGTGTAGCAACACGGCACGCCGACTCTGCACTTGTTGCCTGCCGCTGTCAAATGGGGTAGCTACTCAGGCATTCCAGAGAGAGAGAGAGAGAGAGAGAGAGAGAGAGAGAGAGAGAGGTATAGGTATGGTGGCCGGCCGCTGTGGACGAGCGGTTCTAGGCGCTTCAGTGCGGAAGCGCGCGACTGCTAAGGTCGCAGGTTCGAATACTGTCTCGGGCATGGATGTGTGTGATGTCCTTAGGTTAGTTAAAGTAGTTCTAAGTCTAGGGGACTGATGATCTCATAAGTTAAGTCGCATAGTGCTCAGAGCCGTTTTTTTTGTTTTTTTTTGTTTTTTTGTTTTTAATGACTCTTAGTGGTAAGGCCAGTAGGAAAATCATCGCTAGGAGGACGATCAGATTACTAAAATCATTCTAGAACTTCAGTGATCGAATATTCTAGACGCTAGATTTTCGTACTGAAACTCCAACTTATTAGGCTAATGCGCTGTAGAGATGCTGAGCACATTTTGTGAGTTCCGCTACCATAACACCATATTTCAAAAAATGGTTCAAATGGCTCTGAGCACTATGAGACTTAACATCTATGGTCATCAGTCCCCTAGAACTTAGAACTACTTAAACCTAACTAACCTAAGGACATCACACAACACCCAGCCATCACGAGGCAGAGAAAATCCCTGACCCCGCCGGGAATCGAACCCGGGCGCGGGAAGCGAGAACGCTACCGCACGACCACGAGCTGCGGGCACCATATTTCAATTCAACTCTTCCTTATTTTCTGTGCTAAAATTACTTACTGAAATATTATATTTGTTGTTTTTAATCAAAACATAGCGCAAAAGATAGAGCCTATTATTATATTTTACTTTAGCAAAATGATTTAGCAAAGCATTTCTATGGTGTCTGAATAAGGTAAAGTGTGAGGTCATCCACATGACTGCGGAAAAAAATACGTTAAATTTCTGTTACACAATAAATCAAACAACTTTAAAGGCTGCATTTCTACTAAATAGCGTGGAATTACAATTGCGAACAACCAAATTTGGAACGATCACGTACATAATGTTTTGGAGAAGGCAAGCTAAAGATTACCATATATTGGCGGAGCACTATATTTGCCCGTCATTTGCTAGAGTATTAATGTGCGGTATGGAATCCTTACCAAATACGACTGAAGGACAATACATAAAAAGTCCAAAGAATGGGAGAGAGTGACACGGATATGATTCCCGTTGCGGCGAGATCTTTCCGCGAAATTTCATTCATCAGTTTGGTCATCTAAATGTGAAAATATTTATATTGTAGCCAGCCTGCATAGGGAGAAATGATCATAGTACGAAAATAAGAATCAGAGCTCGTACATAAAGACTTAATTGTTTCTTTTTCCCGCGCGCTGTGAGGGAATGGAATGGCAGAGAAACAGTCTGAAGGTGGTTCGAAGAACCCTCTGCCAGGCACTTAATTGTGAACAGCAGAGTAATCATGTGGATGTAGACATATGCAACTGTGCTGGTTTCACACATTTTGGTTACACACGGTGTTTACGCAGAATTTAATTAGAACGTATATTGGGATCTAACTGCACATAAACACACATAAAATTAATTTTAAAATATGTCAAGTTGAGACAGTCATATGGGAAAGAAAGATTTACTACATAAAATCAACGGAATTAATTTTCCATAGGGACTGAACAGTGCATCCAGAGCTCCAATGGCCGGCCGGAGTGGCCGAGCGGTTCTAATCGCTACAGTCTGGAACCGCGCGACCGCTACGATCGCACGTTCGAATCCTGCCTCGGGCGTGGATGTGTGTGATGTCCTTAGGTTAGTTAGGTTTAAGTAGTTCTAAGTTCTAGGGGACTGGTGACCACAGCAGTTAAGTCGCATAGTGCTCAGAGCCATTTGAACCATTTTTGAGCTCCATTGTGTCCATTGAGATAACGAAGTTAGAAAACAAAACAAAATAAATTTTTCATGTATTATAACACGCTTATCAAGTACTAGTGTAAAACCACAAAATAGTGCAGATTATACGTCAGTATCAGAGACGAAACTTAATAAAGGAAAGAGCAGATTGCTCCACGAACAGGAATTGTGCACAGAAAACGAGTAAGGCTGCCACGAATGAACGCTTGATTCAGAGGTAAGTGGTACCAGTAGATTAGACTCCTAATGTCTGAATTACTGTTACTTCCTCTTACTTAAGCCACATTCGATCTGGAGGAGGTACGTCTCTTCCCAGGTGGCTTAATTTTTATGTCATGTAGCGTACATAAGTATGTCTATCTGCTTACCAACCAAAATATCGAGTACGTTTTGTGAAGTGACGTACCTGATATTGCTTTATTCCAACTTGGCATTTTTGCGCCACATTTCCACCCTCTTGTCGGTTAGTGGGTCCTCAGACGTGATCTCTTTCTGGGGCTGTTGCTGCTTACTTAACTTCTGTATTATCAGGCACATTTCTGGAACGACGCTTCTCACCTTCAACGCAGCTGTATTGGGCCAGTGGCAATTGGACTTTTGAACGCTTGTATGTATTAGTTCCCGTTCCTAGTTCGATACTATCCAAGGCCGCACAATCCCTAAGCAGTCTGTGGTGAACAGCGGACAAATTTAATAGCGGCCAGTGTGGTGAGAAACTTACGCGCGAATTCTCGTCTTGCTTGCGCTTCAGTGTCTTTAAAAATTTATAGTTAAAATAGGCCCTATGGTTCAAATGGCTCTGAGCAGTATGCGACTTAACTTCTGAGGTCATTATTCGCCTAGAACTTGGAACTAATTAAACCTAACTAACGTAAGGACATCACACACATCCATGCCCGAGGCAGGATTCGAACCTGCGACCGGAGCGGTCGCTCGGGTCCAGACTGTAGCGCCTAGAACCGCACGGCCACTCCGGCCGGCCCCTATGGTTCACAAAAATAATTAATTACTGCTGTATATGGTTCTGAAAACGAAAGATAGATCGAACAGCACCGTCTTTCAGCCTTCTGTAATTTATATAGTTCGCAAGGAAACAACTTGCCTCCAGATGTTTTCGATCGGTCGGAAACCGTGCCTCCTGGCAGCGTTTAATCATTTTTCTAAAAGCTGTCGTTTTGAAACAGGAAGCCTGCAGTTAAATGCACGTTCATTATATTATCCCTTTGTAGACACATTTATCAGGCAAGTGCGTTAACATACAAAACATCCAGGAACCTATGAAAGGTAATAGTGGTCCCTTTATCAAATTTATTTGTACAGTTAAACGCTGCGCTATTCATCACCAGTTTTTTCCCACCACTTTAACTAGTATGTGTAGACAGTACAATTACGACTAATAAATAGAGCATTTATCCACTCGATAAATACATAACGTTCGATCTATGTCCTTAAAATCCACAATACACTTCCCGTTAACACACTCTTACCACCACAATGGCGTCCCGCGACTGCAGCGCAGTCGGGGAGTCTAGTTATTTTTACAAGGTCGTTGATACAATCTGAGCCACGCAGAAATTAGCCACTTTTTCAGCATTAATGCACTGGTGAATGATAACGCTGAATCACATTGCAAGATAACACCGGCCTGCGTGAGATCATGTACGTCCTGTATAAAGGAGCTATGACGCGGGATTCTAAGTTTTCACAGGTTCTTTTTCCCCGTTCCTTAATTGCCCACTGCCCGCCCCTCCCGCTCCGGGACAAATGCGTCAACGGACGCAGTAGAGCTTGAAATTAATCTGCATATTTGAGAGAGGACGCGGCTGCTCCGTTTTATTTTCTCGTGGCGCAGCAAAGGGAAAAGAAGTTGTATCAGATAAGCGGCGAGGCGCTGCCGCCACTGTGCGGTGTGCGGGGCCATTTAGTGGGGCCTGGCCGATACGAGTGCAGCTGCCGCCGCTGCCGCCCGCTGCTCCAGAGGAGTTAATTAAGTTTGGGAGCGAGGCTGCGGCTGAAGGAAGCTCCGCTGTTTACCCAGCCAGATCGCGCGCACGCGGTCCCCCGGGGCAGCCGAGCAGTGCGCGGGGAGGTGTGGGGGGGAGCTGGTAGCTGTGCGCCATCTCTGGCTTCCATTAGCGCTCCCAACTGCCTGCTGGCTGCCGTCGCCCCTCTCGCTTCGCACACGTTGCTCTTTCTCAAATGTGCACCGCGCTTATGAGAAGCCGTACTTCCGGGACCTAAAGGCCCCTCTAAACGATCAAGCGTCTTTTTCAAATCAGATGGTTCAAATGGCTCTGATCACTATGGGACTTAACTGCTCAAGTCATCAGTCTCCTAGAACTTAGAACTACTTAAACCTAACTAACCTAAGGACATCACACACATCCATGCCCGAGGCAGGATTCGAACCTGCGACCGTAGCGGTCGCGCGGTTCCAGACTCTAGCGCCTAGAACCGCTCGGCCACCTCGGCCGGCGTCTTTTTCAAATTCGCTCTTTCCTGTCCAAGGGTTTATCAAACAAGCGCGCAGATGAACCAACCAAGTTTGTCAAATTTAACCTCACTTCCGAAGCACCTGTCATGCTGTGAATATCGTGTCGCAAAATGAAACTTCCTGGCAGATTAAAACTGTCTGCCGGACCGAGACTCGAACTCAGGACCTTTGCCTTCGCGGGCAAGTGCTCTACCAACTTTTTTTTTTTTTTAATCTCATTTTGTTCGCTTTCGTTCGTTGCATCTGCTCGTGGCGGACGTCTAAGAAATCCGTTTAAGTTCGTTATTGATCGATTAACTAAGTTTTTTTATTACAGAGTGCTGCTAACCCTCTGACCGAACACGCTGAGCTACCGTGCCGGCAATAAGACAACCGTTTTGATTCGTTGCTGATCGCTGAACTCAGTTTTTTTGTTACAGAGGGCAGCTAACCCTCTGACCAAACACGCTGATTTTAAATGCAATCACGTCAAGTGTACATACGAAAAATATATGGCCCCCGGGTACACAACTTAGTTACCCAAAGACGACTCACGCCCCTTACTCATAGCTTTACTTCTGCCAGTACCTCGTCTCCTACCTTCCAAACTTTACAGAAGCTCTCGTGCGAACCTTGCAGAACTAGCACTCCTGAAAGGAAGGATATTGCGGAGGCATGGCTTAGCCACAGCCTGGGGGATGTTTCCAGAATGAGATTTTCACTCTGCAGCGGAGTGTGCGCCGGTATGAAACTTCCTGGCAGATTAAAACTGTGTGCCGGTCCGAGAGTCTGCCGATACTGGCAGAAGTGAAGCTGTGAGGACGGGGCGTGAGTCGTGCTTGGGTAGCTGAGTTTGTAGAGCACTTACCCGCGAAAGGCAAAGGTCCCGAGTTCGAGTCTCGGTCCGGCACACAGTTTTAATCTGCCAGGAAGTTACACATCAGCGCACACTCCGCTGCAGAGTGAAAATCTCATTGTGTCCCAAAATGTTTGACATTAGTGGGAACCAACGCAGGTAACATTCCTAGCCGTGACCTCAGCACTGTGAATAAAAAAGAACAAGAGCTGGTCCAGGGAATGGCTGAAACTGATGATTATACCGATAAACATCTGCTAAAGGAAAAATTATGCTTAGAACGTGGTGATTACATCAACTGTCGCTGAATGGACAGTCAGACTTTAAATAGCTTGTTTGAATTACCTCGCACCCACATTGAAAAAGTAGACACAGCTACGCGAATATAAAGGACGTCTCTCCTAAGAGTCGTCAGGCGCATTTTCCCTGGTGTTTCTGGGGACATCTGCAATATTGCCGGCTGGAGTGCCCGAGCGGTTCTAGGCGCTAGAGTCTGTAACCGCGCTACCGCTACGGTCGCAGGTTCGAATCCTGCCTCGGGCATGGATGTGTGTGATGTCCTTAGGTTAGTTAGGTTTAAGTAGTTCTAAGTTCTAGGGGACTGATGACCTCCGATGTTAAGTCCCACAGTGCTCACAGCCATTTGAACCATTTAAAACCAACGTGCTTGAAGAAAAAAAGTGTTGCATTACTTACTGAAGGCACCTCTTACTATGCACAAAGAGGTAGTCCATACGGATGTAGTTACAGGAGCAAATGCTTTTTATTGTCTAGTAGCACCACACAGTAACTGATAAGAGCGATGTATGATGTATTATCTTCGTCTCTTACAGTGAAGACACACGACGAACGGGCTGTGTAAGACGGAGGATCAAAGTTGGAGCGAACATTTCTGCAGAAGCTGTAGGAAGATGGGAAGGAATGTTGCTGCAGGACTACGGTGCTCCTTATTGAGACTTTGTGGCTCAGCTGTCTGTAACCTGTACTCCTTTTAGGCAGAATCCCATCCCGACAGCCCTGGGTGACACTTCCTGCGGTTTAACTGCATCACTTCCGGCGAATGGCTCAAGTTCCTGTAGTACAACCACCGCTGACTTTCTGATCTTCACTGTCGTAAGCGCGCTTGTATTCCGTCTCATATGACTTCGTAGTTAATGGGGCGTTGTGGTGTGTAACTTGTTCGATGCATTTTTGGGAAGTTAGCTCATATGTTTGTGGACTCTATTACCTTATCCTGTTTGAGAAGCTGATTTATATTATATTATATTTACTAGTTATAAAATTCACAGGAGCACGTTTTTTGCAATTAATATAAAATAAAAGGACAAAATCCGGCTACAGCAATGTAGTTTCAGTACATCATCAGTGACCTTATTTCTACTTTTTAATGCAGCTAAACTAATTGTAGTTACTCTTTACAATTCCAAAAAATTACGTATTCCCATCACATAGCAGCGGATTAATTGAAAGACAATAACATTCACGCTGCGTTAATAATTATCTCTGTGTTCCATCACAAGATAGTTCATTCCGCTACCAGAGGGCTGAAGGGACAGTGAGTTGACATCGAGAGACTGACGTGCGTGTGAAGTGGCAGCGTTTCCAAGTAGCAGCCTATCTTATTTGAGCCCGGCGTCTGCTATGAATTATCTCACGGGTAGTAGCTGCTTTCACTGGGACCAAAAGAAGTAAGGAGGATATGCCGTGGATAATGAATAACTAATGACAGATTAAAAGCTCGGATTGGGGATGAGTAATCTGTAGTGCTATTTCAAGGGGACCATTCGAGCATTTGCCTTAAGCATTTTGAGGGAAAACCTAAATATGAATGATTGCAAGGGGATTTGAAACGCGATCCTTTGGAATCTGAGTCAATAGTCTTGATACTGCGTCACCTCATTCGGTTACTAATATCAAACTCTTGAGTGGCCCTGGAACAAAATACCAAGAACCTCGTCTCGGGCCTAGCAGCGAAGTGTCTTACACTAATGGCACCGCTCCCCACCTCTCTCTCTTGTTCCTCTGCAAAATTTCCCTGGGCGTTTCCGTACATTTCATGAAGCACCTTTGTTAGTAATTTTCGTTACTGTTGCGTAAGTGTCACGTTTCTGACACTAAAAGGAATACACGCCGACCAAAATATATCGTTTCTAAAAGCATTCCTCAGTCTCCTGATAAGTATCCGTGAACCTGAAATCCCGTGCTTCGTGGAATCATATGGTACCTTGTGGCGTCTCCAGTCCGCAATGTAGCCCTGAACAGTAGAAGAAACGAACGAGAGGGCCCTAAAATGTCTAGGACGTGTTGCGACATCGGAGCATTAAAAAACCATATTTAGTTATTTATGATCACCTCGTGATAAAACCCACAGACACGAGCAGTGGAATGTGCTTAGAGCTGTCGGCACATTCCCGCCCTTGTACTTTGCGCTGCTAATTGTAGCTAAGATTCCGCTGCCTCCCTGGCCGCAGCTCCTCTCACTGACGACGGAAGCGTCCCCTCTGCTCCCTTGTCCTTGTGAGCGCCGCTGACGCGTCTCTCCCTACCCACGCCCTGCCCTGCCACTGTAAGTCTGACTGACGTGTTCCCCGCTTCATATCGCGTGCTCTTGCAGGCAATATCGCCTGCTCTGCACACGCAATTGAATTTCCTCACGAGATGTGACAGCGCCATCTCCTCACCTCCCCTCACACATCACATTGAGGGATATAAATTGCCTCTGCGGTTGGCATTTCGGCAGCGAGAATACCGCAAGCATTAGCGCCCCTTCGCTTTAAATATTGGTGTATTTTTTATATAAACGTACTATAGCTGAGAGGTGTTATGGAGGTGCTCAGACAAAAATCAGATCTATAGCCATCGGGCAAAGGTTATAGCAGATCGTATCTTTTCGTTATCGAGTAACCGTTGATCCACAAAAGGGAAACTACCGTCTTCGTATTTCATTGATTACTTATTTTCTTTCGCGAACATAATACTTGATGCCAGATCTTGGCGCGTGTCACTAGTTTTCGTTTTCTAATTCCTTACTATCAAAGAGAACAGTATATACGCTGAAGAGCCAAAGAAACCGGTACACCTGCCTAATATCGTGTACAGCACCCGCGAGCAGGCAGAAGAGCCGCAACACGACGTGGCATGGAATCGACTAATGCCAGAAGTAGTGCTGGAGTGAATTGACACCCTATATCCTGCAGGGCTGTCCATAAATACGTAAGAGTACGAGGGAGTGGACATTTCTTCTGAACAGCAAGTTGCATGGTATCCCAGATGTACTCAATAATTTTCATGTCTGGGGAGTCTGGTGACCAGCGAAAGTGTTTAAACTCAGAAGAGCCGGCCGGTGTGGCCGAGCTGTTCTAGGCGCTACAGTCTGTAACCGCGCGACCGCTACGGTCGTTGGTTCGAATCCTGCATCGGCCATGGATGTGTGTGATGTCCTTAGGTTAGTTAGGTTTAAGTAGTTCTAAGTTCTAGGGGACTGATGAACTCAGATATTAAGTCCCATAGTGCTCAGAGCCATTTGAACCAAACTCAGAGGGACTCTGTAGTAATTCTGGAAGTGTGGCGTGTCGCATTGTCCTGTTGGAATTGTAAGCGTCCGTTGGAATGTACAATGGACGTGAATGGATGCAAGTGATCAGACAGGATGCTTAAGTAAGTGGCACCTGTCATAGTCGTATATTAGACGTATCAGGGGTCCCATATCACTCCAACTGCACACGCCCAACACCATGACAGAGCGTCCACCAGCTTGAACAGTCTCCTGATGACATGCAGGCTCCATGCATTCATGAGGTTGTCTCCATACCCGTACACGTCATCCACTCGATGCAATTTGAAACGAGCCTCGTCCGACCAGGCAACATTTTTCCAATCATAAATAGTCCAATGTTGGTATTGACGGGTCCAGGTGAGGCGTAAAGCTTCGTGTCTTGCAGTCATCAAGGGTACACGAGTGGGCCTTCGGCTCAGAAAGCGCATATCGATGATGTTCCGTTGAATGGTTCGCACGCTGACACTCGCTGATGACCCAGCATTGAAATCTGCAGCAATCTGCGGAAGGGTTGCACTTCTGTCACGTTCAGCGATTGTCTTCAGTCGTCGATGGTCCCATTCTCGCAGCATCTTTTTCCCAGCTGCAGCGATGTCGGAGATTTGGTGTTCTACCGGATTACTCGTAAAATGGTCGTACGGGAACATCCCCACTTCATCGTTCTCTCGGAGATGCTGTGTCCCATCCCTCGTGCGCCGGTTGTAACACCATGTTTAAACTCACTTAAATCTTGGTAACCTGCAATTGCAGCAGCAGTAACTCATCTAACAACTGCGCGAGACACTTTTTGTCTTATATAGGCGTTCCCGACAGCAGCACAGTTTTCTGCCTGCTTACATATCTCTGTATTTGAATAGCCATAGCCATACCTATACCAGTTTCTTTGGCGCTTCTGTGTGTATACGTACTGCTCAGAAAAGTGTTGTTAGTAGCTTTTACACCTTTCCTTCTTTGCAGCGTTCATACCGTTATCGTGATTTAGTGGACGTATTAATTTATGTGTCAGATTTTATAATAATCGCAGTTTTTGAAGCACAAAGGAAATTACTGTGAGGAACGTATACCTAATCACACTCAAATCTCTACATTTACCAAAAGTTATATTGAAGAAGTAAGTACCAAAAGTAGAATGAGGGCCTCGCCATACTATCAGGAAGCGCAAAACAGAAATCAAGCATGATGTCCAGTATACGGAAAACAGAACATTACCCTGCCCTATAGCGTTAAGCCAATGAATGCACTGATTTATATCGTTATAAACGAAAATAATAATTAGATACACAGAAACAACACTAAGCACAAAGTCTTTAAAAGGAAATGACTATTTTTAATATTAATACATTATTCTGGTTTTAATTACAAGAAAAATGTTAATAACTGTCTTCGTGTTTCCTCGTATGTTATTTTCCTTGAATTCGCTGACGGGTGATACAGACTGAACATACATCAGAAATGACAATATGATCACTGGACACATCCTTTTTTGTCAAATAATATAGACCTATTCGCGGCATATATGAAATAACTTTATAAATCGTCTCTCGGACTGTTGTCAGAGATAATAAAATTCACGGACCACAGCCGTCTTTGTCAAATAGTATAGAAGTATAGGCCTATACGCGGGATATATGAAATACCTTTCTAATTCCTCTCTCAAATAGTTACCGCTGACACGAAAGCTATTTACAGTTCATCGCTTTGTGCGTCATCCTGGAAAAGCATAAGAACTAAAACAATCCGAAACGTCGTTGTGGGTGCAGACGCAATGCTGCTGACGAATCCATTATTGTAATTAAAGAAGTTATTCACCTTCATAAATCGGTAATGGCATTAAAATAAACCCTATCAAGAGCGCTTTGTAGCAAAAGCCGTCTTTTCTTGCTGCACTGTATTTTATTTGTCCCAGACGCGTTTCGCATTTTTCACGTTAAGGCATCATCAATAGGATCTATAATGATTGAGTTTCGTTTTGATATGCGTTATTTGTAGATTATAAAACAGCTCACGTTTCGTATTTTATGGGAATAAGTCAGTACTTATATTTCTTCGTTTCTTCGCGTTTTTGGTTGGCTGCTTGCGTTCATCACTGCTAATTCTCTAAGATGAGGCGGTAATTAGAAATCCAAAGAATTATGGTCAGGCGAAACTGCTGGTTCTCCATACATACCCATCTATCTGTGTTGGATGGTTGAGATCGTCTATGCGTCTCGGTCTAAATGAAATGTTCCGTAGACTCATAAAGGATAAATCAAACCATTCGTCTACTTGCTGCTGTACATTCCGTGGAATGCCTCAATAAAAAACCATAAAACAAGCATTTCCAGGCATACCTTTACATAACTCTTACTGCGCTAGGTATGAAAAATAAACAAAGAGCGTTTGTGCCCTAATTTTTGATACACCATTTACATTTCCACTTGGTACTAGGAAAGTTCAGGAGGATAAACCTTTTTATCTCACTTTTTTTAAAATGGTTATTACCATACACAACTGCATCGCTTCATTTCTCGCGGCTACATCTACAGTTTTCATCAGTCTGTTGACATCTGAGCTTGCTCAGCTCGATCCTTTCATTGCCTCAGAATCATCTTTTAACAAACGAGTCACTTTTTGTGAATGAAGAACGTCTTGCGAGACTAGATCAGAGCTGTAGGGATAGTGTTCCACCATTTTTACAAATATAATGGATAAATAGACAGTACATATTTTTAATCAAAGGGCTAGGTTGCTGCACTGATAACGGAATCAACAAACGAGTTTGGATCTTAGAGGCGTGGTGTTAAATGTCTCTGCCTTTTGAGGCAGCTTTATTTAGCTTCTCGCTTTATAATAGCTGTTTATTGAATACAAATTTGAACACTTGCCCTGTTAGGGATCCCTTAAGAGTCTTACACGACGAAGGAGTGTGCATAGGAGTTTATTTCATTGTGCTTAAAGGATATTTTTATACGACAGGGTTAGCTGTCGTACAGATTAGCGAGTTACTTGTATATCTGCGGCATTACACACGAAGCCGTTGATAAATAATGAACAAGTCGAACAGCTGTCTATTTGAAGTATAAGTTGTGACAAATACCACGTTTGGAAATATGAACATATTATGAAGTAATTCCCCAAGTGAAATAATAAGTGGGGGAAAAAAGAAATCGAATTTTTCCGTCAAAGAAAAATAGTTCAATTGCAAACAGACGTTGCTAACCATCAGCCAGAAATGTGATGAATGAGATCTTCTCTTGGATCCTGCCGTTCTACACCGTAGGGCAACAAACCCCAGTCCGACCGGGTCCAGATGGACGCAAGCGCTGACAAGGGAAACACAATGTGCCATTAAGCTCCTCACCTCCTGCTCCTCCTGCTGCCTTTTTTTTTTTTTTCATTCGGTCCTAACTGCTTTAAAGTGTATATGTAAATTGTACTCCCTCCCATCTTTTAGTTTCGACAAAAAAGGGGAGCTAATGGACGCAGCAGGCTCGTCTCGTGTCATTGCTCTGCGTGACGTCACGTTAATTACGGCCTCTTCCTGCCTGCCTTGGGCCGCGTTTTATTTTACTCTTTCCTCGCCGTGTTCCTTTTGTTTCCGGCCCTGCGGGGCGGTAATGCTGCAGACTGTCGGGCGCGGCGCCACGCGACCGCCGACATTCATCTGTTCTCTCGCCGCGCATGCGCATTTGTTCACTACGGATGGCAGACGACTTTCCCTGAATTTTTAACGTTTTTGCTACTACGCATTTCCCGACGCACATTTCAGTTCAGAGTATGAGAGGTGTACGAAGCTAAAATTGAGTTTGTAGTGTCATCATACAGGTCGACACACACTTACTTTCTTGTTGCTCTTTCTTTTTTCGTCGTAGGAATGAACTTGGTCAAGTGAAATGGAAAACTGAATTTCCTTTCCTTTCTCATATGCGTATCTTCGCTTATTTATTTTTTACGTTTAACATTCGTTGAGTGGGGCATTTAAAGCGAATATTATTAGCAAAATTAGTCAAAATTGAAGTACTTGCCAAGATGTCGTCTAACGTTGGGAGTACGCAACAGCGGTTTTATTAAGAAATAAGTACCGCTGTTCCCTCCTGCTACTATTTTTCTAACCGTCAGAAACCCTTCCACAGTTCAACTGTTCAGAGATTCGAACACGCTACCTCCCACACCAAATTCAACGCCTCATCGCTGCCCCGGTTGGAACCTTCTCAGTTTCTTATGTGGCGTTGATCTATCATATAGCCATCTGATGCATTGCATAATGTCACTGTTGTTTACAGTACATATTTGCGAACTTGTCATTTCACTACCACACTATTTCCCACATACACTGATAAGGGAGAAAATTATGACCACCGACATACCATCGGCATAAACCCGTCCAGGCGATAGCAGCGTCACCTGGCGAGGAATAACTGCTAGTCACACACACGCACGGTGCATTTAGTGGCAGGGAGTGTGCTGTCCGTGTGTAGAATGGGAAAGGCGCGAGATCTACCATAGTTTGGCCGAGGGCAGCTTGTGATGGCCCAGAGACTGAGCACGAGCATTTCGGAAGCTGCACGACTAGTTGGGTGTTCGAGGAATGCTATTATGAGTGTCTTCAACACGTGGCGAAACCGAGATGGGTTGGGCGGCCAACTTTCATTATAAATGTCGGACGTCGTAGGCTGGGCAGACTGGTAAAACAGGTCAGGCAGCAAACTGTGGTGGAACTAACATCAGACTTTAATGTTGGACACAGTGCACCGAACACTCCTAATGATGGACCTCTGCAGCCAAAGACATATGCATGTGCCAATGTTAATACCTCGACATCAGCAACTATGACTGAAATGGGCAGCTGGCCATCAGTACTAGACATTGGCGCACTGGCAGACCGCTGCATGGTCTGATGAATCCCGACACTTCCTTCATCATGCCTGTGGGAAGGCGCTAATCTGTCATCTTCCAGGAGAACAGCTCCCTGACATCTGTACTGCACGACAGAGACAAGATGGCAGTGGCTCCATTATGCTCTGGGGAACATTCACGTGGGCATCTGTGGGTCCTGTGGAGCTCGTGCAAGGCACAATGATGGCCAAGTAGTAAGTATCATACACTGGTTGCAGACCACGTACGCCTCTTCATGACCCTCATGTTTCCAGATGGCAGTGACATTTTTCAGTAAGATAATGCGCCTTCTCACAAGACCAGAAGTGCGATGGAGTGGTTCGGGGAACACAGTGGAGAGTTCCAATTGATTTGCTGGCCATGAAACTCGCCAGATCTCAACCTGATCGAACACATCTGGGATGTGTATGAACTTGGCGTCAGAGCTCATCGCCCCCTTGCCTGGAATTTACTGTACTTAGGTAACTGGTGTGTATAGATGTGGTGCCAACTCCCTCCGGCGCCCTATTGAGGCCTCATTGCTTTCAGGCCATGATGCATCGCTGATGTTATGCATGTCAAAGGTGGACATACCGGCCATTAGGTAGGTGATCATAATGTTTTGGCTGATCAGTGTATAATGCTCCCGTAGACATGCACATCACATATTTTTATGTACAGATTACCACAATGATTATTTTTTTTATTATTTGGGCTACACTTTCGCGCCCTTTGCAGCAGGGAGAAAGTTCGATAGTAGTTTGAAGTCTGTTGATGGTAGACAGAAGGAGAGAATACCGGAAACAATGACAGCGCTTTGATGACTATTGTTTCTGTACTCTTACACAAAGGAGAAAGGGATATTACTATTTCTAAAAAACTTTCTTTCAACGGAGAAAGGATCAAAATTATTGTAATCTACTCGCAGCAATAGCGCACAACAGAAACGGAACCGATGCTGGAACAAGGTTGATGTCATACATTACTATCACACAGATCTTGGCACGAGAAGCCCAATAAATGAAAATTATCGATGCTGAATTACTGGAGCGATCACAAGAAATAAAGACAGGTAAATACTAAAAAGTTATCACGAAACAGACAAAATGAGTGAATTTAGTTTCTCTACATCGAGTGTAACTGGTTAACGTTGTGGGCGTTACTAAACAAGTGTTGGATGCGTGCAACTATGTACACGATACAACCCGTCTGATTCGCCCACTTGGATACAGTTCTTGGAAGATAAGCGTCAACGGGTGGCAACAGTTGGGTCTCGACACGGAACGATTTTTCGCCGCGATACGCGACACTCATCAAAATTCATACGTAAATTTTCTGTAGACAGGTAGTTCTGCTATTGATGGTAACCAAGTATCACAGTACGTGTCAAGCAACCTCCATTATCACCGCTGCAACTCCTCTGGGACGAGTCCTGTCTTGAAAACAGCAGTGATAACCTTTTTGGGCTTTACCAGCTTCAGTTGGCCACCTCTCTCACAAGGGGCCCAATAATTCGCTCCACGGCTATAACCCCTCTGGTGACCGAGTTTGTTACAGTTGTGCAGAGTGACACCTGGGAGGAAATGGAAAGTGTGGAGATTACTCCAGAGCCCACGACACGCAGGTAATTTTTTACTTTCACATTTGTTGACTTTGGCAACTCACAAAGTGTTACTTTACAACCTAACCTAGACGTCGAGCTAAACTACATACCAGTCCCTCACTAAAACCAGGTTTTTTTGCTTTGGTTCTCCAATTAAGTAAGATGCTACCTCGAAAAGCAGCAGCCCCAGGTTCTGTAGAAATGTGTTCCCGCATAAATGATAAATGCTCGAACACGCTGGTGACCCTGTCAAGCAGTCGCACCACCTGAATGGACACATGTGAGCACTAATCTACACTGCTCTAGCTAGCAGTTGCCTTTTGTCGGGCGCCGGCCGTTGTGGCCGAGCGGTTCTAGGCGCGTCAGTCCGGGATCGCCCTGCTGCTACGGTCGCAGGTTCGAATCCTGCCTCGGGCATGGATGTGGGTGCTGTCCTTAGGTTAGTTAGGTTTAAGTAGTTCTAAGTCTAGGGGACAGATGACCTCAGATGTAAAGTCCCATAGTGCTCAGAACAACTTTTGGTGAATGAAACAGTCATATCGTTTCGCTTTTACCCCTCAGAAAACTTCATTTCACGTTTAAGGAATAATTACCCCCAGATTGGAAATCATTCGCCTGGAATAAATGATAGTTGCGAAGTCATCCTGCTTTTCGCTACAACTTCCTATTTTTGCAGTTTTCCTGTGTACTGTGGCACCGTCGACAAACAGCTTCGAGTAGCCTCGGAAGTTGATGTGTCTCGAGTGGCTGGTGTCTCCGGCACGCCACGTAATTAATCATTTGCTAAGTGAGCTTCGTCGCTGTGTCGTGTTAATTACTAAAGGCAATGTCGCAATATATTGCACGCTCGGATAATAAGTTGTGTCGGATCGTGGGAATATCGGGAATGGTGACAGGCTATTTTCCGCGAGAACTGTCCGTCGGCGAGGAGGTGTAAAAAAAAGTCCCGTTGTCGACAATTGCGGGCGGCAGCGACGCCTGCCGTGTGCCGGAACCGCTTAAGGGGCTCTCGGGCGGGCCGATAAATAAAACAGCTCATAAAACCCGCCCCAGGAACGCCAAGTATTTTAATGAGCGCCGAGCCGCGGCAGCCGCCGTAAATGGAGCCGGGATTCCTACCCCGCGGCCCTCGGCCCTGCGGGGGCCCTAGGCCCTTCTGGGCGCACAAAAAGAGGAAGAGGGCCGCGCTGCGCCAATTACATCAGGTGCGGCCCCACTCTCCCTTCTCCTCTTGTCCTATATAGGACAAGCGATGCGGCTTCTTCCACCACGCGTGCCTCACAAGCGTTACCTCTTCTTCTTCACTTCTTATATTAGCACTTTAAACCTGTTCCATCTTCACAAACTCCTTCCGTCTCTTCTTACACTCTGTACAAAAGTACTCTATGACTGAAACTCGCGCAGGAGCACGCGGAGGCGGAACACAGTTGTCGTATTGCGTTCAGAAAACATGCGTAATCTTAATTATGTACTGAAAATTAAATGTCTTAATGAGGATACAAGATGAACATTTAAATCCTTACTCCGCAAGCCACCTGACGGTGTGTGGCGGAGGGTACCTTGAGTACCTCTATCGGTTCTCCCTTCTATTCCAGTCTCGTATTGTTCGTGGAAACAAGGATTGTCGGTATGCCTCTGTGTGGGCTCTAGTCTCTCTGATTTTATCCTCATGGTCTCTTCGCGAGTTATACGTAGGAGGGAGCAATATACTGCTTGACTCCTCGGTGAAGGTATGTTCTCGAAACTTCAACAAAAGCCCGTGCCGAGCTACCGAGCGTCTCTCCTGCAGAGTCTTCCACTGGAGTTTATCTATCATCTCCGTAACGCTTTCGCGATTACTAAATGATCCTGTAACGAAGCGCGCTGCTCTCCGTTGGTTCTTCTCTATCTCTTCTATCAACCCTATCTGGTACGGATCCCACACTGCTGAGCATTATTCAAGCAGTGGGCGAACAAGCGTACTGTAACCTACTTCCTTTGTTTTCGGATTGCATTTCCTTAGGATTCTTCCAATTAATCTCAGTGTAGCATCTGCTTTACCTACGATCAACTTTATATGATCAATCCATTTTAAATCACTCCTAATGCGTACTCCCAGATAATTTATGGAATTAACTGCTTCCATTGTTACAAAACCAAAACGAGGATAATGGAATGTAGTCGAATTAAGGCGGGTGATGCTGAGGGAATTAGATTAGGAAATGAGACACTTAAAGTAGTAAAGGAGTTTTTCTATTTGGGGAGCAAAATAACTGATGATGGTCGAAGTAGAGAGGATGTAAAATGTAGACTGCCAATGGCAAGGAAAACGTTTCTGAAGAAGAGAAATTTGTTAACATCGAGTATAGATTTAAGTGTCAGGAAGTCGTTTCTGAAACTATTTGTATGGAGTGTAGCCATGTATGGAAGTGAAACATGGACGATAAATACAGGGCTATTACAAATGGTTGAAGCGATTTCATAAATTCACTGTAGCTCCATTCATTGACGTATGGTCACGACACACTACACATACATAGAAAAACTCATAAAGTTTTGTTCGGCTGAAGCCGCACTTCAGGTTTCCGCCGCCAGAGCGCTCGAGAGCGCAGTGAGACAAAATGGCGACAGGAGCCGAGAAAACGTATGTCGTGCTTGAAATGCACTCACATCAGTCAGTCATAACAGTGCAACGACACTTCAGGAAGAAGTTCAACAAAGATCCATCAACTGCTAACTCCATTCGGCGATGGTATGCGAAGTTTAAAGCTTCTGGATGCCTCTGTAAGGGGAAATCAACGGGTCGGCCTGCAGTGAGCGAAGAAACGGTTGAACGCGTGCGGGCAAGTTTCACGCGTAGCCCGCGGAAGCCGACGAATAAAGCAAGCAGGAAGCTAAACGTACCACAGCCGACGGTTTGGAAAATGTTACGGAAAAGGCTAAAGCAGAAACCTTACCGTTTACAATTGCTACAAGCCCTGACACCCGATGACAGAGTCAAACGCTTTGAATTTTCGCCGCGGTGGAGATCATGATCAGCAATTCATGTCATGGCCTCCACGCTCTTCCGACTTAACCCCATGCGATTTCTTTCTGTGGGGTTATTTGAAAGATTCAGTGTTTAAACCTCCTCTACCAAGAAACGTGCCAGAACTGCGAGCTCGCATCAACGATGCTTTCGAACTCATTGATGGGGACATGCTGCGCCGAGTGCGGGAGGAACTGGATTATCGGCTTGATGTCTGCCGAATCACTAAAGGGGCACATATCGAACATTTGTGAATGCCTAAAAAAACTTTTTGAGTTTTTGTATGTGTGTGCAAAGCATTGTGAAAATAACTCAAATAATAAAGTTATTGTAGAGCTGTGAAATCGCTTCAATCATTTGTAATAACCCTATAGTTTGGACAAGAAGAGAATAGAAGCTTTCGAAATGTGGTGCTACAGAAGAATGCTGAAGATTAGAACACATAACTAATGAGGAGGAGATATCGAATAGGATTGCGGAGAAGAGGAGTTTGTGGCACAATTTGACTAGAAGAAGGGATCGGTTGGTAGGACATGTTCTGAGGCATCAAGGGATTACCAATTTAGTATTGGAGGGCAGCGTGGAGGGTAAAAATCGTAGAGGGAAACCAAGGGATGAATACACTAAGCAGATTCACCAGGATGTAACTTGCATTAGATACTGGGAGATGAAGAAGCTTGCACAGGATAGAGTGGCATGGAGAGCCGCATCAAATCAGTCTCAGGACTGAAGACCACAACGACAACAACCTTAGGATTAATTGCGGACATTTTTTCAGCAGGAAATCTCTTCAATTCCACGGTGAACTTCATGAAATTTAAAGTAAAAAACCTGTTTATAATGAAGATCAGTAGTAAGATACAAATACGAAGACGACTGTAACCGCAGACTTCAGTACAGGGCAACAACCGCCATTGGACAGCTCTTATTGGTCAATTGCAGCTTCGTTTGACCCGTAGCGCCTCTAGTGGTGTGGAAGGAACTACGTGGCTTGTTGCCTCTTTTCCCATACAGCTTTCACCCCCGTGCATTGCCAACCTAACACACAGTGACTGCTACTCTGACAAAGTAAAACTAACCTCTGTGACCAAGATCTGTGGTCTCAGGAACAGATTTACGGTTATAACGATGCTATGGAGGTTGAGTACATGTATCAAATTTACAATTTTATTTATAATTATGGCCAAAAGTAACTGAAAATTGTCATAACAAATAAAGCAGCCTCCTTTCACTCTTATAGTATTTGTTCATTTCAACTGTACTGCGTCTACCTTAAATTTTCGCCGTACTGTTTCATTTCTTAAACCTTTTGTCGTTTGACGTTACTGGCCCGTCTAGATTGAATTTTTTTCTTCTACTTCTTTTTCCTTGGCGGTATGATTGGAGCGGGGTTTTGTCAGTCTGGCGATGCCAGCTGAGGAGATATTTGAAACTAAAGTAGCGGCGCCAGCCCGACAACGGCCGGGAAGGCAGTGAACTGACCTAACGCCCATACATACTGTAGTCTGATGACACCACTGTTGATGACACAGCAGTCGGTCTGATTTCGTTGGCCCCCCTCTGGCCAGAACGGCGGTACTTTTCTTGTTCTTGCTGCTATATGAGATGAGTGGAAAGGCCACAGAGTCAAACAATCTTACTGCATTTCCACATGGAGACTGATTGTAGAAGAAAGAGATCCACCAATCAGCTACAGTTGTTTAAAAATTTACTAGCATTAAACTCTGAAATCGGCTGCTAACAAATTTCATAAAACTTTTAGGTATTTTGTTTATTTGTTTCTAACAAAAAAATTTATCGTCCAAATTTGGCCAGCTTTGTTAGTATCATGCCCATTCTGACAGCTCAAAGAGCTGCAAGCTGATACTTGCTCTAATACCACGTTTCTGAACCATTTTTGCTTCGAATTGGATCTTTGTCACGTAACGCTATTACCTTTATTTTAGCTTCAGGAATTTGGAAGACATAATCATAACGTAAGTTATTTTAATGATAAGAATGCAAGCTATAGATCGTCCTCTGGTTCTTGAAGTGTTAAGGCATCGCAAGTTGTTGTGAAATACTTAAAACTGTATCAACTTGTAGAGGAGAGATATTTATGGTTCAACTCGACTAAAAGGAAACATAAGTTGCTAGATCACATCTTCCGACACCAAGAACTAATTATATTTGTAATGGTGAGATGTCTTCGAAGGCAGGCTGGGAAAGATAAATATTGCAGAGAGGAATGAAGATTAAATGAGTAAATTTATAAACATGTAAATAATTATAATTACCCAGATATCCAAACAGTTACAGATTAACGTGAAGAGCTGCGTCACACTATTCTTTGGCTGTAAGACAAAAATATGACCTGTCGATCTATCTGTGGAATCACATTAGTTTATCTTTTCCCAGGTGCACTACTTTCAGTGTGTAACTCATGACGCAAGGCAAAAGGTGGCCACAGACGCAATAAGTATACCAGGTAATCCAATCAGATCACATCATCCTCCGTTCTTGTAAAATGATAGCCAGAGCCTTTTCACGTAAAATACCTTGTAAGAAAACGGCGATTACATTCACCAGTATATGCTGAGTGATTTGTCTAGGGAGGACGTAATCTGTCATCCGGATAAAGCGTCTTGACATCCGATTAGTTGTACCCGCAAGAAGCAGGATGGATTCATAGTACGCCCAAGGCCTCTGGCCACAAAATTCCTGCATTTTAAACAATTTGAACACATCTGCTTGCTATCCGACACGCAATCTTCAAAAACTGTTTGAAGTAGCGGAGGTGGAACGGCTCCGGGAAATCTACCTAGGCCGGCCGTTGTGGCCGAACGGTTCTAGGCGCTTCAGTTTGGAACTGCGCGACCGCTACGGTCGCAGGTTAGAATCCTGCCTCGGGCATGGATGCGTGTGATGTCCTTAGGTTCGTTAGGTTTAAGTAGTTCTAAGTTCAAGGGGACTGATGGCCTCAGATGTTAAGTCCCATAGTGCTCAGAGCCATTTTGAAATCTACCTAGGCCCGTTAGCAGTGGACGATTTAACCCATCTTATTATCCAGATAGCCTTGTGTTCTCTCTATAGTGATTTCCTTATTTCTGTTTTGCCAACACTGTATTGTATCAGTTCGCATACTCGGTTTTAACAAGTTCGTTAATGTAAGAAACATTCTCTTTAAAGTGAAGTGGAAGTATTAAGACGTTGTTCGCGAAGAAGAACGGTTCACTGTATTGTGTCAAAATCTTTCTTTAGCTTGTCTGACGATTAGATGCTATTTTACACCGTTACATAGTACTCATGTGACAATATTATCCGAAAACGCTCGTTTTTTGAGTTAACTATCATATTAAAGTTATGACAACAGAAAAACATGACCTCTTTTTAATGGCATTGTAGGAACAGTGCAGTTTGCACGTCAGCCTCTCTAAATATTTATCAACAAACTAGGAAGAGTTGACATTTTGTTGCGCAGAAAGTACACTGTTGAAAGGAGTATAATATTGTTATTACAATTCGCGTTCATAGGAATCCTGCAGCATTAGCAGAAAATATTTTTTCTCGTTAAATTACGTCCAGCGCGTACAGTCTGTTTCTCATAGCGTACGGTTTGATTAGTATTATTTAACTTACAGAATCGGACCTTTTTCCAGCTAAATGGATCTTTTCGCGTGCAAAATTTTTCTGCTGTCCATACACAGTCAGGCGGTTGTAAGGAACGATAAGCTATGTAGATCACAGTACTATACCCGCGCTCGGAGAAAATGTAGCAGCTTGTAAAAATGTTATCTGGCGCCTGCGCTACTACCTGAACTACCAACGTTGCCACTTACCACTCTAACAACGAGGAAGCTGACGTTTGTCGCATGGACTTCGCTACTAATGTTGCGCATGCGCACAAGGAACTTTCTGCTTATCATGCCCCTCACCCCTGTGAAAACGGAGGTGTAGCGCGATCATAGTAATTGCAACAAATTACTCTCGCGTGCCTTTTCCTGTACGCACACGCCATCTCTACTAATACACTCTAGTGGCACAGACAGGAACTGAAAACGGCGAGTAACAATCGAGCGCCATGTAAGAACGTTGTAACGCACAATGGATTGTTAAACGATCGCTTCAAAGGGCGTGGTTAACAAGGCTTACGTAAATAATCTTTGATAAACAGCTGAGTCACTACAGTTGTAGTCAGTAATCTCTGGAAAATCATAGAAGGAAGAAATGGAACTACTATTTTTGTTAACAGTAGAGAGCCTTCCGTTGATCTGCAGAGTACATCGTAGCTGTATGTGTTCGTCCGACCTTCAGTTGCTGGTAATTGCTAAATATATTGTACTAAATGTTCTAACGTACTGTTCGTACTCAGACTGTCGCAATACTTATGGTAGGACTGGATTCAGTTGTTTTGTCTGCCTGCTTTACACTGTTACCTTTCAGCGACATAATTTTTGGGTCTGCGCTTTTGTATGCGATTTAGTTTTATTTCCACAAGTGCTTGCGGCTTTAGTCGATGTTCATTCTTCATGCACACATACTTCACGTGAAGGCAGGACTTTTGTGGGATCGGTAAACATAGGAAAAAATCGATCGTACTTAAATGAATTAAGGTATAGAGATAAGGAAATAGAAGTGAAGACCCACAATATAGCTCTTATAGTACGTGAACTCTCCGTAATGGCGTGAAGTTACACATCTTGCTTCTGTAACGAATCGCTTCTAACAACTTAGTTCCACGTGCTATTCCGCTTTTCCAATTACAAAAGTTGTAGCTCCAGCAGTTTAGCTGTTCTTCAGTGCTTGTGTAGTTATAGCTATAATGTTAACAAAGATCTTGAATTTCCTATGTTATGGCGTCGTGCTAGTGTGTGTGTGTGTGTGAGTGTTATAGAGACTTTTTTTTCTAGCAACCGAGATAAATGCACCCTTCTCTGAAATGGAAATTCTTTTGGACTGCGATGTTCACGTCGCTCATGAGGCGTCCACTACGCCATGTCAGCGTACCTTGCCATCTTAGTTTGTGATTCTCAGCTGCAGTAAGCGACCGTTACCTCGTCATGCACTATTTATCGTGTCTGTTGCTGCATATAATTTGCATACGTTCCAAGTCTCTCGAGTCACCGACTCCACTGCCGTTACACAATTATAGATGATGCGCTCATCATGAAATGACCTAACCATTTGGTCTCTCATTTCGTTCGGATAAAAAAGAAGGACCAGGTTTTAATGCTTTGTGCAGCTAGGTCATTAGATAGCAGCTCATTTGAATAAATGCGGGTTGGCAATGGGCATGAAGACAAAGCCCGATGTGAACCGTGCAACTGTCATGGACATGGTTCCTTTTTCAGGGCCATGTTTCCCGACGGCTGACTACACATATGCGACAAAAGATAATGATGTAAATGCGAGATTTTAATGGATAGCTATCATCTCAGTCGTTTCCGGTAGCTCATGGCGAGAAGTTAACAAAGGGTAATTTCATACACTTGACTGTTTCTTGAAGTGTGAACTTGGCTCATTTGAGTCACCCGTTAACATTTCAGAATTATTCACATTTGTCAATTAAAAAACTGTAACAGTATTTAATAAGCACTGCATAATATATATTTAGGCTCTTCTACATAATTCTGACCTAAGCAAGTTAGACCGAGCGAGGTGGCGCAGTGGTTAGCACACTGGACTCGCATTCGGGAGGACGACGGTTCAATCCCGTCCGTGATTTCCCTAAATCGTTTCAGGCAAATGCCGGGATGGTTCCTTTGAAAGGGCACGGCCGATTTTCTACCCAATCCTTCCATAACCCGAGCTTGCGCTCCGTCTCCAATGACCTCGTTGTCGACGGGACGTTAAACACTAAACCACCACCACCACCTAAGCAAGTTAAAATGTCGTAACACTGAAATCATGTACCAGTTTGTAATTTTATTAGAATTTTCTGTCGTATGCCGAACTCAAACTCGGTTTATTTCAATATCGGCTGTTTTGCGAACCTTGGATACTGTGGTGGAATCTGTATGATCGTACTTTTTCTGTCTATTTTTACCCGGTATTTCACACAGTTTAGATGCATCGTTGTATCAGTGTCTTCTCGACCAGCCTGCTTATACATAGAAGAATTAAGGAAACATGTGTATTTAATCTGAACTAAAGAAACCACGGAATAGGAGAACAAGAATTCGAAACAGTACTCCTTGCGCTTAATGTTTTAATTCAGCGATCTTTTGTTCAGTGTAACTATGTTTTCCACACAGTCGCTCGCACCATTAGCGTTGATGTATGTATTGTGTTTCTGTGTTAGACGAATAGCCAAAGCACAACAATGTATCTAGTGCTTAAATACTTGGAAACTATGCGCTCTGTTTTGGCTGTAGTCTTTCTCTAAAAGATTACTCATTTCTTCAGCGAGGCATGTTCCTTGACCCTTCTCCCACTGTAAATGTGTATCGTTTTTATTTACATCTTGGATTTTCAGTTAAAATAATGTTGACAGCGAAGCTACAATGTAAAGTTATTCGAATGCTTCTAGTACTGTTGTAACAAGTTTTTGCGTTGATTCATGGATTGGATGCTTTTTTTGTTTAATGTGTTCGATTAGTGCATCAACAACGGAATTTGAAACTCAGTAGATGCGAAACTAAAGCAATGTCATATGATTATTTATAGTGTTTTCCTGTCAGACATGATTCTGCAACACACAAACAGGAAACCTTCGGTTTCCATTACTTTTCACATTTTTTTACTTTTCATTGCGCACTCTTGCGATAGGCAGTTTTGAGGGTCGCTGCATAAACGGTTCAACATTGCAAAATTAGCCCTGGGATTGAGATGCATCGGGCGAGGGAATACTTTTTCTTTCTAGCCTTAGAACACTAATTGGGGGGTAAATGTTATTTGTACTATTCTAAGTTGATTCAAATTAAGCCATACGTATAAGTGATGCATTAGTGACTTAGTATTATTAGATACATGTTAAATCAAGTACGAAATATCCTGTTTTATACCTTACTGCAATCGTAAATTTTACGAGGGTTTAGTAATCTAAGGTTAATGGCGTTTACAGACTAACAGGAGCTGCGTAATTTCAATGCACTTATTGACTCTGACACTCCGAAGACACCTCGTGATCAGACATGGTTTCGGGCAACAGAAGTTATGGAAGGATCAGTCCCTTTGTGATGGGTTCTGGCTGATTCGAAAACTGAGTTTTACTCGCTTGGATCACGGCTACTGTGAGTCTTCGTAGTTAGCTACAGAGATGAAAGTACAAGACGTAGTACAATCAAATGCAAACAGGAATGGTCGATCCGGATTTTTACTCGGTTCCTCCAGACTCAGAAGCCAACGAAACTCGCTCTGCCGGTCGGTTATCCTCGTTAAAGGCAAGAAACTGCGTGGCGATGCTGAATAACGAAATCAAACGTGCTCTTCTCTTGCGAGGTTCCATTAATTAAGAGTTCTGTCAGATGATTGGATAAATACCAAAGAAGGAGCAACACTTTTTATTTATTTATTTAGCGGAGCGCACGTTAAAAGTCTGGTCGGTTCAACTTTACGCGGTCTCGGAAAGGCGAAACCTGCTCGACATGCAGGTAGAAAAACAAACAGAGACGGCAGGCCGAAAGAGCAGCCAACACGGCGGCGCGGTCCGTTCCTCATTTCCCATCGCAGGCGGGCGTCGCTCTTTTGTGCGAGCAGCGCCGGCGGATGTTCTCCTGCCAGATGCCGGAAAAAGCCAAAAAGGAGGAAAGAAATTTCGCGAGATTAATTTCAGCGCAAACTTGCCCGACACAACATTTCACTTGTAAATTCCTCTCGGCCCTTGGCGCTCGCTCGAGTTCGCGGGCGCGAACAAGGATTGGTCCGGGCGGCTGCGCTGCGAGGCGAAGCGCCACGGTTAAGGGTCGATGGTGGACGGGGAGCGCCAGAGGGGGGGGGGGGGGGGGGAAACCGGGTTTTAACGGCGCTTTAAAGCTCTGCCTTGAATACATTATCCGGCCCGTCGGCGGGTCGCGGAGTTTGAAAAATGCGGGAGCCGCCGCCAGAGGGCACGGGGTGGGGAAGAACGCTCCGGCGGTTAGCATCCAGCCTGGCTATACACGCGTAGTAATGAAGCGAGCGGCCCCATACAACCGGTGCACTGCACAGCGCACGCGCGCTTCTGTGTGTGTGTGTGTGTGTGTGTGTGTGTGCGCGCGCATCTTGATGTAAGGCAGCAGCGGGGTGGCCGCTTGTACATCCCGCGTGGCTAATTACATTTGAGTTCTACTAACAGCATCAAAATTCATAGAATAGGAATATCTATGAAGTGAGCATCGAGATACGCAGTTCAGAATTTTTGTCGTCATTATAAATTACTTGCCACGTCACGTGACTCTGGTATGACGTAAGGCTTGCACGTAAGCACTCTGCAAGTTTTGAATGTCATCACATAGCTGCTAGAATGGTTCAAATGGCTCAGAGCGCTATGGGATCTGATTTCCTTCTGAACAGGTCAGAGGGGATTGGCAAACGTAAGATGTTCATCCAAGCAAGCTCCTAGTGCGCCGTGTTGCCTAGTAAAGCACGAATCTCCTAGGAAATTTTGTGTTTTTAAATATGAACTCTTACTTGCTGAAAGTTGCATGAATATCCGGATTAGAGAGTTCAACAGCCTAGTTTACAATTCCAGAGGTTAAATCAGCATATATTCTAAATTAGTTTTAACCGCAGACAACACTAGGGACTGATGGTATAAAGATCGCTAACTGGAGATTAGTTTTGACCTTAGCTCAGAAAACAAATCCGGTTCACGAATTTGCTGTGTGATGTAACACCAAACCGACTAAATTTTCACGAAATACGCTAAACCTACCGATAAACCTTGTAATAGAATAACCTACATCAAGTGCATCCTAAGCGGGGCATCATGGAAACCATGGCGATGTAGATTTCGCTCTGAATTGCGCATCGTAAATAAAAATCTGAGAAACTGAATTACAGTCAACAGGTTTTTATTCATAAAACGTATATTTTAGGTCTCCCGATGTGCCACATGAAACAGTTACCCATTCGAAAATGATACATTGCTAGAAATCGTTTTAGGCAGCATAGTTAAAAACTGATATTTTATCTAAGCCCAACAAAGAAAAGGCGTGGAATGTTACCTTGGACTTCAATTTACAAAACAAAGTAACAAATCGTGAATGGGGAAGTTTAAAAAATATTACGACAATATCGAGAAAAGGACTAAGAAAGCAAAGCGCAGCTTTAAGGTACGTTGTCCAAGACGCGACGCACACTAGCGACTGCGACGGGTCGCTACGTGACGTCAGAAGTTGCCTGCTGGCGCATGCGCAGTTCGAGTTTGGGATGCGACGCGCGACTGTTGCGGCAGCTGTCGCAGCACTGCACCAGTGAGCAGTGTTGCGACGGAAGTCGCACGACACAAAGACGTACGGCTGCGAGAAAGATGTCGAGCCAGTCAAGGAAAACTGAAATGAGCCACTCACAGGATGTGATGCTCTGTGAGCTGGTCTCGCAACATCCTTGCCTTTACGATTTGAAGAACCCTAAATATAGAGACACTATGTTCAGACAGAATTTGGGAAGAAATTGGTGCACAGTTGAAACTGGCAGGTGAGTGAAATATATAATAATTTCCCATTAATGCAAATTTTTCAGGCCTGTTATGAAAATCAGTATAATCCACGCACATATAGAATTAGAATGATGAAAATGAACTTGAAGGTCAATTTTCGCATTACTCTTTTTTGTGACGATAAAAATTGAAAACGGCAAGTACATTATACAATGAACAATCTAAAGTAAAACGATAAAGTTACATTTTAGAATACCTTCACTTTGAAAGTAAACGGTAGATTGGTGTCTTGATGATACTTTCTAGTTGTGAAAAACCACCACCAGATTGTTGTACAGCTTTCTGCAATCAATAGATGTTCGTTTTTGAGGAAGGCGTTTCTCAACAGATTGCGCAAACACTATGCTGCAATAAGTAATTTGTCACATTCACTTCAATTAATTGGTAGAAGATGATGCTCAAAAAACTTGTGCCAAAAGTGCACTACTATTTTACAAGGCCCTTCTGATCTGACACAATTCACAATAGAAATTCGTCTTTTGTAAATCCTGGAGTCATCTTTTGAGTGCAGCTTGGCAAAATTAAATGTTCATGTCATCCATAACGATGTATGGTGTGAGAATATAAGAATATGGAAGTTCATTTGGATGGGAATAAAGATTCAGTCGGCTATGAAAGTTGCCTTAGCTTGTTCCAAAAGTTTCTGCATGGGAGAAACTGACAAGTATAATTTGGGGAAATTTTGTGAACAAGCACGGACATTATTTCTTCCACATTTCTGCCAGTGTATACTGTAGACGTTCAGAATCAAAATTCTAGAGATGTTTAAGGTGTAACCCTATCTTGTTGTCAAGAACTTGAAACAATGCAATGACGCTATCGTGCACTTATTGTTAATAAACTTATCTTTCATTGGAATTTTAGGTGAAATGTGCAAAAACAGATGGAGGAATATTCGGGACTCGTATCAGAGAAATAAACGAGAAAGAAAGCTTGGAACAGGTTCAGATGCCTCAGCAAAACCAAGAAAATGGGTTCTGCTTGATCACTTGGCTTTAAGAAACCTACATTTCGTGGCATTTTAAATGAAATTGTCAAGAGCATATGGAGAAATATTAGTAACTCATACCGGAGAAATATGACATAAAATGGTTTCATTAGGTCCAAATGTGTCAGCGAAACAAAACAAATGCGTTCTCTATCGTGTGATGACCACACGATTCTCGTTGCGCGTCGACAGAACTGGCGGCTAGTCGCGACGCTCCCGGAGATATATGAGCGCAAATCTCGGAAACGGAGATCGATATCATTCTGATCTCAACTTTAAAAATAATTTCGATATGTTAGCTTCTTTTCGTCGGCAACGATGTATGCCCTAACGTGAACCATACGTAAAGTAGCCAGCGACCACATTTTTCACTGTACACAATTCAAATTTTATGTAGTAGGTTACTTGTAAATTAACTATCGGAATAACTGTGACGAATATCGGAAAAATAGATACCTCATTATCAAGCTGTGATGTGAAACTGTAAGATACGCAAACATCAATTTTTTGTGCCTTTTACTTTCCTCACAATTGATAGAGAAGTAATATACAGCGAAAAAAACACGCAAAACCGGAAGAGATACTTTTCAATTTTTTAAAGTAAAAGGTGAATCTGTTTTTAAAAACTAACTCTGGGAGGCGATGTAACTTTGTTGCATTAACATACAGTATTTTTTACAGCAAGAAAATCGGAATTCTTATTTTTCTTATGTATTTGAATCCGCCGCCGCCGACCGGAGCTTGGGAAACGGCGACGACTCCAGTCGTGTTGCGGCCGTATCGCCGTCTGCCAGGGTGGGAAAAGAGGAGGGGGCAGCGTCGCAGTCGCAGCCAACTGTCGCGTCTTGCACAACGTAACTTTAAGATGCGCTTTGCCACACACAGATTACTCCGCTAGGCAGCTGATAGAACGCGGTCATCTGACGTTGCCCAGCCAGTGAAGTGACCAATTTGACTGCCAGAACAATCTGTAGGTTCTCAATTGTTTGCTCACTAGGCCAACGACGGCCAAGACACTGGATTCGGCCGAACGTTTGTCGCCAATGTATTGATGTTCGGCTTCTCATCCGTACCAAACGAGGGCTTGCGGCCAAGGGATTCGGCCATCTGGAGTCGCAGTTGGCTCTGATAATTTGCCGACGTTTCTCCCGTTTCGTTAAAGCGGCATTTTAATTTCAGTTTCACCGGCCGATATTATGAGAGAGGATAAGGATTTGACAGTCACTGTATGCGCAGCATTTATTTTGCAGCGAAAAGTTGATCACCAGAAAAAGAACTTGGAACGACGTTGGTACACAACTTCTCTCTTGATAAGTAGGGGAGCAGTGTGGTGGGACAAAAGTAGTGTCTGACGTTAAAGCTGAATATATATATAGGTTATTTCATAATTTTTTCCGAACAAAAGCTACAGATTTCGAATTGTTATCGAACTGCGTTCTGTCAGCAGCCTAGTGGAGTAATCTGTGTGTGGCAAAGCGCATCTTAAAGCTGCGCTTTGCTTTCTTAGTCCTTTTCTCGATATTGTCGTAATATATTTTCGGAGAGCTTTTAGGAGACAAGAGTAACTACAACGCGCACAGAGGCTTTTTAAGCAACCATCCTTCATAGGTTCCAGACACGAATGAAACGGGAAGAAGCCTTAACAATTGGAACAATGAGAAGTATAGTTTTCCACGCGCTTCTTAGTACTTCGCAGAGTATAGCTGCAAAAGTAGAATATGCTTCATGACGTACGTGCAAAATATGGACGAAAATATGGAAGCACCACGAACATAGCACATTACCCTACCTCATATGGTGTAGACATCAGCCAAAATGTCACATAATCCTTGACAATAATGCGGCCTTACAGAGTAACCATGGGGCCCATCTAATACCATGATCGGCTGCCAAAATTAACACCGAACCCCTGCCATGTTTCACTCTTGGGACGTAAACTCGGCCAGTAGTTGGAAACAATGTAGAACAAGACTTATCCGACAAATATCATTTTTCTTTTGCTCCGTACTCCAGGTTTTGCGGCTTCGGCTCCACGTGTTCCCGATACGGGAATGTGAACCACTGATAAGCGGTTTCCGAATTCCAGCTCGCCATACAGTACTCTCCTAATGGAGCTTCCTTCGTGCTGTTTTGATGCTGGCAGGGTTCGCGAACGCGACAGCTCTGCAGTAACTTTTGCAGCTGTCGCCGTCTTATTTTTCGTCACAATCCTCTTCAGTGACCGCCTATTACCATCACTCGACACACGCTTTCGTCCGTGTTGTGACTTGCCGGATGATGTTTTTCCACTTCCCCTGTATGCGATATAACTCTTCGATGCAGTGCCCATGTAAACACTAAATACTTCGTCTCTCTTGGTTCCGGAAGCACACACCGTACGAACACCAGCAATTTGCCGTCATTCGAATTCTCTTACGAGGGTCGTTCAATAAGTAATACTCCATATTTTTAAAAAAAAAAAAGCCATTAATATACATAGACAAACGTCCTTGTTGGTCTTTCACATTTGATGTTTGTTCTGTACGCCAGTGAAGTTTGAACCGTTCTGGCAGATGGCAGAGCCGAAGTACAGCGTCAAAATGGCGCCTACCTACGACTCACGTTACAATCAGCGTGCTGTTATTGAATTCTTATGGGCAGAAAAAGAAACCTTGGTGAACATTCATAAACGTTTGTGTCCAGTGTATATGCTGCAGTTGATAGGACTACAGTCGGGCGATGCGTAAAGAAAGTTTCAGCCTCAGGAAATGCAGATACAGAGCTCCATGATCAGCCACGCTCGAGACGTCCTGTCAGTCACTACTCCCGACATGCTGAATCGTGTGGATTCCATTATTCGTGCCGACCGGCGCATCACAACTCGACAAGTGGCTCTACAGTTGTCGGTCAGCATTGGAAGTGCGTCTGCAACGACCGAGACTCTCGGTATTCAAAGAGGTGCTCATGATGGGTTCCACTAATGCTCACAGCGGACCACAAGATTAAAAGAAAGGCCATTTAATTTGAATTGTTGGAGCTTTTTGAGACCGACGGAGAGGCCTTTCTGTCACGGATCGGTACGACAGACGAAAGCTGGGTCACCACTTCGCGCTGAAAACAAAAAGACAGTCCATGGAGTGGCGTCATCTACTTTCACCATAAAAGAAGAAATTCAAGACAACCCCCTAATGCCCGAGAAGTCATGGTGACAGTATTCTGGGACTGTGATGGCGTCATTCTCATAGATGTGATGCCAAGGGGGTCAACCATCAATTCAGAGGCATACGTGAAGACTGAATAAACTCGAGAACCTTTTCCGACGTGTTCGATAGGACAAGAATTCAGCAGAAATCTTGCTCAAACACGATAATGCACGCCCACACACAAGTCTGAGACCCCGGGAGCACATCGACTCATTGGGTTGGACATTATTGCCTCATACACCCTACAGCCCAGACCTGGCACCCTCGGACTTCCATCTCTTTGGGTCGCTTAAAGATTATCTACGGGGAACACTCTGTGAAGATGACGAGAGTGTCGGTCATGCAGTGAATACGCCTACAGGACAAGAGCTTTTCCCAGCAGGGAATACATGCTTTCCACAACGCTGGCGTACAGACGTAGTACGTGATGGAGACTACGTAGAAAAATAGGACACGGATAAGACATGTTGATGTATATTGTCACCAAATTTCGACTCTTAACAATAAATATGTTCTGAGAAAAAAATGTGGGGCATTACTCATAGAATGACCCTCGTATCTCCGACAGAATTCACTCACAACTACACTACTGGCCATTAAAATTGCGATACCAAGAAGAAATGCAGATGATAAACGGGTATTCATTGGACAAATATATTATCCTAGAACTGACATGTGATCACATTTTCACGCAATTTGGGTGCATACATCCTGAGAAATCAGTACCTTGATACGCCTGGGCATTGAGTCAAGCAGAGCTTGGATGGCATGTACAGGTACAGCTGCCCATGCAGCTTCAGCACGATACCACAGTTCATCACGAGTAGTGACTGGCGTACTGTGACGAGCCAGTTGCTCGGCCACCATTGACCAGACGTTTTCAATTGGTGAGAGATCTGAAGAATGTGCTGGCTAGAGCAGCAGTCGAACATTTTCTGTATCCAGAAAGGCCCGTACAGGACCTGCAACATGCGGTCGTGCATTATCCTGCTGAAATGTAGGGTTTCGCAGGAATCGAATGAAGGGTAGAGCCACGGGTCGTAACACATCTGAAATGTAACGTCAACCGTTCAAAGTGCCGTCAATGACCGAGACGTGTAACCAATGACACCCCATACTATCACGCCGGGTGATACGCCAGTATGGCGATGACCAATACACGCTTCCAATGTACGTTCACCGCGATGTCGCCAAACACGGACGCGACCATCATGATTCTGTAAACAACACCTGGATTCATCCGAAAAAATGACGTTTTATCATTCGTGCACACAGGTTCGTCGTTGAGTACACCATCGCAGGCGCTCCTGTCTGTGATGCAGCGCCAAGGATAACCGCAGCCATGTTCTCTGAGCTGATAGTCCATGCTGCTGCAAACGTCGTCGAATTGTTCTTGCAGATGGTTGTTGTCTTGCAAACGTCCCCATCTGTTGTGTCATGGATCGAGACGTGGCTGCACGATCCGTTACAGCCATGCAGATAAGATGCCTGTCATCTCGACTGCTAGTGATGCGAGGCCGTTGGCATCCAACACGGCGTTCCGTATTACCCTCCTGAACCCACCGATTCCATATTCTCCTAACAGTCATTGGATCTCGACCAATGCGAACAGCAATGTCGCGGTACGATAAACCGTAATCGCGATAGGCTACGATCCGACCTTTATCAAAGTCGGAAACGTGATGGTACGCATTTCTCCTCCTTACACGAGGCATCACAACAACGTTCCACCAGGCAACGCCGGTAAACTGCTTTTTGTGTATGAGAAATCGGTTGGAAACTTTCCTCATGTCAGCACGTTGAAGGTGTCGCCACCGGCGCCAACGTTGCGTGAATGCTCTGAAAAGCTAACCAATTGCATATCACAGCGTCTTCTTCCTGTCGGTTAAATTTCGCGTCTGTAGCACGTCATCTTCGTGGTGTAGCAATTTTAATGGCCAGTAGTGTACATGGAACACTGTTCTGTCCGCGCCGGCCGCGGTGGCCGAGCGGTTCTAGGCGCTTCAGTCCGGAACTGCGCGATCGCTACGGTCGCAGGTTCGAATCCTGCCTCGGGCGTGGATGTGTGTGATGTCCTTAGGTTAGTAGTTCTAAGTTCTAGGGGACTGATGACCTCAGGTGTTGTCCCATAGTGCTCAGAGCCATTTGGACCATTTGTTCTGGCCGCGACTGACACTTGCAACACACTGATGATATCACACAGGTGCCGTTCTTGGTCAGATACAACAGCGCAAGTTGGAGGCTTGTCAGGTATCTGCATTTATGTTCAGGCATGCTTATCTCGCTGTAAGAACTGTGGCCGTTGTTCGAAGATGTCCGGGAGTCAGGACCGCATGTGGCGCCCAGTTTTATAACCGGCCGTAAATGACCGAGAAAACATGTACTCAGAAAAAGGAAACAAATTCATTCACAGAAGTGTACATCTCGTCACTATTCACCTTATTACCACTTATTTACGGAGTTTATCATGGATTTGTTATGAAATATTTCTTTGTATGATAGTGATTAGCAGTCTGGAAGCATATTTTGCTGAAAGCTGCCATTTCACCGTAAGCTACACATCACCTCGCTTGTCAGTGTCGGAATCAGATAAGACGCAGCGGTTGTTAGCGTAAGTGATTTTAAGGCGACTACGGAGGCCGCCAAGTTGAGCTAGACAGCCTGCAGCAACGCACCTGCGTGGGGCAGCACGCACCAGGCAGCAGGTGTGTCGCATCACGCGCCGCCCGCATGCTGCGCAACACATTGTTCTGGCTCCCCCGCTCTCCCGATACCGTTACTCCGATTCGCACGGTCCTCTGATGTCTCGTCTCGCTGGCTAAACTCCGCAAAAACATCTCTTGTAATTTACTGGGTTAATGTTAGGTGTCGCTGTAAAATAACGGTCAAAGATGATCGACCAATAGCTGTAAAGCGCGAAGCCTTCTCAATCGATTGCGGCGTCTCTAGTGTCTGTAGGTAAACCAATATGGCCAAAGCCATCGTTTGCGAAGCAGCTGTTATTTTGTTTTGCCGTTAAAACGAAATGTAATAATAGAGCAACTAATTGGCAAGTTACACATGAAACTAATGATAAATGTAATAATAGAAAAGATGATCGACCAATAGCTGTAAAGCGCGAAGCCTTCTCAATCGATTGCGGCGTCTCTAGTGTCTGTAGGTAAACCAATATGGCCAAAGCCATCGTTTGCGAAGCAGCTGTTATTTTGTTTTACCGTTAAAACGAAATGTAATAATAGAGCAACTAATTGGCAAGTTACACATGAAACTAATGATAAATGTAATAATAGACCAACTAACTGTCAAGTTACAAATGAAACTTGGAAACACTGGTACTGGAACCCATCGTTTACGAAAAGAAGTTTATAGCGAGAACTGTTTATCACGTACGCGAGTTTTTGAGTGGTTCAAGTTTTTCCAAGAGGGAAGAGAAGACGTTAAAGATGACTCACACCCGGTACGCCGTTTATCATCAAAAACGGCCGAAAATATCGAAAAAGTAGGTAATCTGATTCGGTCTGACCATCAGTTCAGTATTCGATCGATTACTGAAATTGTAGGAATTCAGATAAAATGCTTAAGGCAATTTTTACATAACCATTTTAACATGAGAAAAGTTTGTGCGAAACTGGTGCGAAAATTCTCGCTGCCGAACGAAAAGAACATCGTGAAAATATTTGTACTGGTACTGTGAAAACCGTTGCAGATGAGTCTGATTTCTTGGAAAGAGAGATAACATGTGACGAATCCTGGTTTCTCACTTACTATCCAGAAGCTAAGTGCCAATCCTTGCATTGGAAGGGTCCAACCTACTTCATAGAGAGCGAAAAAAGCTCGAATGAGCAAATCAAGACTCAGAGCGATGATGATTTACATAAATTATTCGCAGTTGCGAATGTGGACAACCAACTGCATAATGGAATGAAGGCAATGAAAATTTGTGCCAGGTCGGGACTCGAACCCGGTCCGGCACATATTTTCATTGTCGTCATTCCATTATACAGCTCGCAACTACGAGTACATTTCAAGTATTTCATAACGGCTGTGGTCGCCGCAGTGCGTGTTCCTTTGGACATGAATACGTGTCGAAGGTACATGGCATCGTACTTGTGAACAACTGCAGTATCGATAACGATCTTTTTTTTCGATGTTCATGCCATTGCGTATCTGCCCTTGGTTCATGAAGGGCAGACTATTAATTAGCCTTACTGTCTTGAGGTTCTTGTTCAACGCCGTGAGAAAATAAGAAAGAAACGATCCGAACTATGGAAGAACAAATCGTAGGTTTTGTATCAAGACAACACACCGACTCATACCGCACTGCCTGTTAAAAGGTTACTAGCGACGTGCAGCATCCCATTGTGCGACCACCCACCTTATTCGCCTGACCTAGCATCACGTGACTTTTGCCTGTTTCGCGAAGTCAAATAACAAGATTTCAGTCCGTTGAAGCAGCGGAAGAAAAAGCGGTACGCGTCATCTAGGAGCTCACTGAGGAAGACTTCCAGCGCTGTTTCTGTCGATAGAAAATGCGCGTGGAATGTTGTAGGAGAGAAGATGGGAGTATATTGAAGGTGACAATAGCTGAATGTGTATGTTTCTGAAATAAAATGTTTTACAACAATAGTCTCATTATTTTATATCCACACCGCGTAGTGTCACGTCTCTATTGGTACGTATATTTTGGTACGTTCTTTGTACTTGTTACCGACTAATATACCATCTTCGAGTACTTTAGTGTAAAGAAGCAGTATGCGACATAAATAAACGACTGGAAAAGAAGCGTAGACCACTGGAAGACAGTGCCATAAGGTACCAAAAAGTCAAACATACCATACAGCCATACCTTATTAACAGATATAAATCTGCCAGATGATAGAGGCGTAATCTTCGGAAACGCTTAGTCGAAAGTATAATGTAATTAAAAAAGTGCCCTGTTGTAGCCACAAAATACACTTAGTGTCCAACATGATAGAGCGAGCCGCCCGTTCTGGCCGAGCAGTTCTAGGCGCTTCAGTCTGGAACTGCGCGACCGCTACACACGCAGGTTCGAATCCTGCCTCGGGCTTGGATATGTGTGATGTCCTTAGGTTAGTTAGGTTTAAGTAGTTCTAACTCCTAGGGGACTGATGGCCTCCAAACTTAAGTCCCATAGTGCACAGAGCCATTTGAACCATTTTTTGATAGCGTGGCACGAAGAGAACCCCTTACCAGCGAAAGTAGTTGCTGTTATTGAGGTGGCCTGCTTGCACTTAGAACTATACACCCTTATCACAGGGCACGATAGGATTCGGCTACGCGTTTGACAAAATAATGGCAACACAGATTAGCAAAAATTTTCAATAATTTATTTATAGACACTTTACAAACAGTTAACTGTAGAATGATGTGTGGTACTAATCCGGTATTCAATTGCACTGATCCGTCGTTAACTATTGGTCTAGTTCTGAATGCAATGAACGATAACTACGATCACTTTCAGAATGCCCAATTGGCCCGTGTTGGCGGCGAGTATGAGACTGCGAACACGGTCCTGATGTCTCGAGGTATTGTTTATACTGGGCCGTACTACACGAAGCTGCATTGCTTATATCCGCGTTTGGCGAATCCTACGCTGTCTTGAGGTACTGACTACTTGAGGAGAACATGCGTCTGCTCTTATCCGCGTTGGGCATGGATGTGCACTATTTGTGTGATGTGGGCGGAAGTATAAAGTAGCTGCCTTTTGTGCCCTCTATTGGAGGCCAGTCGTAACTCAGATGCACCTGAGTACTAGGCAACACGCCGCTCTGCTTTGTATAGCTGTGTTCCGTATCTTCCAGAGGACACACCGTGCTCTTTCTGGTACTCACCTTACGCGATTTACGGAAATCCCGTACCTGAGTAGCATAGTAGGGCGGAGATTTGAATTGCACTTCTCACGGATACGAGTCTTAAGTCTTAACATTACGCCGCTTCGCCCGATCTGAACATAGGAGTCACTAAATTAAGAGACATAACAACACGTTCTGTCACAGAGATCGTATTACATTAGGTAAGTCTTGCACGACGTTTGCGTGAAGCCGAATTTTTGAAGGTTGCGTTTCATTTTTGCGACTGGGTTGCCGGAGTCATAAATGTAACAACTCAACGCAGTGTACTGCGTAGCGCAGTGGTTAGTGTATAAATCTGATGTGTAAAACGTCGGCCGGCCGCGGTGGTCTAGCGGTTCTAGGCGCTCAGTCCGGAGCCGCGCGACTGCTTCGGTCGCAGGTTCGAATCCTGCCTCGGGCATGGATGTGTGTGATGTCCTTAGGTTAGTTAGGTTTAAGTAGTTCTAAGTTCTAGGGGACTGATGACCATAGATGTTAAGTCCCATAGTGCTCAGAGCCATTTGAACCATTTGTTTGTAAAACGTCGTGGGCTGCTTTCTCGTTATACGCAGTGTGTTTTTATTTTTAAAGATGATCAAAAGAGCTTGGCTATTATTTTTATTCAGTTGATTGGTTTAAATGTGAATCTTTTACTTCTAATACTTTGCCGCGTCATTTTCATCGTCGTATTGACTTTTTTATTTGCTCTTATTTTTCTTCCTGTCATCCTCCTTCCGTTTTGAATCTGCCTGTGTTGCCTACAATCAGCAGCAAAGTGCCAACTAGGACTCGTCATCGATTGGTTATGTGGGAGCTCGTGTCACCAGTGTGATGATAGTTTCACGTAAGCAATGATAGCCAGAAATTAACGTTTGCTTTTAGCGCTGAAACTGAAATTATTCGGTTTTGAGTTTGATCGTAGAGATTAGCTTCAAACGCCCTGAACAAGGCGATCGGGACTTTAGTTCTTCCGAGGATTGTTGACATCCGTTTTCTCGAGTACATTGCACATCACGAGGTTGTGGTTAGGTTAGGACAAGAGGTTAAATTCAAGTATACAAAACGCGTCGTCTGCCGCAGTGCAGCTGTAGACAAATCATCTCGCTTTTCCATCGTCCCTCACGGCGGTCGCTTCCAACATGGCTCCGCGTTACACGTTAACAGCATTAGTTAAGTAACGCGCCGTGTTTGTGTGCCGCCTATAATCGAGCATTAACTGGCAGTCGATGTGACAACACAGTAGCGGCAAGTGACAAACGTTAACTGTCAAGTAATTTTAATCGGACTATAGTCTGAAATAATTCTACTGCCGGATATCACGGAACTGATAGGCGTAAATTTATCCCATGGATTAAGACCGAACGAAATTCTGTACGTTGGTGTTGCAGTTAGGTATCAGCGTTGGAGACACTACATGACAGTACGTCGAGGGACGTCCAAAGAGAGAAGAGACGAAGGCAGATTACGCTATAGACCAGCTGGATCAGTAAGAGAGAAAAACCTCGGAAAGAGGCGAGGAGAATATCCGACAGAAAAAAATGCATTCGTTTTTATCACGATAACTTTCGACGTATGGAGAAGCTGGCTCCGCGGCCAGTTCCGAAGCTGAGAAGGATCGGCTGTCGCCGCTCACCACAATGATCCCCAGCGCTCTTGCATCTCTGCTCACGACAGCAGACGTCTCCCGATCTCAGTGAGCCGATCCTCATTTACAGCGACACAAAGATGTGACGACGAATAAAGAAACGCCCATTTCGGCGGTACTGGAAATGAAGGGTCTCTTTAAAATAATCTCTAAGCTGTCATTTTAGTTTCAGTGTGGCCCCATTTCGTACGACGAAAAATAATATTCCGAAATCGCATTGGTCATAACTTGACAGAAAACTGTTATGTGTGCTGCGTCGCGAAGACAGATACCTAAATGACTTCGTAATGTTACTGTGTATGGCGAACTGAAAAATTCCCGTAGGCTGCGAAATCCGGGAGACAGATGAGGTGTATCGTGAGCATTTCACGATACAGAAGAAATAGTGAATAATACATTGGACCAACGGCAGCTAGCATAGAGATGCACAGGCTGTCATTGTTCGCATGCTCCATTCATGACTGGGTCGGGATAAGTCTTTCAAGTATCCTTTGTCCATTCACTTTATAGTGCCTGTCAGGGTACAGGATAATGTGCATATTTTTTTAAAAAACGCATTATTAATTTTATTGTGAGTCTTAAACATAATCACCCAGAACATTTCTCGCTAAGATCAGTAAATTCACCGATGTGTCTAGGTATACACGCGAAGCACTGTAATTGGAATAAAAGCAGCTTTCTCAAGGCCGAAGTTTCCTTAGCCTTTTCGTACAGAAACGTACAAACAGGACGCTTTTCAAGTATACGTGTGTAATATCTCTTTATATTCGGTGAATTATTCTGATACAGTTCTATCCTTCAATGACGTTTACTAATTTTCTATCTTCATATTCGCAGAATCCATGCGCAAAGTAGTTTTATACAACAGCTATGCCATGAGCGCATAATTATTCTTTGTAGTACTCTCTCTGGTGGTTGTTAGAAAAAAGCTTCCGAGATTGTCTTCGTGCCGATTAGCCTGAGCTTTGTTTGAAGAATTGTAATCTGAATATTGAGATTTGTGACAAAAGATAACTGATACGAAATTGTGCGATTAAAAGGGAAATATATATATATTGCTCCATCATACAAAAAAAAATGGTTCAAATGGCTCTGAGCACTATGGGACTCAACTGCTGAGGTCATTAGTCCCCTAGAACTTAGAACTAGTTAAACCTAACTAACCTAAGGACATCACAAACATCCATGCCCGAGGCAGGATTCGAACCTGCGACCGTAGCGGTCTTGCGGTTCCAGACTGCAGCGCCTTTAACCGCACGGCCACTTCGGCCGGCTCCATCGTACAAAAGGTGTGTATTTGACATTTGACAATTAATGATATTCATCGATATATTGCGTAGTTGCTAATCAGAAGGGAACTTGCGAAAGACTGGATACGAACCTGCATTTAATAATCCAAGAGCTCCATTACTTCTTCGGAAGGTTAAACTTCATCAAAGCCAAATATCCGCTTCATCTGAGGTTTCCCGACTGATTATACAACGCTCCCAAAAATACGAGGCATTTTATTTGTACAGATTAGCAGACTGCCGCAAAGCACGAGCCTGCAGAGAAGAAGAATCATCGCCTGATTTCATTCTAACAAGTAAAATTTCTGGATCATTTTGAGTGATTGAGTTATGATTGTGTTTCCTATTATGAATGATCGATTGCTCGAACGAATTGAGAACTACATAATTACATAGATAGGAGGAAAAATTACACGTGATAACCAAGAAAACGAGTTAGGTATATCACCGCAATAAACCAGTCACCTTTATTATACAGCATTACAGTTTGCACTCAAGTCGCAGACATGGCAACAGCCCCTCGTTGTCCTCATCGATGAAATATTTTCTCACATCACATGATACTGTTTTGTTCTCCTTTCGTTCTTTGTATCGCATTTGAAGTGTGTTCTTCAGAATCCATCGATTAGTTTATTGTACTCATGTGCCTAGCTATAAAATGTAGCAGTATTATTTTTCGTCAATTGCAAATATTAATTTCTGTAGTGGCTGAATCGTTGTATATTAATTAGACTTTTGCCTACGCGTTTCGGAGGATTATACCACCAAGAGCCGGATTTAAGAAATAGATGAAAAGTATGTGTTATTTATGGGTAAGCTGTGATGCTGTTTTTCAATTGTCGCAGCCTCCTGTTCCAATCGTATTTACGTCACATACACATTCTCTACACTGAAATCAGCAATAATGGCGTATTAGGAGGTAACAAGTGCAAACATCGTACAAAAATAGACACTTCCGCTTGTAACTTACGGCGAGATTAAAAGGATATGGTCGAATTCCTTTCCTGTTCTTCCCAAATCAGAGCTAGCGCGCCGTCTCTTGTGAACTTATTATTTATGAGAGATTACACGCTGATTTTCGTTTCTTTTCATATGTGTTCCATGTGTGCGCGCTATCCTAGTTGACGTGACGTAATCACGGACAACAAATTTTAATGGATAGCAGCAGAACCTGCTCTCCGGCCTTTCCAGATTTCCAATTTTCCGGAAGCTATCTCCCGTTACCTCTAGTTCCTCCAAATCCTCTGTGGCCTTTATTTTGCTTTCTCTGAGTCGAACGTAGTACACAGCCGCTTGTAATGTCGAAACATAAACAGCCTTCGTCTCTTTCTCTTCGAAGACCACCTCATTTCTCGCTTTGTCGGAGCCGAGAGTATATGAGTGGCAAGAGACATCAGTATCTTCTCCCATCTTATTTCGTCGACGACCTTACCGCGATAGAAACTCGTGCTGTATCTGTTAGTGTACCGGTTAGACAGTCATTTGGCCGACACGTGAAAACTGCTGGCATTTTTCAGTGGTACTGTAGAATCCACATAGGATCTTGTGTCTCGTCTCAGCCTTAGACACGTGATGTTTAATTTGCTTCAAAAATTCTTGCAGTGAAAATATGTAAAGTGGACGGGGCCTGGTTTTCCTCAAATTCCCACATTGTCTACACTAAGAGAGAGAACTTTTTCTTGCCAAAGCAACTACTGGATGGCAAATTCCAGGTAATCATAGACATAGTTTCGTAACATTAATTATTTTATGACAAATATATTAGATCTACAACTTTGCTTCCGCTATTTTTTCCGCTTTATTGCGGAGAACTTGGCCGTCGCTCGCCACTACTTTATCCCACCTTTTGGGCAGCATACGAATCGCATTGTGGACGAAAAACTGGTTTAAAACTAGTTTAAGTGAAAACTAGGCGTCGTTTGACAAGATCCCTGACTTGACCAAGTTTTGCAGTTGTTCATGTGACTGGAAGTGCTGGTCGGCCAGGTCGCGTTCCAGTGATCGAAAAGGGTGGTAGTCAGAGAGAGCAATCTCTGGAGAATACGATGGATGGGTAGGGCTTATCATTTCAACATTTACAAGCATGTGTTACGGGTTTTGCAACATGTGATCGAGGATTGTCATGCTGCCAGATCACCTTTCCAAATCTATCGCTGGTTTGTGGCCGTTCGTCTTTCAGTGCTTGGCTCAAACGCATCACTTCGTTTCGGTAACAATCTGCTGTGATTGTTTCCGAGTTTGAGCAGCTTGGAAAGCCTTCTGTCGTCCACTGCCATGCCGGGCGTCGACCTAAAAATCACCATCCATGAAACGATGAAACCATTCCCTACATGTTCTTTCACTAACAGGTACATCTACATCTACATAGATACTCCACAAGCCACCGTACGGTGCGTGGCGGAGGGTGCCCTGTGCCACTATTTGTCATTTCCTTTCCTGTTCCACCCACAAATGGATCGAGGGAAAAATGACTATCTGTACACCTCTGTATGAGCCGTAATTTCTCGATCTTATCTTCGTGGTCCTTAAACGCAGTGTATGTTGGCGGCAATAGAATCGTTCGGCAGTCAGCTTCAAATGCCGGTTCTCTAAATGTTCTCAATAGTGTTTCTCGAAAAGAACGTCGCCTTCCCTCCAGGGATTCCTATTTGAGCTCCCGAAGCATCTCCGTAACACTTGCGTGTTGTTCGAACTTACCGGTAACAAATCTAGCAGCCCGTCACTGAATTGCTTCGATGTTTTCCCTCTATACGACCTGCTACGGATCCCAGACACTCGAACATTACTCCAGAATAGGTCGCACCAGTCTTTCCTAAAATTCTCCCAATAAACCGAAGTCGACCATTCGCCTTCTCTTACACGGTTCTTGCGTGCTTGTTCCACCTCATATCTCTTTGCAACGTTACGCCTAGATACTTAAACGACTTGACTGTGTCAAGCACTAGTAATTTTGTACCCGAACATTACAGGTTTCATCTTGCCACTCATCCGTATTAACTTACATTTTTCCACATTTAGGGCTAGGTGCCGTCCATCGCACCAACTGGAAAATTTGTCCAAGTCGTCTTGTATCTTCTACAGTCACTCAACTTCGACGCTTACCGGACACCACGGCGTCATTAGAAAATAACCGCATATTGCTGCCCACCCTGTGTTTCATGTCACTTACGTATACAGACAACAACAGCGGCCCCATCACACTTGCCTGGAGCACTCCTAACGATACCCTTATCCCTGATGAACACTCGCCGTCGATGACCATAGGCCATTTTATGAGCCTCAGCCGCAGATTTCTTCATGTCACAGCGGAAAATTAAAACTTCCTGCAAATGACGAGAATTGGACTCTTAAGCTGACGTGTTCAGTCAGGAATAAGTTTATTATGAAATCACAAATCGATTAATATTTTGATGGCATTATGTTTACCCTTGCCTAAACTTATTGTATGACACGATCTACCAGCTGCACAACCACCTAGCTGCTGCCATCTATTACAAAACGGCGAAAGCGTAGTTGTAGAAACAATAACAAACCGATTATTTCATGAATGATGTTTTTAATATTAAAAAAATGGCTCAAATGGCTATGAGCACTATGGGACTTAACATCTGAGGTCATCAGTCCCCTAGAACTTAGAACTAGTTAAACCTAACTAACCTAAGGACATCACACACATCCATGCCCGAGGTAGGATTCAAACCTGCGACCGTAGCGGTCGCGCGGTTCCAAACTGCAGCGCCTAGAACCGCTCGACAACTCCGGCCGGCAATATTAAAAGAGGTTCATAAGAGCGTTCCTCCCAGAAGTCAAAATATAGACATTAGCTATATGAATGGCTCAGGTGGATACATAATGCGACTGGATCTTTGGTACCAGATACGCGCAATTTTTCGCTCCATTCGAGCATTTAGGCACATAGTGCGGAATATTCTCGAACTCAGATCCCTCCGCGTGCAGTGAAAGTATTCCTCCATGGGCTACGAGCACATGCAGTGACAAACCGACGTGCTACGTTTATCCTCTGGCAGTCTTCACGTGTCCAACACGACGGCGCAGCAGGCTGCGCCTAAGCGCGTTCCCACACATTATCATAAACAAATGGCCGGCCACAGGCTGGCGGCTCCATTAGACCGCTGCGCAAACAGGCGCCTCGGCTCGCTCATTGTGCGAGTAATGGCCACTTGCGCACGAACTCACTCGCAGGCCGTCGGCTTTCAAGTCGCACCGCCAACGAGCTGTACTGGTTAACACTTGGCTTCAGTTTTCCAGTTCAGTCAAAGCTCAAAAAAATCTGGAGAGTATGCCCGTCTGGTAGTGAGAGCAGCATTGTGTCGAGGTGAATTTCACCAGGAAACAGGCGGAGTTATTCTTGTAGTTAAAGTAACTGCAACCTTCAGTCTTAAATATGACTGTCTTTAAGTTCTTGTTATTTTGCTCCCCCAGAAAAATGTTGCTCGTTAAGCACTCCCAAAATGTACCGTTGACCCTTTCCGCCAACCATTAACGGAGTTCTCCATGTAAAATTATCACTATGAGTATCTCTTTATCTTAGGTCGAAATGGAGGCAAAATATCGGCTGAAAGTCTCAAAAGTATCGGTTTGTTCATTAAAAGAAAATGACACGAAATTTGGAGTCTGTAAAGAGATGATAAATGTAGAGGAGGGAGGGCAAAATACTTCAGTTCCAATTAAGATGTCCGTGTTACGGGTTTGCCCCACAGTGTCTGAACATTGTCGAGAAACAGTCCCCAGTGTCCCACGAAGTGGGTGGACGCAAAACGCAAATATTTACTATTTTCTTCCCTGATTGCGACAACATAGCATCTCCAAACCCGCCAAATCTGTGCTGGCAATACATTAGCGATATGTTAAGAGCTCAGTCATCTCTTAGTCTGGAGGATTTCTCTCATGCGGTGTGTTTGTCCAGATATTTCCTTCTCCTTTACGTCGTTGGTTCTGAAGTTGCCATTCTTTGTAAACAGTCCTAATCCAGATTTACTCGTCAGCAACTACTTACTTCAGACTACCGTTGATTTACTCACACGACCAGTCCATCGATCTGTCAGGTCTCGATGTAGCTACTCCCGGAAGAGATGGTAGAAAATGAACACCCGTTGAATCAGCAACTAGTAGTTGAATGTGGGTAGTTTAATGTGTGCTGTGACAGGACTCTCTCAAAAAAATAGATCAAATATACATTCTTTACAAACACTGTGAAACAATTTTCTTTTTGGACTGTAACGCCAGATTTCTCGGGTTCACATATTCGAACAGTGTGTCAGTTAACTTCTGTCAGAAATGTAATTTCGCTGCCACATTCGTGAGATAATATCACTTCATAGTTCGTAATTATTGACTGTCGATAAGCTTCGTATATCCAGCTTAAACGTTTCAACCTGCATCGCAGTGTACACTGATATGATACTTCAAGGCGGATTGAAACTGTCCCTATGGCAAACCTGTCCTCGCACGATGCTGGTCGTTTTCGTAATTTCTGTTTCCGGTGCTCCTATGACCGGTATCAACCAAGGGAGTGCACGAAATCATCTTGGAGAAAAAACTTCAGAATAAAATGTAAGAAATTGAAACGTCCCCTTAGAAAAATTATAAATGGCTATGCTGATAAAAAACCTCTTACATTATTTGATTTTCAAACAGACGAGCAAAACTGAACGTACTCAGACATTTCTCTCTTTACCTATTCTGATCAACACTAAACTGACACAAAATATTTTTAGCGCAACGCAATCTGACTTTCAATAATCCCTACAAAAGAATGGCCCTGACTGACATTAAACTATACCTTTCACAAATCACTTACCTCACAAAAATCTTCGTTACTCGAACTACTGCAATACAGCGAGCGCCACTACTGCCAGCTAAATAAAAGATTCAAATTACTGAAGGCACTTAACTACTGATAGACATAGTTAGCAAATGAAAGATTTTGATAGAGAACAAACAATGTATTTACCTTAATAGTGTTCAAAAGTCATAATATATATAGTAGTTCATAACATCCAGTCTTACAAATTTACTGTCTCTGATGGACACACGTCCAGATCATACGCTCTCAAAACACCGCCATTTCTCTCCCCACATCCACCACTGCTGGCGGCTCACCTCCAACTGCGCATCGCTACGCGCTGTTCGCATCCAACTGCCCAACACTACAATAGCAAATATTCCAACAATGCAAACCAGTCACAGACTGCACACAGCACAGTCAGTGATTTTCATACAGAGCGCTACGTGGCGTTACCAACATAAAAACCTAAACAGCCTACTTTCAAATAAAAAATAATATAAAAATATGAGCATTTATAAGATTGTAACTCCTCAAAATGCCATACGCTCATATGTTATACGGTTCAAATGGCTTTGAGAACTATGGGACTTAACATCTGAGGTCATCAGTTCCCTAGACTTAGAACTACTTAAACTTAACTAACGAAAGGACATCACACACATCCATGCCCGAGGCAAGATTCGAACCTGCGACCGTAGCAGCAGCGCGGCTCCGGACTGAAGCGCCTAGAACCGCTCAGCCACAACGGCCGGCTCATATGTTATAAAATAAGTGTATGACACAGTGAAATGCAGCTGTAATTTTACAATTAATACAACCCCTTTGTGTTCCTGAATTTCATAAGAAGCATTTGTGTAGTAACCTCCTACGGACATGAGTAGATAAATGAAAAAAATAAAATTAAAATAAATAAAAACAGTAATCGGGTTTCGGCCACGGAGCCCAAAAGTGAGGCTGTGACGGTACCTATTGTGCAACCACTTCGGCTGAGATTATTGCGCTCTAAAAAGGATTCTAAGTTATGTCCAGAACTTGGAGACTCGTTTTCCCCGGAACGGTCGAGTATTTACAGATAAGCAGAGACTCGTGTTGGCTTGTTTTGACTCCGCTTCCACTGAGTGAATTTTCTAGAAAATCTGGTTATGGCACTTGTCGTGTTGTCCTCCTGAGTCGGGCATCGGCTGAAAAAAAAAAGGTTAAAATGTGTGTGAAATCTTATGTGACTTACCAGCTAAGGTCATCAGCCCCTAAGCTTACACACTACTTAACCTAAATTATTCTAAGTACAAACACGAGGGAGGACTCGAACCTCCGCCGAGATCAGCCACACAGTCTATGACTGCAGCGCCTAAGACCGCTCGGCTAATCCCGCGCGGCGGCATCTGCTGACCTCAGCATTATGTTTATATGACTGTTCCACATTCTCAAGTACTTGAAGGTTGTGACTGAAAACTGATCACGTTGTTGTCACCTTTCGACGACGTCGGCAAGTGTATCCCGAACGCCAAAGTGTCGAGTCGAACCAACATCACCTATTCGGGTATTTTCACGCGTTCACCGACTGCGATCAGCCTGTGACAGGTCAACTTCAAAGTTTGGCCGTAAACAGCATATGCGTCCGGATTCAGAGGCAAGTAATTGAAAATTGAGCGTGCGTTTTCGTGAAGAGTTGATTAATAGCCGGCAGCGAGAAGCCCTTGGAAGGAGGCGGGCGCGCCGGATGTGCAGAAGGCAAGGCGAGGCGAGGCGAGGCGAGGCGAGGCAAGGCGAGCCCGCCCCGGCGCGGCGGTCGCGTGACGGCCAGCCACATGGCGTGCTTCCTGGACGCAGCACTTGTTTGGCTCAATTACCCTCATCATGCAGCGCGGCCCTTACGTAAACAAAGGCGGCGGCGGTGGCGGGCTGGGTGACATCCACTGCGCGGGGCTTGACGGGAGTCAGATTACAGCGCTCAATCTGAGCATTTTTAAGATCTGTTTTCAGACCGCCGCTTTACGTGAGCAGTGTCGAGCTCAGTCTGGTTGTGGGTGTTGGCGGCAAACTGGGTCCGTACGAACTATTGTTTTCCATTCGTTTGCCCATGGCTTCGTGCCTCACTTAAATCCGTGGTAACATCAGATGGAGGAGCCCTGCCGTAACTTTGATGACAACGAGAGGGCGGGGAGCGCAGTGGGCAGTTTTAATGAATTGGTCGTTTTCTTTCTCATTTTTTTTTACTTGTACATCTGTGACAAAGGTGCAGGATCGCTGGGCAGCGACATTTAATAGCACGTTATCCATAAACAGAGGAAAGAATAGTTTTAAAAGTAGATGTGAATTGACAAACTGCCTATTGGCTTCTGTCTCGGGTTCTTCGGCCGACGTTCATCTAATGATTTTTTGACGTTTCGCCAGCACGAGTGGCTGGCATTGTCAAAGCTTCACCCTCCATTGCCTGGTGGTGAACTGCAGCCGAGGTTTTTTTTTTTTTTTTTTTTTTTTTTTTTTTTTTTTTTTTTTCGACGGACTTGCTATATGCCTTTTTCAGCTATAGATTTTAACACTTTATTTTTCAACAATTATTAAATTTCTCTTGCTACATAGTGCAAGTTTTCATTAGGTCATCAACAAAAAAATGGTTCAAATGGCTCTGAGCACTATGGGACTTAACTGCTGCGGTTATCAGTCCCCTAGAACTTAGAACTACTTAAACCTAACTAACCTAAGGATATCACACACATCCATGCCCGAGGCAGGACTCGAACCTGCGACCGTAGCGGTCGCGCGGTTCCAGACTCTAGCGCCTAGAACCGCTCGGCCACTCCGGCCGGCAGGTCATCAACAATTACAATGGTATAATATTACAATACAGTTTTTTTCCCTTCAAGTATTCTTACAATGCAATTCGTTCTTTGCCATGTATAGTTCGTATTTATAGATATTTTATAATACAGGGTAAATTCTTATGTTACTATACATGTACATATAGTTTACAGTTTTTTTTATTTTTAATTTTTTAACATTGGAAGCTATGTGGAGAGCATAACGTGGGGAACTGATGTCATCAATAGAAATAGTAATAACAATGATAGTAATAAGAGAATTTTTTTCTCCATTTTGTTAATTAGAGTGCTGAGCGAGGGAGGGGGAGTAGAGGGAGTCGGGATTTTATTTGGTGTCTTTTGGTGGGTCTCCTGTAGACCATGTTCTTGTGTGCATGGTAGTGTTTGTGTTTTATTCGTGTGTTCTTTCGTCTAGGTGTGGGAGGATGGTGGTATTTGTTGTTAGTGGTGATAGGATGGGGGCGAGATCGGGGCGTGTCTTTGCTGTGTTGTGTGTGATTGTGTGGGAGGGTGTTGTGTATTTAAATTTAGGTTTCCTGTGTGTTCTTTGGTTGACTGTGGTAATGTCTTCCATGTCCGGTCTTTTGTTTAGGATATGGCTTCCGTATCTGGCTCTCATTTTGGCTAATCTGGTTTGTAGTGGCTCCATTCTGGTTGTCTCATAGACTTCGTTGCTGCATGTTATACATGGTAACCTTGCGATACGTCGTAGGAGTCTGCGTTCCGTGCTAACAGCTCGCGGCCACAGACTATATGTACCTGGCGCGCCAACGTCCGAAGGCTTCTCCGCGGTCATTTCCGGTGCGGTTCTCCTCTTGCTACCTGCGACGGTCGTTCGCTGCAGTACGGGAAGCCAGGATCCGTTTACCTTAAGACTTTCCTCTTTCTTGTTGAAACTGTTCGCGTGTTTTTGTGCTCTGCCACGGCCGATTTCTCCTCTTGCCCCAACCTGCAATGTCGCTTATGCTCTTTGATCCTGGTGTTAATTGATCGTCCAGGCCGATTCTGTCCGTCACTGTGGGAATGTATGGCAGAAAGGCCGTACCCGACATTTCTTTTTCTGATTCCTTACTTCGCCGAGTGTTTGGCTCTGTTACACTTCTAATATAATTTGTGGGCTACCCATTGCTCCTCAGAACACTTTCCAAGTGTAGCATTTTCCGTCTGAGGCCGAGACAGAAGCCAACAGGCAGTTTGTCAACAAGTGGCCACGAAAGCCTTAAAAATTTTGTAGATGTGAATTATGTCTTCTTTGAATTAAATGTTCTAATGGTGTTATTCAACACGTTTTCACCCATTCCCGTTGGTCATCGTGTTCTTCGGGTAAATAATCAAACCCTTTCCCACGAAATGGTCGCCTAATTTAATTAACCGACAATAACAAATTACCTGTTGGCTTCCGTCTCGGATTCCTCGGCAGACGTCTGACGATTTTTCTGACGTTTCGTCAACAGGAGTGGCGATGCCAAAGTTTCACTCTCCATTGCTTGTGGTGGACTACCACTAGCAATCGGAGGGTGAAGCTTTGGAAATGCCAGCCACTCCTGCTGGGGAAACGTCAGAAAAATTATCGGACAGACGCTGTCCGAAGAACACGAGGCAGAAACCAACATGCAATTTATCAACAAATGGCCACGAAAGCCTTAATAGTTTCGTAATATCGACGCTGTTATTTATTCCTGACTGGTTCATAATTTCACTTACAGCATTAGTCTTTAAGTTCGTAAATTCTGCGTTCATCTTCACATACCTTCATGTAATTCAGAAATGTCTGTCAATTACTGCAAGTCAATTTCAAATGATCTTATTCTCGATAAAACTGCTGTTAATGGTATGAGTTTTCTAAAAAAGGACAGAAAACGTTAAAAAGCGCGCAGTGCAGATATATTCGAGCTGCAGCATTCGAGCACCGCCAGTCTGCACCGGTTGTTTCCTCTGGCGCGCTGTGGTCGCAGCAACAGATGTTGGGTACGTCCGAGCCTCTTGAGCGAGTACGCGGTCGCGTTGGCCAGTAAACCCACGCATTCTTCAGATGCGCTATTGTTTTATCTGCTCGCAACAGACGGCATCTTTTCCCAATATGCATCCCTTTGAACCACAGAGTTCCAATAAAAAGTCATGTCCTGTAAATGACCAAAAAAATTTTAGATTGTATAGTCACCGTTTTCGACTCACACACGTCAAAAAGTGCCATCTGGACCACGATATGCATCAGAAAGTCTCAAATAACATCCACTGTAACTGTTTTCATTTTATTTCCACCGCAAAATTGCTAGAAACGAACCCTACACTAAAATTCCGTTGTTGCTTGGTTTGTTAACATGACGAATGCCAATGCATATGCCAAAGTTGCTCTGAAGATCAACGAGAATCACACCTGTCGCATTGGTGCACTGTCTCAGCGCAAGACTGTCACCGAACCAAGCTTTATTTGCGTATCTCCGCTCCCTCCTCCACACATGTAATGTGGTTTGCTTGTAGGCGTTCTGGGATAGGCTGAAAGAACATCGCTTCATACTCGGTTTCAGAGTGCTTTCAGCATAAGAGACTTCTCTTGTCAGTAATCCTATAGTTTTACATTCTTCAACCGGCAAAATCGGACCCAACCAAGAGTAGAGCTCTGTCTTCATATAATGGTTGTACTGAGTGAAACGGCTGCAAATAATGCACTTACTTGGGAGTTTAATGAAGTACTCTCTTAGAAAAGCTAAACAAATATTCAGGCAGATCTCGATAAGATTTGAAAGTCGTGCAAAGATAAGCAAATTGATTACATCAGGGATGTCCAACCTTTTAGCTTACCTAGACCACAGTGGAACAAGACGAGTATTTTTGGGCCGCACATAATATATTAAACACGTCAATGACTGCTTTTAAAAAGAAAAAAAAAATCGGCGTGGACCAACGAAGCAATAGCATCGTATAGCTGGAGTTTCAATTTGAAAATATTCAACTTACCATAACTTGGAATTTGATGGATTTGTTTTTCCCGATCGTGTTATAGATGCTCACTTCTTGGTGGTCCGCGAGCCGCGGAGTGGACACCCTTGCTTCAAATGGTCACAACTGTAAAGCTGTGCGCTTCACAATGCTCAAAACCATAGTAACCTACTGTTGTTTTAATGTCAGTGAGTCATAACTGGAATTAGACAAATGACATAAACCCATGGGTAGAATAAATTGTGGGAATATGAAATGGAAATTCACGTAGGCTTAATCGTAGATAACGTAACTGGTGAACAAGAAATGCAGCGAGGCAACCAAGGAAAATGGCTGTAAGTCCCTCGTTCGACGTGGCCAAGAATGTTGCTCAAGTGTGTGGGACCCACACCAAATGGCCGGCCGCTGTGGCCGAGCGGTTCTAGGCGCTTCGGTCCGGAACCTTGCTGCTACTACGGTCGCAGTTTCGAATCCTGCCTTGGGCGTGGATGTGTGTGATGTCCTTAGGTTAGTTAGGTAGTTCTAAGTCTAGGGGACTGATGACCTCAGATGTTTAGTCCATTTGGTATGGTTCAAATTGCTCTAAGCACTATGGGACTGAAGTACACAAACAAGGGCAGCACGGATGGTGACAGATTTTTCTGACCCACGGTAGAGTGTCACACTTAGTCGGGACCACGGAGACACGGTCAGACTAAACGACGCGTGCACAAAGGCGTTTAAGAAGCAGTTCTCCCCGCACTCTGTGGAATTGGTAGAATCATCCGTCACACACTTCACAGTTGTTTGCAGAATATGGATGTGGATGTAGATCTCCCAGCATCAATCGAGTGCAATCTGAACTTTTGTACATTTCAGTTTCTACTTAGTTCTTGTGTTTTGTGTATTATGCCCGTCCCATTGAACTTGTGTGAGTTACTGATCGCCCAGTAGGCAGTAGTAAGCTCGCCTGCTGACGTTATAAGGACGCTAATGGCCGGTCGGCCGGGGTCACGGCCCAGCATTAAGTGTCCGCTGTTACGGCGCCAGCCATCGCTAGCTGGCGCGCATTAATAAAGACGTTAACCAGTCACAAACGCACTTATTTTTCTGTCGCCGAGGTTGTTGATTTTGAATTAGCGGTATAGTATGTGTCCAGTACATGAAATCTAAGTGGAAATTACAAGGAAGGCGCTGAAGAGGGTATTGTTTAACACGTTGAATGCCGGCCGAAGTGGCCGTGCGGTTAAAGGCGCTGCAGTCTGGAACCGCAAGACCGCTACGGTCGCAGGTTCGAATCCTGCCTCGGGCATGGATGTTTGTGATGTCCTTAGGTTAGTTAGGTTTAAGTAGTTCTAAGTTCTAGGGGACTAATGACCTCAGCAGTTGAGTCTCATAGTGCTCAGAGCCATTTGAACCATTTGAACACGTTGAATGTTCGTCGATAGAGTTAGGGGACCCCGTATACCAAGGAAAGTGGAGGTTAAAGATCAGATTTCTGCGGTTCCCTCTCCTCCAGTGCAGGCACGTTGAACTTCTTCGTGCTTCCAGTTTCTAGTTATGGAAGAGTGGATAAATGTAAAATGTAACCTATAAGAAAGAGAAAAGAAACTGGTGGTATCTGATAAGATTAGTGGTAAAAAGTTAGAGTACGTCACATTGGATAAGTATTTAGGACAATGCTTACATCTGCATCTACATCTACGTGATTACTCTGCTATTTACAATAAAGTGACTGGCAGAGGGTTCACTGAACCACCTTCAAGCTGTCTCTCTACCGTTCCACTCTCGAACGGCACGCGGGAAAAACGAGCACTTAAATTTTTCCGTGCGAGCCCTGATTTCTCTTATTTTATCGTGATGATCATTTATCCCTATGTAAGTGGGTGTCAACAGAATGTTTTCGCAATCTGAGGAGAAAACTGGCGATTGAAATTTCATGAGAAAATCCCGCAGTGACGAAAAACGCATTTGTTTTAATGATTGCCACACCAATTCACGTATCATGCCTGTGGCACTATCTGCCCTATTTCGCGATAATACAAAACGAGCTGCCCTTTTTTGTACTTGTTCGATTTCATCCGTCAGTCCCACATGATGCGGATCCCACACCGCACAGCAATACTCCAGAATTGGGCGTGGTTTAAGGAGCCTCTTTAGTAGACCTGTTGCACCTTCTAAGTGTTCTGCCCATGAATTGCAGTCTTTGGTTTACTCTACCCACAATATTTTGTATGTGATCGATCCAATTTAGGTTATTTGTAATTGTAATCCCTTTGTACTTAGTTGAATCTACAGCCTTCAGATTTGTGTGACTTACCGTGTAATCGAAATTTAGCCGATTTCTTTTAGTACTCACGTGAATAACTTCGCACTTTTCCTTATTCAGGGCCAACTGCCAGTTTTCGCACCATAGGCATAATATGAAGTGGGACGATTACGTGGAGTCAGTATTTGTAAACTCTGTTAGGTAAATTTAGAGAACAAGTATTCAAAAAAAAAAAGGTTCAAAATGGCTCTGAGCACTATGGGACTTAACATCTTAGGTCATCAGTCCCCTAGAACTTAGAACTACTTAAACCTAACTAACCTAAGGACATCACACACATCCATGCCCGAGGCAGGATTCGAACCTGCGACCGTAGCAGCCCCGTGGTTCCGGACTGCAGCGCTAGAACCGCACGGCCACAGCGGCCGGCGAACAAGTATTCTAGGAAGACTTTGCGACACTTACGCTGCCACTATCCAATATCTCGCTTAGGGATCTTGAGAATAATATTGATGTTAGGGCCCCTACACAAGCATATATACATTCTTCCCTTGCATGGTACTTAGCTGGAATAGGGTAGCACGTTGTTAGCACTGGTACACTGTACCTTCCGCCATGCACCGTTTAGTGGCTTACGAAGTATATATGTTGTTGTAGATATGTAATTGTCAGTGAGGCATATGCAGATTCCAAAAAACGAGGTAATTGTCAGATTGCACGTAGCCAGTGGACGGCAACCTTTATACTGTATCCATCGAATGAGAACAGATCAATGTGCAATACCAACCTGGTGTGTGTGTGTGTGTGTGTGTGTGTGTGTGTGTGTGTGTGTGTGTTTGTGTGTGTATTTTTGTTTGTTTGTGTGCTGACGTTTTTCCAGTTGTGGAAATTAAACAACTACCAGAATTCTGCAAAGTTTCTACGTACGTTGCAGACAATTCCCAGAACTGGAACAAAATTGTAATCAGAAAGGAGAGAGACAGCTGTAGGAAGTTATACGCCTGTCAGCCTCCTTCTGATTGTATGTGATATTGACTAAAATTCTCACCAACAGCAGGTTAAAAAATTGTTTTTAATCAGCCTGGCTTTAAAAGCGGATGCAGCACAAGGGACGGAATCACTGAATGGAACAATGAGTATAAATTACCAGTTTACTTGGATCCGTACACTTCGAGAAAGCTTATGACACAGTTTCGACAAAATCTATTCTAGCTGTCCTTCAATAGGCGCTGATTCAAGGCACTGATTCAATCTGTGTGAAACGGAGTAAGTTTGAAATTAGATCTGAAAACTAATTATAATACGACCAAAATAATGTATCAGCAGTGAATCAAAAACAAAATAATTCGATGTTGAGGTGCTGTACCAATAGAGTTGGAGGAGAGCTTCTGCAATGCTCTTCGGGTTCAGGGGAAATACCAAGTGGCTGTCTTGTGCAAAACCACTGTGCCTGGGTGGATTGCATCTGCCTAGTGACTAGGAGACCATGGTGCAAATTTCCATCCATCGATTCAGTCTGCATATATACGTCATAAATGTTTGAGACTTTCAAACGTATGTGGAACAATACAGTTTCATTTAAAAATAAAATACTACATATTATCACCGATGAAAGAAGAAAGCTAGTAAAAATGGACTGAAGTAGTTTTGGTAAACTAAACACTGTTTTCAGAACCATGCTGCAGATGTATCTTACAAGAAAAGTGTGAATTGACGATTTTAGTTTATGGTAGTTAGACATGAACTTACAATGCTAAACCTTTTCAAAAGTTGAGCGTGGTACAGCAAGTAATGGAGAGATGTAGGGAGGGAAGTTCTATGAGAGACAGGAAAATACACAAATATATCAGGGAGGAGATTGGAGTGCGAGACGTAATCATGACAGAAAAACAAATGAAGTGAAGCGGCTCACGATACGTAGCCAGGAGATAGGACAGTAGAGGGATCTGTTCCATTGAAAGAGATTAAAAAAGATCGAGAGGACGATCTAATGCATGGCAGTTCGATGAAATTAGAAAACATCTAGGAGCAGCATTGACGCTGTCTCTACATGCAACAAGCTAGAGGCCGATATCCAGCAACGGCTGATGAAGATGATTGTGATAGCGTGGTCGAAACAACTGAAAACGTTTTCGTTGATATTCCGCGGCGAGTTCTCCCATACAGGAAGTGCCGTACAATATCTAGGAGTAACCATCCGGAGCTAATTAAAGTGGAATGACCACAACAACAAAAGAGCAGAAAAATCTCGCTGAGATTTATTGGAAAAATCTTACGGATAATGTAATCCACCCACGAAAGAAGGGGCCAACAATCCGCTTGCTCGACTTACTCTCGAGCGTTTGTCATCAATCTAGAACCCTTACCAAGCTGGAACAATAAAAATAGAAAAATCGAAAGAAGAGCGACGCGGTGCGAGAGCAGTATGGAGAAGCTCGACAAACTCCAATAGTAGATGCTAAAAGAGAGCGTTCGTTTGTGAATCACGGAGAGGTTTTATTGCTGTAATTTCGAGAGCGTACCTTCCAAGAAGAGACGGGAATAGCGTTTCCGTGATTTTTGTCTGACAAACAAGTACATTTCTCTTAAACTGACTAAAAATGCACGTAATAGCAAGCAGACAGCGGGACAAACCGGGACGCTTCGCTGCAGCTTAAAAAGTGAATTAATTAATAGGAATATTTTTCGGCTTTGTGATTACTACTGTCTGCAGCTATACCAAAAGTGATGGACCTCTGAAATATCATTGCTAAAGCTGATTTCACAGTTGCTGTTGATTTTGTTCTGACCAACTTCATATTTTTTGCTGCTTTGGAATCGTTAAAAAGTCTGCAGCTTAGCCTTGAAGTACAGCCCAGTGATTTCGAATTCATATGATGTTTAACGGTATGACAGCACAATACTTTTCCAGTGTTGTTGCTAATTTGCACTGTTTAAATTAATAAAATATTTCTGTCATTGTCAATGTGTAAAACTACCGACGTTTCGGTCACTGTTGCAAGTGACCTTCTTCATGGTAAACAAAAACACCCTGAAGAAGGTCACTGTATAAATTTTTTTTTGGTTTTACGTATTGACAATGCGGTCACAAACCCAGAAAAATTTTATTGACTGTGACAATGGCGGCGGAGGCCTACGTTTATGTTTAATTGAATTTGAAACAGGATAACTGTCCATTTTCTTAATGCTTGTTGAGTACACGTTCGGTCTATGCTTTACGGTAGCTAAATGATCGTTAATACCTGTTCTTCGCTCATCTGCAGTGGAAACATAATACCAATTACACATTCTGATTCATAGTCACTTCTCCCTCCTTTTATGGAAACTCATTTTTCTGAATACTTTCCTTGGTATGAACACTTCCTCTTCGGCATTTATGAGTTAACTTGAAGCAGTCAAACACTTCAATAAGAAATTAACCGCAGTACCTCTCAGACAGAGAAACGGAAAACTACACCGTTGCGAAGCTTAAACTAAACTGAGATACGGTACAAAATGGAAAGTTAGCAACGTTACTGCGCAATAATACTCCTTAAGGAACTCAGCTGAGATAATAAAAACTTCCATTACATAGCTGAACAGCTGCAGCTGAAATATAGGTCGACGCAAGAATTTGGAGAAAAAGTAGACAGTGTGGGAATATTTCTCTGAAATCCGGTACAAACTACCGTCCCGAAAATATTTTTCAGAACACTGATTTCATTAATCTGAAACCGGAACTGCCCGGAAAGCCGGGACATCCGGCAACCCTAATAGGGAAAAATATTACTTCCCCCAGACATGTCTCTTGAAATGATCACAAAGAGAAAATACGAAAATTTGAGCTGGTCTATCGACAGTCGGTTTCTCCAGGTGCCATTCCAGAATCGAACAGGCAAGGGGGAAAAGAGTGTGGCCCCAGAGGTAGTTTCCGATTGCGGAGAAAAGATATGGATTAACAGATCGGCATGCAGAGACAAAACAGCTTTTGTGTGGACGGATAACAAGGACTGGGCGGCAGGCGACCACGAAACAAGGCTAGTCATCACGTAAGTGGACTCGGAAGTAATATCTTTTCGTGGAAGTGGGCGATCGACCGTGGGGCAGCTTGCGTGGACAGCGCAGCACAGACGGGTTGGCGCCCCTCGCAATCCTCTCTGCGAAAGCAAATGTAATGGAAAGGGGCGCGGGGGGGGGGGGGGGGGAGAGGAGAGTTGTGAGAGGGGTGAAGGGGAGACGCCGTAATTAGGTCACGGATGCAAGGCGCAGATCACGTAATCCGCTCGCCTGTAATTGGAGGCGCAACTGGCTCTCGTTAGATAGCTCGCGTTAAATGGAAAAGAAACAGCCCGGTAATAGCCTGATAATTGCGTGCGATATTATAAAAGTGGCGGCCCGTGAAACGGGGGGCCCTATCATCATCTCGTAGCGGCCGACATTTCGTAACGGCAGCAGGCTGCAGCCGTGAGTGGCTCGTCCGTGACTTTACGACATTTAGGACGCTATTAAAAGGTCCCGGGTTCTACTCTAAAGACGTTACTTAAACTTGTAATTGCGCCCCGTATAAATTGTAAATTACCTGTTTTTTAGATCCAGTGGCGGTCGGCAACTGCTTATTAGCGGTCGCCGTGCGGCGGAGGAAAAATCGTACGAGAGTTTCGCTGCCGCACGGATAGAGTCATCGTCGCGGCGTGGGAAATGACGGGGCACGGCCGCTGTCGCGTCTGAAAGCGTGCGCGGCGTGATTAATGACGGCTCGCGGGTGCGTGTTAAGCGGCGGTCCATTTGTTTCGTGTTATTTGTGGCCCGGTGAGCGGTGACAGATGTTTTTGTTCCGCCGGCGCCTGCGCGCGTATGTAATCAGATCGTAATGCGTTCTTAGGGCGCGCATGAATATGGATGTAATTTGAATAACAACATACGGGCCCGTGGGTGTTCATTTTATGGTATTTTAATATTAGTAATAAATGCGAGGTTGTGAAACCGGACTAATTAAGTCGACTGGGCAATAGTTACATTTTGAGAAGCGGTGTCGAGTCATTTATTTTTGTCTGCCTGCATTGTTCGCAGTTTGTAGTTCAGAAGGGGCTCTTCTTTCTTTTTCTCTTTTGCTTTTCACCTTCCTTTTGTCTTATTTGCTTTTTCTAAATCCAAATAAGCCAAGAAGCAGCTGTCCACGTGAATGTTTCTTGAATCTTTTCCAGCGAGTGATTTTGTTCAGCAGACGAATTTCTGATAATTTACCTAACAGATGATCAGCACATGGTGGTTGCGCTTCTGCCTGATATTTGCCATGTTGTTGTTGTTGTTGTTGTTGTTGTGGTCTTCAGTCCTGAGATTGGTTTCATGCAGCTCTCCATGCTACTCTATCCTGTGCAAGCTTCTTCATCTCCCAGTACCTACTGCAGCCTACATCCTTCTGAATCTGCTTAGTGTATTCATCTCTTGGTCTCCCACTACCATTTTTACCCTCCACGAGGGTAAAATAATACCAGTACTAAATTGGTGATCGCTCGATATCTCAGAACATGTCCTACCAACAGATCCCTTCTTCTAGTCAACTTGTGCCACAACCTCCTCTTCTCCCCAATTCTATTCAATACCTCCTCATTAGTTATGTGATCTACCCATCTAATCTTCAGCGTTCTTCTGTAGCACCACATTTCGAAAGCTTCTATTTTAGTCTTGTCTAAACTATTCAGTGTCTACGTTTCACTTCCATACATGGCTACACTCCATACAAATACTTTCAGAAACGACTTCCTGACACTTAAATCTATACTCGATGTTAACAAATTTTTCTTCTTCAGAAACGCTTTCCTTGCCATTGCCAGTCTACATTTTATATCCTCTCTACTTCGACCATCATCAGTTATTTTGCTCCCCAAATAGCAAAACTCCTTTACTACTTTAAGTATCTCATTTCCTAATCTAATTCCCTCAGCATCACCCGACCTAATTCGACTTCATTCCATTATCCCCGTGTTGCTTTTGTTGATGTTCACCTTATACCCTCCTTTCAAGACACTATCCATTCCGTTCAACTGCTCTTCCAAGTCCTTTGCTGTCTCTGACAGAATTACAATGTCATCGGCGAACCTCAAAGTTATTATTTCTTCTCCAAGGATTTTAATACCTACTCCGAACTTTTCTTTTGTTTCCTTTATTGCCTGCTCAGCATACAGATTGAATAACATCGGGGATAGGCTACAATCCTGTCTCACTCCCTTCCCAACCACTGCTTCCCTTTCATACTCCTCGACTCTTATAACTGCCATCTGGTTTCTGTACAAATTGTTAATAGCCTTTCGCTCCCTGTATTTTACCCCTGCCACTTTTAGAATTTGAAAGAGAGTATTCCAATCAACATTGTCAAAAGCTTTCTCTAAGTCTACAAATGCTAGAAACGTATGTTTGCCTTTCCTTAATCTTTGTTCTAAGATAAGTCGTAGGGTCAGTATTGCCTCACGTGTTCCAACATTTCTACGGAATCCAAACTGATCTTCCCCGAGGTCGGCTTCTATCAGTTTTTCCATTCGTCTGTAAAGAATTCGCGTTAGTATTTTGCAGCTGTGACTTATTAAACTGGTAGTTCGGTAATTTTCACATCTATCGACACCTGCTTTCTTTGGGATTTGAATTATTATATCCTTCTTGAAGTCTGAGGGAATTTCGCCTGTCTCATACATCTTGCTCATCAAATGGTAGAGTTTTGTCAGGACTGGCTCTCCCAAGGCTGTCAGTAGTTTGAAACACGTATGTAACGCAGCAGCGATGGCGAGGCATTGTAGCATCTGTGACCAGAGAGTATGCGCTTGACCGCGCGAGTGTTGCGAGCGGTTCTCAGTCAGTAGTAGTCTTTGCGAGTTAGTTGTCGCTATGCAGAGTAGCAGTCAGTCAGTCGTTGCGAGTCTGTAGCTCTGTCTAGTTGAGAGCAGTACTCAGTCTGTAGTCGTCATGCAGAGCGGTCGGTCAGTAGTAGCAGCCCAGTGCGGTTGTGTGATGTAGGCGGTCGGCAACAATGGTCAAGATGAGGAATAAGGTATACTGTTAATTAATATAATCATTAGATAATGAAAAATTTTATTTATTGTAATTATTCTCCAACAAGTCTCCCAATAATAATTTTTTATTTCAAAAGCATTTTCTCAAAAGTTTAATTTTTTTGAACTAAAGATCTCGTTGTACTTCCCATTTCATTCCACCTCTTTTTGAAGAAAAATTTCACTAGAATTACAAAAAAAAGGAGAATATTATTATTTGCAATGTAGTTCCTCCAAGTGGTGCGCAACAACAAGAGCAGATATGTGACATCCATTTATTCTGAGGTAAGACTTTAATTCTGATTGTTTTTACACAGGGCCAAAAACCGATATTTCGGTTTAATTGAATTTTCTTGTCACTGAATGGACTTTAATTTTTTGAAGGATTTATAATTGAGTCAGATTGCGAATTTCACATTTGTTGCCATTGTCAGTACATTTGATTGTAGGCAGGTTACGCATAGAGACATGTCCATCAGCATTTCTAATTAGTATCGTTATTTTCTTTTAAAATTTTTGTGGGGAGGTTACACTTGGCCCCCATTTCTATTAAGTATTGCTATATCTTCTTTTAAAAAATTGCGGTGGGGAGGTTACAAGTTCTAATGGAGTGTTGTCTTCTCCACAAAACATAATGTAATATGCGTAAATAAGTTAAAGGATACGATCGTCTTTTATTACAATTCCGTCCGTCAGCCACAGGAATCCATAGTAATCAACAACAAATCATGGAATTACATTGCGAATAATTTAATGAAAAACGACCGCAAAAATCTAGTCGTAAAGAAAAAGATACCAGTCGTGAGTTTCATCACACTGATGATAATAAGATGTAATTCTACAAGTACTATTTTATCCTGGACTGGACCGGCTTTCGGTTTCGTATCCCATTGTCGGTTGAAAGCATGTTAGTGATCAAATAAATTCTACAAGGGTTTGCTACGCATTGTTTTTCTCCGCCAGTTTCGGTTGAAAAATGCGGAATTTGCTGTGGGACATCGTGGAAAAATCCTGTTCCAGTCTCTATAGATTCATGATACGTGGTGACGCTATACGTAGAGTTCAAAATGGCCTCTGTGAGGGAGGTGCGTTCGAAGCAGATAGCTGTCATTGACTTTCTTTTGGTGGAAAAACCGGAGCATCGCAGATGTTCACAGCTCGTGCAGAATGTCGACCGAGACCTGGCAGTGAACGAAAGCACGGTGAGTCGTTGCGCGAGGCGTCTTATCATCATCACAACGAGGTCTCGCAAACCTGTCCGATCTCGCGGGTGCCGGCCGGCCGCACACAGCTGAGACTTCTGCAATGTCGGAACGTACGGACACTCTCATTCGAGGTGATCTTTGGATCACCATGAAACACCTAGCTGCACACCTCCACCAGAGGGGATACTGGAAGGTATGTGCCCGCTGGCTTCCTTGCCGCCTAACAGACGATCATAAAGAGCAATGAAGGACCGTCTGTGCCGAGTTGCTTGCGCGTTACGAGGCCGATCCTAAGAATTTTTTTGTCGAACATCGTCACAGGCGATGAAAAACTGGTTCAGTACTTAGAATTGGAAACAAAACGGAAATCCGTGGAGTGGCGTCGCTCCACTTAATCCTCAAAAGAAAAAGTTCAAAGTCGCACCACCGAGCGAGGTGGCGCAATGGTTAGCACACTGGACTCGCATTCGGGAGGACGACGGTTCAATCCCGCGTCCGGCCATCCTTTTTTAGGTTTTCCGTGATTTCCCTGAATCGCTCCAGGCAAATGCCGGGATGGTTCCTTTGAAAGGGCACGGCCGACTTCCTTCCTCGTCCTTCCCCAAACCGATGACCTCGCAGTTTGGTCTCTTCCCCCCCCCCCCCCCCCCCCAAAACACAAAACAACCCAACCCAAAGCCGCACCATGAGCCGATAAAGTCATAGCGACGATGTGAAGGGGTATTTCTGATTGATGTTCTCCATCGTCGTGCAACGATCAACGCTGAAGTGTATTTTGCTACCTTCAGGAAATTGAAGAAACGACTTGAGCGTGTTGGTCACCCCATAAATGCAAACGAACTTCTCATTGTCCACGACAACGCAAGGCCTCACACAAGTTTGCCTACCTGAGAGAAACTCACAAAACGCCACTGGACTGTTCTTCCCCATCCACCATGCAGCCCGGATCCCGCAACTTCCTACTTCCATTCGTTTGGCCCACTGAAGGATGTACTCCGCTGGAAGCTGTACGTGTCTCCGACATCGTCAGTAGGGTGGTAGTCTGCGGGCATACAGAGCCTCTCAGTAAGGTGGCATAAGGCCCTCGCATTGAAGGGAGATTATGTTGAAAACTCGGTTTCGTAGCCAAAAGATTTGGGAATAATATGGTGTATTGGAATCCCGAATAAAACTAAACTGCCTTCAGAAAAAAAAGTGTTGCATCACTTACTGAACGCCCCTCGTATTTGTAGAACACCAGGAAAGTGTTTCCTTGTTAATATTGTTCTGATGTTGCGTGAAACATCAACGAAGAATTTAATTAATATTACAAAATGTACATCGCCTCCATAGCCGAATGATTAGCGTCGTTGCTTTCGGTGCCGAAGCACCCGGGTTCGATTCCCGGTTGAGGAAAGAGTTGTGGAACGGGAACCATCCAGCCTCATGAGGCCAGTTGATGAGCCGCTTGATTAAAGAACTGGTGGTATCGTTATGTTTCATTTACTGGCTATAACAAAATTTTCAAATGTCTGTGAAATTTTAAGGGACTTAACTGCTACGGTCATCAGTCCCTAAGCTTACACACTACGCAATCTAAATTATTCGAAGGACAAACACACACACCCATGCCCGAGGAAGGACTCGAACCTCCGTCGGGATCAGCCGCACAGTGGCAATAACAGATGGAGGGATTGGCGACATGGTGATGCGGTGTCCCACAATCATAGATCGCTCTTCGTACTTTCTTTTAGGCAGTCGTTGTCCATTAACAACAGGCCGTATGCCCCTGCTAGCTGAGTGGTGAGCGCCACGGAATGTCATACCTAACGTCCCGGGTTCGATTCCCGCCTGGGTCGGAGATTTTCTCCACTCAGGGATTAGTTATTTTGTTGTCCTTATCATCATCATTTCATCCCCATCGACACGCAAGTCACCGAAGTGGCGTCACCTCGAAAGACGTGCGTTGGGCGAACGGTCCAACCGACGGGAGGCCCTAGCCACACGACATTACATTTATTTTCGTAGCAGTCCTAAGGCCTAATCCGTGAGGGGTGTTTATTATAAAAAGTAATTCATCTACAAAGAAGGGTACTTGTAATTCTTTCGCCCCACTGATTCTCCACTGTCTCGGTGCCTTGCTTTGTCGAGTTACCAGGAAATATTCAGAAAAAAAGACTACTAGAGGAGGAAGCGCATTAGCGTTTAACTTCCAGTCAAGTTCATTAAAGACGGCGTAAACATTCCAACCGGATAAGAGTGATGTAGGAAATAGGTCCTTTCCCTTTTTTTAAGCAACTGTCCCAGGATTCGGCCTGCCTCGGGTATGGATGTCTGTGATTTCCTTAGGTTAGTTAGGTTTAAGTAGTTCTAAGTCCTACGGGACTGATGACCTCAGATGTTAAGTCCCATAGTGCTCAGAGCCATTTTTGAACCAACCAGGATTCGGCTTCGGTGACATTAGGAAACCACGGGAAAGCCAAATCTGAAGTGCCGCTCGAGGATTTCATCCCCGGTTCTTCCAGATAGACGTGGTCAGTCTGCGCGTTTCGTTGAGGCTCGATACATTGAGTACACATGGTACCGACTAAAAGTTCACTAGACGAGCTATTACACTAAACTATGACTGTACCGGTAATATGGCTGAGACGGTTTTCTGTACTGTTTTGTTTTTCAGCGGCCTCTCTGCACAACCGTAACTACTCTTCTCTCAACTACAGTGTTACACAAGGTTTTTCTACTCATATCCCTGTTCCGGTAAAACCCCACTTGTTCTTACCATGCCAAACCCCGACCCACGCAGAACTCTGTGTCCTGTGAATGGAGCCCCCCTCTTCAACTCGCGATCGCAGAGCATCTCCCGCTAAGCCGCGTCACGTGCTCGGCGCCCGTTTCCTTTGTCACGCAGCGTGGGCGGCCGGCACCATTGTAGCATCCCCGGCCGGCTGGCTACACCTCGCGGGCGATAGATGGCGGTGCGGGCGGCTGGCGTGACAAATGACTCTCGATAAAACATGGCTCGTGACGTGTAGGGCGCGCTCGTTTGTAAACACCCAACAGCTGCGGCCGACAATATTTTAACACGCGCGGAGCGCCGAGTCGCGCATGCGCACTGGCGCGCGTGCTAGATTTGTCGTCAACCCTCATCCGCGGTCGGCCGATAGACACGTTTAAAGCGGCTCGTGCCCGCTTTTATTTGGACCGACTGGCCGGCCGGCGCGTGCGGAAGCAAATTTGCATTTTAAACAGCGCTAATAGAATGCCGCGCACTTTTTATCCCTATTTTTTGAAGCTGGTTTGCTAAAGTGTGAGCTTTCGTGGGGAGTGGAGAGAGTTGCGTTACAAACATTTTACAGGCTCCGCTTTAAAACTTTGCGGAATTAATGTCCCACTAAAGGGGACTTCGTCGCATTATTCGCACTGCGTGAAGTTCAGAGCTCCTACGAAGCAAGGTTTTATGATTTGTGTACCGCACGCTGACAGTAATTAATATACACGATTGTAAATGTCATGGTGAGAGAATGTCTCAAGTCTGTTTCGGCATTCACAAATTGCGATCTGTTTCGCTGTATGAGATGTTGTCAATTTCAGAAATGTTTATAACGCTTCTGCGTTTTGACTGCGAACATTTTGGGTCAGACTCACTTGACAGTGACTGTAATGGATAACATTCCAAACATACAAGTGCCATAAATATAACCAGCCATTTTTATATATGTTTCCACTTCGTCCACCAAAAGACGAAAATGAGACGATTTTCCTTTATTATTCGTCGGATATCAGCCGAAAAAATTGGTCCATGTGTAGAGACATGTTGATGGCAGGTAAAGAAGTTGCCGAAACGTCGCTACATTGCGACCATTTTACTCGACTGAGATCCTGAGAAAAATTCATCAATGTAATTCGTGGAGAGAGTGTTATGTTAACTATTGTAGTAGGATTTCGAAGCTGCAGAGTTCTGTGAACGCTTCGTTTCATACGTAAAGAACAATGTATATACCTTTTAGTGGTAAATGGGCAACACACGAAAAAAAAATGCCAGCACGGTAGCTCAGCGTGTTCGGTCAGAGAGCCGGTTGGCCTCTGTAATTAAAAAACTGAGTGGAAGGATCAACAAAATGAACTTTAACGGATGTCATATGACGTCCGCAATGACCAAACACAACGATCAACAACGAACAAAATGCAAAATAAATAAATAAAATAAAAAAGGGGGTCATATTGTTTCTTAGATATTATTAGTATTCTACATCTACATCTACATTTATACTCCGCAAGCCACCCAACGGTGTGTGGCGGAGGGCACTTTACGTGCCACTGTCATTACCTCCCTTTCCTGTTCCAGTCGCGTATAGTTCGCGGGAAGAACGACTGTCTGAAAGCCTCCGTGCGCGCTCTAATCTCTCTAATTTTGCATTCGTGATCTCCTCGGGAGGTATAAGTAGGGGGAAGCAATAGATTCGATACCTCATCCAGAAACGCACCCTCTCGAAACCTGGCGAGCAAGCTACACCGCGATGCAGAGCGCCTCTCTTGCAGAGTCTGCCACTTGAGTTTGTTAAACATCTCCGTAACGCTATCACGGTTACCAAATAACCCTGTGACGAAACGCGCCGCTCTTCTTTGGATCTTCTCTATCTCCTCCGTCAACCCGATCTGGTACGGATCCCACACTGATGAGCAATACTCAAGTATAGATCGAACGAGTGTTTTGTAAGCCACCTCCTTTCTTGATGGACTACATTTTCTAAGGACTCTCCCAATGAATCTCAACCTGTTACCCGCCTTACCAACAATTAATTTTATATGATCATTCCACTTCAAGTCGTTCCGCACGCATACTCCCAGATATTTTACAGAAGTAACTCCTACCAGTGTTTGTTCCGCTATCATATAATCATACAATAAAGGATCCTTCTTTCTATGTATTCGCAATACATTACATTTGTCTATGTTAAGGGTCAGTTGCCACTCCCTGCACCAAGTGCCTATCCGCTGCAGATCTTCCTGCATTTCGCTACAATTTTCTAATGCTGCAACTTCTCTGTATACTACAGCATCATCCGCGAAAAGCCGCATGGAACTTCCGACACTATCTACTAGGTCATTTATATATATTGTGAAAAGCAATGGTCCCATAACACTCCCCTGTGGCATGCCAGAGGTTACTTTAACGTCTGTAGACGTCTCTCCATTGATAACAACATGCTGTGTTCTCTTTGCCAAAAACTCTTCAATCCAGTCACACAGCTGGTCTGATATCCCGTAGGCTCTTACTTTGTTTTATCAGGCGACAGTGCGGAACTGTATCGAACGCTTTCCGGAAGTCAAGAAAAATAGCATCTACCTGCGAGCCTGTATCTAATATTTTCTGGGTCTCATGAACAAATAAAGCGAGTTGGGTCTCACACGATCGCTGTTTTCGGAATCCATGTTGATTCCTACATAGCAGATTCTGGGTTTCCAAATCGACATGATACTCGAGCAAAAAACATGTTCTAAAATTCTACAACAGATCGACGTCAGAGAAATAGGTCTATAGTTTTGCGCATCTCCTCGACGACCCTTCTTGAAGACTGGGACTACCTGTGCTCTTTTCCAACCATTTGGAACCTTCCGTTCCTGTAGAGACTTGCGGTACACGGCTGCTAGAAGGGGGGCACGTTCTTTGCGTACTCTGTGTAGAATCGAATTGGTATCCCGTCAGGTCCAGTGGACTTTCCTCTGTTGAGTGATTCCAGTTGCTTTTCTATTGCTTGGACACTTATTTCGATGTCAGCCATTTTTTCGTTTGTGCGAGGGTTTAGAGAAGGAACTGCAGTGCGGTCTTCCTCTGTGAAACAGCTTTGGAAAAAGGTGTTTAGTATTTCAGCTTTACGCGTGTCATCCTCTGTTTCAATGCCTTCATCATCCCGGAGTGTCTGGATATGCTGTTTCGAGCCACTTACTGATTTAACGTAAGACCAGAACTTCCTAGGATTTTCTGTCAAGTCGGTACATAGAATTTTACTTTCGAATTCACTGAACGCTTCACGCATAGCCCTCCTTACGTTAACTTTGACATCGTGTAGCTTCTGTTTGTCTGAGAGGTTTTGGCTGCGTTTAAACTTGGAGTGAAGCTCTCTTTGCTTTCGCAGTAGTTTCCTAACTTTGTTGTTGTACCACGGTGGGTTTTTCCCGTCCCTCACAGTTTTACTCGGCACGTACCTGTCTAAAACGCATTTTACGATTGCCTTGAACTTTTTCCATAAACACTCAACATTGTCAGTGTCGGAACAGAAATTTTCGTTTTGATCTGTTAGGTAGTCTGAAATCTGCCTTCTAGTACTCTTGCTAAACAGATAAACCTTCCTCCCTTTTTTTATTTTCCTATTAACTTCCATATTCAGGGATGCTGCAACGGCCTTATGATCACTGACTCCCTGTTCTGCACATACAGAGTCGAAAAGTTCGGGTCTGTTTGTTATCAGTAGGTCCAAGATGTTATCTCCACGAGTCGGTTCTCTGTTTAATTGCTCGAGGTAATTTTCGGATAGTGCACTCAGCATAATGTCACTCGATGCTCTGTCCCTACCACCCGTCCTAAACATCTGAGTGTCCCAGTCTATATCTGATAAATTGAAAGCTCCACCTAAGACTATAACATGCTGAGAAAATGTATGTGAAATGTATTCCAAATTTTTTCTCAGTTGTTCTGCCACTAATGCTGCTGAGTCGGCAGGTCGGTAAAAGGAGCCAATTATTAACCTAGCTCGGTTGTTGAGTGTAACCTCCACCCATAATAATTCACAGGAACTATCCACTTCTACTTCACTACAGGATAAACTACTACTAACAGCGACGAACACTCCACCACCGGTTGCATGCAATCTATCCTTTCTAAACGCCGTCTGTACCTTTGTAAAAATTTCGGCAGAATTTATCTGTGGCTTCAGCCAGCTTTCTGTACCTATAACGATTTCAGCTTCGGTGCTTTCTATCAGCGCTTGAAGTTCCGGTACTTTACCAACGCAGCTTCGACAGTTTACAATTATAATACCGATTGATGCTTGCGGGGGCATGTCCTGACTTTGCCCCGCACCCGTTGAGGCTGTTGCCCTTTCTGTACTTGCCCAAGGCCATCTAACCTAAAAAACCGCCCAGCCCACGCCACACAACCCCTGCCAGCCGTGTAGCCGCTTGTTGCGTGTAGTGGACTCCTGACCTATCCAGCGGAACCCGAAACCCCACCACCCTATGGCGCAAGTCGAGGAATCTGCAGCCCACACGGTCGCAGAACCGTCTCAGCCTCTGATTCAGACCCTCCACTCGGCTCTGTACCAAAGGTCCGCAGTCAGTCCTGTCGACGATGCTGCAGATGGTGAGCTCTGCTTTCATCCCGCTAGCGAGACTGGCAGTCTTCACCAAATCAGATAGCCGCCGGAAGCCAGAGAGGATTTCCTCCAATCCATAGCGACACACATCATTGGTGCCGACATGAGCGACCACCTGCAGATGGGTGCACCCTGTACCCTTCATGGCATCCGGAAGGACCCTTTCCACATCTGGAATGACTCCCCCCGGTATGCATACGGAGTGCACATTGGTTTTCTTCCCCTCTCTTGCTGCCATATCACTAAGGGGCCCCATTACGTGCCTGACGTTGGAGCTCCCAACTACCAGTAAGCCCACCCTCTGCGACCGCCCGGATCTTACAGACTGAGGGGCAACCTCTGGAACAGGACAAGCAGCCATGTCAGGCTGAAGATCAGTATCAGCCTGAGACAGAGCCTGAAACCGGTTCGTCAGACAAACTGGAGAGGCCTTCCGTTCAGCCCTCCGGAATGTCTTTCGCCCCCTGCCACACCTTGAGACGACCTCCCACTCTACCACAGGTGAGGGATCAGCCTCAATGCGGGCAGTATCCCGGGCAACCACAGTCGTAGTCCGATCGGGGGATGCGTGGGACGAGCTGGCCGTCCCCGACAAACCCCCATCCGGACCCCCACAGTGATGCCCATTGGCAACAGCCTCAAGCTGTGTGACCGAAGCCAACACTGCCTGAAGCTGGGAGCGAAGGGATGCCAACTCAGCCTGCATCCGAACACAGCAGTTGCAGTATTACGAAGTTAATGAATAATACTCAAGAATCGATGGGGCGAGAGATTTGTAGGCAGGGTCTTGCGTAAGTTAACTGCACTTCCGATACGTTGCACTTCCCATTCATTCATTCGTCCGACGAAACTCGTTCTCTGAGTTTTGTTGCTGTTCAGTGTTAAATCTCTCGGAAATTTTACCCCCAATATTTTTGCTGTCAGACAATGCTACGGGGAGACCAGAAAATTTGACGAACAGATTGTCCATTTTATGCTGATGTAAGTAAGTCTGTCTGATGACGAAGATATAATACCCCGGAAGACGCCATAGAAACACAGACGAAAAGACTGTTTACTGTTCCTTGAGTATTAGAATCAAAAGACTAGGTTTTCGTATTTCTCATATACTTTGGAAATCATAAGGTAAATCCATATCGGATCTGTTTTGAGGTAGACTTGTGAGAAAAATGCACACATGTACTGGCGGACATCTTTAATATGCAGAGATTTACGCAACTTACCTGTTTGATACTGAATTAAATGCCATGACTATTAGAATTCGGAAAAGGTCGCTTGGTAGATATGCTGACAGTAAAAACTAACTTTATCAGTATGTGTTGTAACTGTGTACGTAACTGATGGCATCTCAAGCATTCCTGAAAGGGCTCGTGAAACTTTATATTGTATTGTAGTGGTCTTCATTCCAGAGACTGGTTTGATGCAGCTCTCCAAGCTATTCTATCCTGTGCAAGCCTCTTCATCCCCGAATAACTGCTGCAACCTATATCCTTCTGAACCTGCTTAATGTATTCATCTCTTGGTCTCCCTCTACGATTTTTACCCACCGCGCTTCCCTCCAATACCAAACTGATGCCTCAGAACGTGTCCTACCAACCGATCCCTTCTTCTAGTCAAGCTCTGCCAGAAATTCCTCTTCTCCCCAATTCTAATCAGTACCTCCTCATTAGTTACGTGATCTACCCATCTATTCTTCATGAAATAATATTTATATGAAATAATAAAAGTGACTACGAATGAAAGTTATGTTACTTCATTTAGACCTACTTAAGTTACTTGCATGAAAGTAATTGAATAAAAAAATAAAGAGCGATGTGTAAACTGCACTTATCTCAACCGTAAATGTCGGATTTGTGTTAGTTCTTGATGTCGCCACAGTCCAAATACTCCAGTAGCGAAATAAAAAATCTCAGGTAAAAAACGTTGGAACTGATTGCTACCAGGACGATTAATTAAGAAAATTGAATGGTAATATCCAAATTGACATTGGCTCTTTCTGACTTTTTTTGCCTATTACGATCTTGTACTTGGAGTTAACGGGAAAGTAGGTGCTGCATTGCTGGCTCTCTTACCGTCAAGAGTGTTGCAGAGTTAGGCTTGATTGGCGACTCCATGGAGTTAGGCTTGGTTCGACAGCTTGTTTTTGCAGCGTGTGGCGCGTTCCTGAATTTCACGCCAGGTGAGCGGGTGACAACCGGCTGGGCAGTGTCGCGCATCGGGCATGCAAAAACTACCTGCCTCGCTAAAGAGCAGCCACGTTGTGGCTACAGCCGCACGCTCCCTGGAAGAAGGTGCCTCGTTACCAGTCGTATTCCTGGGAGCTGCACGGCGCCTGTTGCAAAGGCTCTACTCATAACATCTTTGAAGGTCTGTCTGGGAATTCAGATCCTAAGTGTTGCAACTTAGCCTCTTAACATGTTGACTTAGACTCAGGCATGGCCAGGTTATGTTCCTGGGAAATTTCCTTCTTCGCGGTTTGTATGCGACTCAGGAGCGGTTGCTGGAGAACCGAGACTAATATGTCACCGTCCAGCCATAGCACAGACACACTGGCAGAGGAGTGGCACCCGCAGTGTTTCGAAGGCTCGCATGTTCCACGCCACAAGTATTGACATCCTGGTATTTGGCACTGTGGGTTGATTCTAGGTGAGGTAGATTTTAAAATTTCGCTGCAGAGGTTGCATCGCAGACTACTGTGCAATACGTATAAGCTAAAAATGCGTATTGTACCCAGTTATTTCACATAAAAAAATTCGGAGGCACAACTTTTCAGCACGCCCTTGTAGCGGAGGGTGCTCTGCCACACTGCGATGGTCAGAAGCGTTTGTGAACTGTCCAGGTAGCCGTCCAAGATTTCAAGGAAACTGTTCGTTGTCTCTGTAGTGAAAGTAGATACAATTGAATATCCTATATTTGAAGAGCATTCCAGCACCAAAATTAATTTTCTTGTATTACGCATTGCGAAACCATGTTTTGTACAGACTGAGATTTTCACTCTGCAGCGGAGTGTGCGCTGATATGAAACTTCCTGGCAGATTAAAACTGTGTGCCGGACCGAGACTCGAACTCGCATTAGAGCTTCTGTGAAGTTTGGAAGGTAGGAGGCGAGGTACTGGCGGAAGTGAAGCTGTGAGGACGGGGTGTGAGTCGTGCTTGGGTAGCTCAGATGGTAGAGCACTTGCCCGCGAAAGGCAAAGGTCCCGAGTTCGAGTCTTGGTCCGGCACACAGTTTTAATGTGCCAGGAAGTTTCATCTTCTGTACATTTTTCCTGCTTTCCGGACACTACACTCTGTGCAACATATAAAAAATACATATATCTTCAAGTTCGCGTAACGAGCAATGCAGCATCGTTGATAAACAGTCGTGAACGGTAGAGAGTGGTAAACTCCACAGTGAAACATCACAGACGTATTGAAGGTAGCAATACCAATGTCTTGTCGAGTTTGTAGTGGTTGAGAGAAGTGACATTTGTGCGGAGATGGAATATGTTGACACTATAGCGAAGCCCAATACACTTCAGGTTCCTTTCACATTCGTTGGTTTCGCCAACTCACAACCAGACTATCGCATTCCAGCCTAACCTAGACGTAGGACCTAGCTAGAGATCAGTCCGTCACCACAATCACTGCTTTGCTTTCACGCTCTTTGAGTTCGCAAATTCACAACCAGACTGTCACATTCCAATGTAACCTAGATCTCGGGCTAAGCTGCAGATTACTCAGTCACCACAACCACGTCCTTTGCTTTCAGATTCGTTGGCTTCGCCAATTCACAAACAGAGTACCTGCGGAAAGTTAGCTATTCCAGGAAGGGCCCCACCTTCCGCAAAGAAGTCCCTGCAGAAATTCGCTGTGATTAACTGTTCCACGCTTGCTTGTGCGCAGGCGGTTATTCGCTGCGAAACGTAAGCAGTTCACAACGAGGTGCCTGTCAGGCATTGCTCATTGAAGACCTCGTGCGCCTGCAGTTCTGATTTGTGACCACTTGCTCCTTACCCTAAAATACTCACCTTAGGACAGTGTACAGCGAGTATAATTGTGCCCCTTCAAGTCTGCACTGAGGTGATAGAAGCCATGAGACAGCGACATGCATATATACTGAAGGCGGTAGTATCGCGTACACAGGGTATAAAAGGGCAGTGTGTTGGCGGAGCTGTCATTTGTACTCATGTGAAAAGGCGTCCGATGCGATTGCGGCCACACGACTGGAATTAAGAGGCATAGAACGCGGAATGGTTGTTGGAGCTAAACGCATGAGACATTTCACTTCGGAAATCATTAGAGAATTCAATATTCCTGGATCCACAGTGTTAAGAGTGTGCCGAAAATACGAAATTCCGGGCATTGCCTCTCACCGCGGACAACACGGTGACCGACAACTTTCACTTAACGACCGAGAACAGCGTCGTCTGCGTAGAATTGTGAGTGCTAAGAGACAAGCAACACTGCATGAAATAACCGCATAAATCAGTGTGGGACGTATTCGTTTGGACAGTGCGGCGAAATTTGGCTTTAATGGGCTACAGCAGCAGCCGACCGACATGAGTACATTTGCTAACAGCGCGACATCGCCTGCACCTCCTCTCCTGGATCCGGGACCATATCGGTTGGATCCTAGACTACTTCGTTTTTCACTAGCTGCTTATTTTTTATGACCCACCGTCTGATTTCTTATGGTGGGTCGTATGTTGCCACATAGCCGCTGTGACTGGGTCCGGGGTCCGGTGCGACTGAAAGTGACACCACCCCGGCTCCCGTCCCCACTCACACTGTTGCCCGTGTCCCGCCACGTGGAGGCGGGCTCTATTTGTTTACGTCCATTTGATATCTTTCTTTTTGCAGCATTATAAAAACTTATAACTACTACAAAATAATGTGGGATATTAATAAACAAAACGAAATTAAAGATTTAGAAAGAAGGAAGGAAGAGAATTGAATAGAGAAGAGATAGGTATAATATTGCCCATCACCTGGTTGTGGGCGGCGGCCCGGGTCTTGGAATGATCCTCAAGACTCTGGCCATCGTTCACCATGCCTTTAACATCTACAATCCTAAAAACTAACTTAACTAGAAGAGATTATGGTACGTTAAAGCTAGAAACTAAGACTAAGACCTCTATGTCCAGCCTGCCAAACTTTTTACGATATACAATAGAGAGGTAACTGATTTTGTGTTTGGCTCAAAGTTGCTAATGAAAGGGTACTTGCTGTAAAAGTAATAAAGGTAATGACGCTAACGGTTTGTGCTAAGCCTACAAGGCTACTAGTAGAGTACATCAGGCGCAAACACCTCCCGGCCCCGCCGACTACACGACCTGAACGGTGGTTTTCCCCGATCTACCATAGGTATCCGTCGGGTTGGGCTCAAAAGAGAGGAACCACAATTAAGATCCTAGACTACTGCAAAACTGTAGCTGGCCAGAGCAGTCTCGATTTTAGTCGGTAAGAGCTGATGGTAGGGTTTCGGTATACTGCAGATCACACGTAGCCATGGACCCAGGTTGTCAACAAGGCACTATGCAAGCTGGGGCTGACTCCATGATGATGTGGGCTGTATTTACAGGGATTTGATCGGGTTCTCTGGTCCAACTGAACCGATCATTTACTGGGAATGGCTATATTCGGCTGCTTCGGGCCCATTTGTAGCCATTCATGGACTTCGTGTTCCCAAACAACGATGGAATTTTTATGGATATCAATGCGCCTTTTCACAGGACCACAGTTGTTCGCAGTTGATTTGAAGAACATTCTGGACAGTTAGATCGAATGATTTAGCTATCCACATCGTCCGACGTGAATCCCATACATCATTTATGGGACATAATCGGGGAGGTTAATTCGTGCACAAAATTCTGCACTGGCAACGCTTTCGCAGTTATGAACGGCTGTAGAGCCACCATGGTTCAGTATTTTTGCAGGGAACCTCGAACGACTTGTGAGTCCATGCCACGTCATGTTGCTGCAGTGCACCGGACAAAGGAGGTCCGACACGATGTTTGGAGGTATCCCAACACTTATGTCACCTCAGTGTAAGTCAGCCAGTATAGTTTCTCCGTTGCCTGATTGCCAGAATGTAGTCGGTTTATTGCGGCGTTGCAGACAGGGACGGCCAGCCGACAGATAGACACGCACTTCGCGAGTCGCACCTGCTGAAGCCCCGGGATCTTATCTGCGGGTAAGCCGGCGGCAGCAAATATTTGCCTGTTGTAAGGCAGGCGGCGGGCCGCGGGGGCGTGGCGGGGGCGGTATCCGTCACGGGCGGCGGCGGTGGCGGCGAGTGCTTGGCGCTGACAAATGGCGCTGCATTTAGTAATGCAGATTATGCGGGCGCATGTTTCACGCTGTCAGCCGCACGCCGCCCGCCGCCCCATAAACACGGCGCGGCCGTTCGCACCCGCTGCCCTGCCTCCGACAAGCCGCTCCGCTGCTTAATGCCACCTCATTTCGCACGCTGTCTGTTGCACCCACACAAAGGAGCTGGGCATCCGTGTATTACTTGCTGACTACGTGGTACATAGAACAATGGGACTCCTTAAATATCAACATTTAGGCTCGGCACGACCGCGACCTATATGAAGCCTTATTTATGTGGTGCCTTTTGATGTTACTGGCATCTGTTACTTTTTCGCCGTTACTATCACGAATAACTAATATGTGCGGATACTGTGATGTCCTATGGTTAAACATGTGGAAGTGGTTTCGACAGGATACGGTCGTCATCCGGTATCAAGTTTTACAATGAGGTGACAAAGTTCATGGAGTACCTTGTAACATAGTGCCGGACCCCCTTTTGCCCAACTTGGTGCTGCAGCCCGACGTGACATGGACTCAACTAGTCTTTGAAAGTCCCCTTCAGAAATACTGAACCATGCTGCTTCTACAGCTGTTCGTAATCGTATTTTGTGCACTGATCTCTCGATTATGTCCCATAAATGTTCTATAGGACTCATGTTGGGCGATCTGGGTTGGGAAATCAATCGCTCGAATTGCCCAGAATGTTCGTCAAACCAGTTGCGAACACTTGTGGCGATCGTTGTTTCGGCACATAAAGTCCGTGAATGGCTGCAAGTGCTCTCCAGGGAGCCGAACATAGCTATTTTCAGTCAACAATCGGTTCAGTTGGACCAGAGGACCCAGTCAATTCCAAGTAAACACAGCCCACACCGTTATGGAGCCATCACTAGCTTGCGCAGTGCTCTGTTGACAACTTAAGTCGATGACTTCGTGGGGCCTGCGGCACTCTCGAACCCTACGATCAGCTCTTACCGACTGACAGCAGGTTTCATCTGACCCGCTACAGTTTTCCACTCATCTAGTATCGAATCGATATGGGTGAGATCCCCTGCTATAGCCGCAGGACAGGACAGATAGTTTAATTTATGGAAAGGGGCCAAAATGAGTGGCTGTCAGTTGCACTCGAACATACTACTTTATTCATTTGACAAACATTACAGGAGTAGAGAAAACATTAACATCAGAGCAAACCAAACATTAATTTTAGAACTTAATTCCCGGCTAAATGCGCCATTCATTCTCACGCCTCAAGGGCAAAACAACTTTAATTTAAAACCGGCTGAAGGCCAGTCACTTAAGACTAAAAAAACAAGAATTTGAATTTTAACAGGCAGAAGGCCTCGTCTTAAAACATTTCTCTAAATTCGGCTGAAGGCCCAAATGATCTCACGCCCTAAGGGCAAAACAACTTTAACTTAAAATCGGCTAGAAGCCATACATAAACAAACGACAAGGACAAATAAGAAAAGGCAGCACATCAAACGGCGCTCAGAAGTTTCCAAGGGTCGGCCTGGAATTCAAACACTAACGCTCGCTTAGGTGAGACAGGCAGTCGGCCCAACAAATTCTCAATCCGACGGCAACCCAACCGACAGACAGTCAACGGATCAAGTGACAGGATAACTTCCGCTGCAACCGACCAGCACACAACAGGGAGTTCAACGGAATAACGCAGAAGGTATCGGCGCCCACAATGAATTACACATTCAGCTGTCAAACTACACGCCGTGCTGGACAGCCACAACACGACGAGGAAAATACACTGCCTGAATTTACGTCAACGGCGAGGGAAGGTAACCAGAACGTTAACGGCCACAAGGCAGAAGATTCCTCTGGTGCACTTCAATTCAAAATAGTCAATTTACACTCCACAGGAGGGTGGCTAGAATTTCGCAACTTGAAAACGCACGTTGTTGCTCGCAGGAATGTCCCAACAGCCCACAACGAAATTCAAACGACACGATGTGAACAGTTGGGGCTGGGTGGTAGATTAAGCAAAGATTCAGCTTTCGTGTCCGGGGTCGGTGAGCCACGGACCTCGTAGCAATGTGAACAGCCCCTCACACTCCGACCGCGCGTGGACGCCGCCAGCGGCCCCGGCCAGAGACGCGCCACGGAGACTTCCTCGCTGCTCCACGCCAACCAACCCACTGCCCGCACACTGCGCAGCCGGAAACTATAAGCGCGAGGCCAAAGATAGTACAAGGGTGCGAATATTGACACACACTGCTGCTGCGACTCGTGGAGAGAGGATAACAGCATAATCGCGATAACTGCGGGAGAGTAATCACAGAATAGCAACTAAGGTTTAATGCAAAGCATAACACGAGCCAGCCACGGCTCACTGGGCACGAGCACAGGAGAGGTGCTGCAGGCTATGTCGTGCTTTTAGCAAAGGCGCTAGTGTCGGTCTTCTGCTGCCATTAACGCCAGATTTCGACTAACAGATACGTTCGTCCTACATCACACGCTCATTTCTGCGGTTATTTCACGCAGTGTTACTTGTCTGTTAGCACTGACAACTTTTCGCAAACATAGCTGCTCTCGGTCGTTAAGTGAAGGCTGTCGGCCACTGCGTTGTCAATGTTGAGAGGAAATGCCTGAAATTTGGTATTCTCGGCACTCTCTTGACACTATAGACCTCGGAATATTGAATTTCCTAACGCTTTCCGAGATGGAGTGTCCCATGTGTCTAGCTCGAACTACGATTCCGCGTTCAAATTACGTTACTTGCCGTCGTGCGTCCATAATCACGTCGGAAATCTTTTGACATGAATCATCCGAGTATAAGTGAAATCTCCGCCAATTCACTATCCTTTTATACGTTGTGTACGCGATACTGCCGCCTTGCCGGCCGTTGTTGCCGACCGGTTCTAGGCACTTCAGTCCGGAACCGCGCTGCTGCAACGGTCGCAGGTTCGAATCCTGCCTCGGGCATGGATGTGTGTGATGTCCTTAAGTTAGTTAGGTTTAGGTAGTTCTAAGGTCTAGGGGACTGATGATCCCAGATGTTAAATCCCATAGTGCTCAGAGCCATCGCTATCCCACGACTTTCGTCACCTCAGTATGTAAAAGTGTATGAGATGTAAATACGACTGAAGACTGAGGCTGTGCCACAGGTCATTGTTGCCTTACTGATAACCGTTATCCACGCTTTGATGGAGATGTAATCTTCCGAAACGCGGAGTGGGAAGTATTAAAAATGTACTACTTACAGCAAGTCGTATTTTCAATTGACTGGATAATTGCCTAGTTATTTACGTAACACATGGTGTCCCAAACTCTCAGGGTCAAAAATATACAGATGACAAAGGATCCTGAACTAGGTATGTTGAGATAAAGAAACAATAGTCAGAAATGAAATTTATTTATGTATTGTAATAACCAATTTATTTTTGTAATAAAGATTTGGGCTCATCGCCGCCAGTGTCCGCGAATGCATTGTAATGAACCTCTAGGGTCGGTATCGTTTGACCCACTACTTGCACGGGTTGCTTATGATAACCGTGGGTCTAATTAATCCTCCACCAGTATCCCACACTTTACGGTTGTTTGTTGAAGAATAATTTCCCACAGCACCTTCTCAAATTGTACTGTGGGAACAATTCTTTGTGAAGTCCGTCGGACTGCTTTCTGTGGCTTCTTCTGTTCAGATTGCGACGGTAAATTTCTTCCAAATTAGGTTGGTGCCTGTTACCAAGCTTATCTGTGTACCCCGTTTGGCTTTCCAGATACGGGCCCGACTGCGCAGTCCGTTACATACTTGTCTCCAAGTTCCTGTAATGAATAATGCCACGTCTTCGACAATAGTCACCAGCTGCAAAAAGTAATGAACTACTACGTGGACAGACGAGTGTGCGGTAGCGAATATCGTCGACTTAATAATGCGCGCGCTAACTCGTTTTCTATTGGCGAACAAGACAAGACCCCTTATAGATTCATAGTGATATTTGTGGTATAAGTGACAGAGCTGACATCCTTTTTCAGGGAACACCTCTTAATTGCATTAAAAATTTCATCGTTTCGGGCTTAATCCATCATCTCGGAAATTTGTGAATGGTACAGTATACGTTATATAACAGTAGCATTTCGTAGTAGGAACAGCATAATACAAGGCGATTATAGCTCAAAAAGTTTGTCTCTGGAAATCTACCCTCCATTAGTGTCATACATCTACTGTATCACGTTAGCAGACAGTGTCATTCCTCCTCGGCGTAATCCTCAACCTATTCTTTCGACCTATCCGTCTTCTTGCATTCAAGACTCACAGGCATCCTTTTTTCCTTTCGCCCCTTACGTGATTGAACAAGGACACAAAACTGGAAACAATGTACGAATTTCCCATCATCTTTCGGAAGTATATCCGACATTTCGGCTGACAACCTTTCGAGAAACACAATGCACGGATTATCCTCCGCTGTACGCTGTACTTTCGTTTGCGATGTACATAGACTGCCCTAAAACATTGTACATCAGTTGCACGTCTGAAAACTTACGTGGGCTAAGATACGTGGAGAGCAGGGAATGAAAAATAAAGCATTATGAAACTAAAAGAAAGTCTTACCGGTGAAGTAAGAACAAGGCACTAACAAAAATAAAGGAAGTCTCTTCGAAAATGCGAATCTGCGATGTTAAATGTCTGCTGCTGGATAAGACTCGGTGTGATATTGCTCCACTGTGCACTTGTAACGTACTTGAAACCTCCTTGACGTACAGCCCACTAAATGGTCGAGACGTCTACATCTACGTGTACATTAGTACTCCGCAAGCAACCTGACGGTGTGTGGCGGAGGGTGCTACTGATACCACAAACCGACCCCCCTTTACCTGTTCAACGTCGCCGTTCAAGACTGTCCCACTCTTCGACGACAGCTCTCCTGCGACGACGCACTGCAAGTATCAGCTTGCAGCATCTGCTTGTCTCAAGCAAGCGCTATCGGGTTCGCGTCACTATATACCGCATTCGGTTGATTTATGGCTCTTCGCGCACGATCTTCACAAGGTGAAGGCTGCGTGCTCCCTGTGTTATTACCTGGGAAGACGAACTCACTGCCGAAATATTGATTAGAAGCGTCTGATAACCTTAGACGATACCATCCCAAAAAAAGACTCACTCACCTTCCTGCGGAGCGTGTGAGACCCCACACCAGACACGTGTACTGGTACATACCCGGCTCCACACTGTTCTCCGACGATCATCAGACATCAGCGACTCTTGTTGTCAGTGAGCACAACCAGAAGCCGTTGATCCATGTTCCATTCCAAGTGTTCTCTTACCTTCCTTCTCTGTCTAACACCATGCTAGGCGATTACTCCTGTTGTTCGTATTGAACATCTAGAGATCAAGGTGATCGAGTGGAGACTGTTGCGTACTGTGTGGGTCGACTCAGCTGTTCCAGTTGCTTCTAACAAGACAGCGCTCATTTCTGTTGCTCTGTGCTCGGGCCATAATTCGTAGGTTCCGGGTATCCTCTTGCTTTGTTGATCATGGGCGACCTTGATGAGACAGATCTTAATAGCGGGCGAATGTTCGAATGACATCGCAGTGGAGTGCGCCAAATTCAGCGTCTTTTTTTTCGGGAGCTGACAATCCTTCTTGCCGTTAAGTGGTAATGCGAGAGTGTTTAAGCTTGAAATGACCCTTCGATCAGAGCGACGAACTGAACATTGTACACAATAAACATTGTCCCTTTTACGGTTCGAGACACAGAATGCTCTATGAAATGCGCTGAGAATGCACTTTGAACACAAATCGCGATACGTAACACTTTCCTATGGTCAAAACAACACAGACTACGCAAGTTATGATGATGGTGCAAAACTTCCTTGAGCACTTCATGTAGATAAAGGTGTCAACCAGGCGGACGGTGTGGCCGAGCGGTTCTAGGCGCTTCAGTCTGGAACCGCGAGACCGCTACGGTCGCAGGTTCGAATCCAGCCTGGGGCATGGATGTGTGTGATGTCCTTAGGTTTGTTAGGTTTAAGTAGTTCTAAGTCTAGGGACTGATGACCTCACATGTGAAGTCCCATACTGCTTAGAGACATTTGCACCATTTGAGCCAAAGGTACCAACCATATGAGTAGGTGTGTTCCCCTGAGGTGTAGATGTTGCCACTTCGCTGCCGGTGGTAAGGCGCGGCGGTTCAGACTGCCCAGCTGCCGCAGATAGGCGCGGGGATAAGGCCGGCCGGCGCCTCGCAGCGGCCGCGGAGGGCTCGTTTGCGGGTGTCACCAGTCCCGCGCCGCTGGACATTAAAACGTAATTAGCGAAACTCGGCCACCTGGCGGCGACCACTTAGCGCCCGCCTCCAGGCGCTGATTGACAATTAACGGACCAGACCTGCCAATTAGTAGCGGCCGGTGCGTGAGACTGCGTGTGCCTGGACGCGGCGCCCCCCGCGCCGTCCTCTTCTCGCGCGCCTCCTGCCCGCCTAATTGCAGACACCCCGCAGCCGGAGTCGCGGCCGTGACGTCATTAGGCGGCTAACGACGTGAGCAGCGCCCGCCAGGAGTCGTTCTGGCAGCTCCGCCGGGCCGAGCCTCCCGTAACCAGCATTATTAACACTTTCCTTATCTTCAACGCTGCTTTCTTTCCGACACGACACTTTCGTTACTGTTTACCACTCGCAACGTTACCTGTGTATATGAATTAAAGAAGTTCGCGTCTGGTGTTTAAGTCCAAAGTTTGCAGAACCTTTAATGTTGCCGCTTTCACTAAAATCAGTTCTACACACCAAGTTCCTAGTGATAAGTTCCAGTAGCCAAGCCTTACATTTGGCACGCAGCAACAGTGATGAACTGCTTTACAAAAAAATTCCTATTCCACGGTGTAATAGTAAGAAGATTATGAAACTGATGCCACAAAAGAATGGTGATTTTTTTAAATGACACAATGAAGTCACAACCACATACACTACTGGCCATTAAAATTGCTACACCACGAAGATGACGTGCTACAGATGCGAAATGTAACCGACAGGAAGAAGATGCTGTGATATGCAAATGATTAACTTTTCAGAGCATTCACACAAGGTTGGCGCCGGTGGTGACACCTACAACGTACTGACATGAGGAAAGTTTCCAACCGATTTCTAATACACAAACATCAGTTGACCGGCGTTGCCCGGTGAAACGTTTTTGTATGTCTCGTGTAAGGAGGAGAAATGCGTACCATCGCGTTTCCGACTTTGATAAAGGTCGGATTGTAGCCTATCGCGATTGCGGTTTATCGTATCGCGACACTGCTGCTCGTGTTGGTCGAGATCCAATGACTGTTAGCAGAATGTTGAATCGGTGGGTTCAGGAGGGTAATACGGAACGCCGTGCTCGATCCCAACGGCCTCGTATCACTAGCAGTCGAGATGACAGGCATCTTATCCGCATGGCTGTAACGGATCGAGCAGCCTCGTCTCGATCCCTGAGTCAACAGATGGGGACGTTTGCAAGACAACAACCATCTGCGCGAACATTTCGAAGACGTTTGCAGCAGCATGTGCTATCAGCTCGGAGACCATGGATGCGGTTACCCTTGACGCTGCATCACAGACAGGAGCGCCTGCAATGGTGTACTCAACGACGAACCTGGGTGCACGAATTGCAAACCGTCATTTTTTCGAATGAATCCAGGTTCTGTTTACAGCATCGTGATAGTCGCATCCACGTTTGGCGACATCGCGGTGAACGCACATTGGAAGCGTGTATTCGTCATCGCCATACTGGCGTATTACCCGTCGTGATGGTATGGGGTGTCATTGGTTACACGTCTCGGTCACCTCTTGTTCGCATTGACGGCACTTTGAACAGTGGACGTTACATTTCAGATGTGTTACGACACGTGGCTCTACCCTTCATTCGATCCCTGCGAAACCCTACATTTCAGCAGGATAAAGCACTACCGCATGTTGCAGGTACTGTACGGGCCTTTCTGGATACAGAAAATGTTCGACTGCTGCTCTAGCCAGCACATTCTTCAGATCTCTCACCAATTGAAAACGTCTGGTCAATGGTGGCCGAGCAACTGGCTCGTCACAATGCGCCAGCCTCTACTCTTGATGAACTGTGGTATTGTGTTGAAGCTGCATGGGCAGCAGTACCTGTACACGCCATCCAAGCTATGTTTGACTCAATGCCCAGGCGTATCAAGGCCGTTATTACGGCTAGAGGTGGTTGTTCTGGGTACCGATTTCTCAGGATCTATGCACCCAAATTGCGTGAAAATGTAATCACATGTCAGTTCTAGTATAATATATTTATCCAATGAATACCCGTTTATCATCTGCATTTCTTCTTGGTGTAGCAATTTTAATGGCAAGTAGTGTAGTAATTGTAATTTTTATTGTCTGTAAAGATTTTGTGGTCTTGTGAGATAGACATGTGTTGCACATTCCACTGATGGAGATTTGTTACGCTCAAGTCAATAATGGCGTTTTGGGAGACTTCTTTAACAATACTGTACAAAACTGCATAGTCTGCTAAATTTGTAGGGGTATCGACACGCTCAACTGTACAACACGTGAAAATAATTCATATACTTTATCGTTCACATTTACAAAAGCCTCACCAGTAAGTAAGTATTTGAATTTTTGTACGTACTTACTGATAATTTTCTCATAAACAAATGCTACATAGGCATAATTTACAATGCAGATTATTAATGACAAATACATCTGACAGGAGGAAACCATATAATTGCAGTAGCGTATTTACATGTTCTTTATACAGGGTGAATCACTTAAAACGTACACCGCAAATACTGCGGAAATGAAAAGTGCCGTTGATGTGCGGCTTTCACACAGTGGATTGGTACTCAGAGGCTAATATTGTGAGCCGACAAACAGATTGTCATTATGCTTAGAAAGTGTATTTTTTGTGCAGTCGTGCACTTTTTAAAATGGTACAGTGTCTGTTGACAAACTAAAAGTAGGGTAAATTACATTGTCAGTGGTGTTTGCTGCGGGATTCTAGTGCGATTCGTTTACGAGATAGTGTATTTTGAAACTTTCCCACAGCGACACTTGTACAATACCTGTGGCAGCACACAATAAAGAACAACACAAGTTCATGCACTTGTTATAACCATTCTGACCAGTAACGGCCGAGCGAGGTGGCGCAGTGGTTAGACACTGGACTCGTATTCGGGAGGACGACGGTTCAATCCCGCGTCCGGCCATCCTGATTTAGGTTTTCCGTGATTTCCCTAAATCACTCCAGGCAAATGCCGGGATGGTTCCTCTGAAAGGGCACGGCCGACTTCCTTCCCCATCCTTCCCTTAATCCGGTGAGACCGATGACCACGCTGTCTGGTCTCCTTCCCCAAACAACCAACCAACCAGTAACGAGACAACTGACCATCGCAGGTTGTGTTCAAAGTGACCACCGGCAGCGGCAATATGCGCTTCCAGTTTGGTAAGGAACGACTGCTGCACATGTGTTAGCATTTCAGCGAAGATGTCCGAACGGGCTACAGTAATAAGTCGTTACATATCATCAGGTGTAGTCTGTATGTCCTTGTAGACAGCGTCTTTCAGCTTTCTCCACAGGGAAGAATTCTATAGGCGTCAAATCCGGGAACGGGCCGGCCAAGGTACCGGTCCACCGCGTCCAGTCCAACGATTTGGAAACAACTCGCGAAGACATTTTGTAGTACTTCGTGCTTTATGGGCTGGACTGCCGCCATGTTGGTACCACGGGTTCCTCATAGTGAGCGGAGGAACTTCTTCTACCATCCGTGGAAGATGGTCTGTAGGAGGCTGCAATATTTGTACGCATTCAGTGTTCCTTCTTTGAAAAAGGGTCCTGTGAGCGGGTGGGTCACTGTTCTACAATGTACGTTTACACTCAATGGATGCTGATATTTTAAATGACGAAGCCAATGGGAATCGTCAACAGATCAATAGTGCATGTTTCGCAGGTTTACCTAGCCAAGATTGGTAAATGTGGCATCATCACCAAATAAGATACGTGATACATCTGCAGTATCCTATCTTAATGCCCATGAGTTAACACGATTCTCGTAATCGTTTCCATGCGGCTCTGGATAGGGATAGAACCTATGTTGATGGAGAATGCTTAGGAAACTTGCATGACTCACGCCACTTCCCTGTGCGATTGCGCGGGAGCCAACGTGCGGGATCAAGTGCAACAGCAGCAAGAACTTTAATTTCATCATCTTCTGTCGTCACGTGTTCCTTCTGTTACGTTGTCTACATGTGTCACTATCACTTCCACGTAACTGGTTGAAGATGTTGATAAATAATTGCCTAGATGGTTGACTCCTGTTGGGATGTCTTGCTGAACACACCGTACAAAAACGAACTGCATTCTTCCTACACTCACCATACACCATGAGCGCGTTGGCTTTTTCTGCACTGATAAATCCTGTCATCCATTCACGACCTGCTGCTCCGACTGCCACACACTAACTGACTAGCAAGTCGCAACGCACTCAAGGAATACAAGCACGCTGTAAGCAAACGTGACACCAACGTACCTAGCAACTAGGCAGGTTGAATGGCACGAACAAGTATCACTGAGGAAATTTTTCAAAATACGATATCTCGTAAACTACTTGCACTAGAATCCTGCAACAAACACCGCTGACATTCTAATTTACCGTGCTTTTAGTTTGTTAGTCTCAACAGGCGGTGTTTCATTTAAAAACTGTATGTTAGCACAAAAAATAAACTTTCTAAGCATTATTATCTTTCGTTTATTGGCTAATAATACGAGCCCCGTACTACCAATTCATTCTTTTAAAGCCACACATGAACAGCATTTTACATTTCCGCAATATTTGCGATGCACGTTTTAAGTGATTCACCCTTTATATCGACTGTTGTCGCATACAGTGATTAATTAGCCGACTTAATTCATTTCTATATCAAATTTATTTTTATATTAAAATTTCCTGCAGCTTCTTTGATCAGGTGAGGAGCCATGTTACAATCGTTTTAAAAGAAAGTTTTTGGAAGATATTGCACATGACAATTAAATGTAGACGTATCTGACTTTACGTTGCTTACGTAAAAAAAGTAAAGAGCGACGCAAGTAGGATAAACAGGAACCTCCTTCGGTGACGTATATGTGCGCCATCAGACGGAGAAAAAAACGCTGCCTTGAAGTACGTGTCTTATTTGGTTCCCTACAATGAAATGGCTGTGGCACCGAAGTTCGTTATATCTGTCTCTGGGTTGTCTGCATTCTGACAGATCGTAGCTTGGAATCTCGTTAGGGCGCTCCAGATATGTAACACAGGGCTGGTTGCGAAATAAGACACGAATGAGTGGGGGGGGGGGGGGGGGGGGGGGGAGATGGTGGAATGAGAACGGCTTGTTAGAAATAGAGGAGAACTTAACATGTATTTATCTATAGGTGGCTGTAAAATGACTATATAGCCCAAAAAATGATTCCAGTACAGCAGATTCCTTTACATTTCTGTTATATGCGAAACTATAGAATGAATTACTTTCTAGATAGCATTTATTTCAGTAGAGTCATAATTTCCGTAAAATACTGAACCTTGCAACTAGAGTATCATCTAAGTAATGAACACCAGTGCTGTACGCTGGTACGTTAGTTGTCATGAATTAAAAGTAATTACTTCTCGGTAGTTAGTTACATGTTTTATAGATCATTTAAACCATTCTTTTATCGAAATGATATGGAACTAGTCACTTTACAAGATAAGTGTACATGATTAGTGACAACACTAATGAGTGTATAACTAAACTTAACATAATTTTTTTTTAATACTGCCCACCAGATTTTAAATAGTAATTAGTCAGTGGAATGGAAGCAACTGTCCATGAGAATTGATTTTAAACCAGATCTAAAACTTGCACTACTATTTTTCAGACACTTCGTGGTAATTGACAAATGATCAAACATTTTTGCTGCATATTGAATCCTCTCTGATCCACTGACAGCTTCAATAATGGGTAATAAAGTTAGCTTTTCCTTCTAGTGTTGTAGATATGGTCATCACTCTTCTTTTCAAATTGTGATGGATTATTTATGATGACTTTCGTTAGGGAGTGTATGTACGAAGGGTTGGAAGTTTAATAGTGGCAACTATTTATTTATAGCTCGTACAAAATAGATACGTTTGGCTCGTGCCGCCTTGCAGACAACGGAAACTGGCCAGTGTGTGACCCATAAATTTCTGCAAACCAGCAGCCCAGCTGGAGGGTCTTAAGCTTTCCCGTGTTCATAGAGCTGAGACCAACCAGGTCTGCACCGCACCCACTAACCCTGCCCCCACGAATAGAACTTAGAGAATTATACTACATAAGCCAGTGAATACGTATTTCCCTCTAGCACAGTTACGAACATTAAGTTGCCAATCTTATATACTATCGCAAAGCGATATGTGCCGGTACTGTCACACCTGTTTACTGTATTCATGCTAAGATCTACCTCTATAATTTTTATTACCTCTCATCCAACACACACACACACACACACACACACACACACACACACACACACACACACAATTCTTCCCATTACCAAACAATTCCCTATTCTTCATGATGTGTCCTACCAACCGATTTCTTCCTTTAGTTGAGCTGTCTCATAAATTTGTTTTTCCCCGGTTCGAGTCAGTACCTCCTCAATTGCTGATCTATCTACGCGCATAATCTTCAGCATTCTTCTATAGTATCACGTTTCAAAAGTTTATATTACCGTCTTGTCTGAACCACTTATCATCCACGATTCACATCCATACGAGGATACACTCAAAACAGATACTTTCAGAAAAGATTTCCTAACACTTCAATCGGTATTAGAAGTTAAGAAATTCCTGTTTTTCAGAAATGATCTTTCTGCTATTGGCAGCCTGTATCCTTTGAGCTTTGGTCATCATTAGGTATTATTCTGCCCAAATAGCAAAACTCATCAACTACTTTTAGTGTCTCATTTCCTAATCTAATACCTCAGAATTGCCTTACTTCATTCAAGTGCATTCTGTTACCCTTATTTTACTTTTCTTGATGTTCATTTTACAAACGTTTTTCAGGACACTATCCATTCCGTTCAACTGCTCTTCCAAGTCCTTTGCCTTCTCTGTTAGAATTACACTGTCGCTAGCAAATCTTGAAGTTTTTATTACTTCTCCCTGGTTTATAATTTAGTTTCCAAATTTCTCCTTGGTTCCCTTCACAGCTTGCCAAATGTGCAGACTGAATAACATTAGGGACAGGTTACAAGCCTGTCTCATTCCTTTCTCAGCTGTTGCTTTCCCTTCATGTCCGTCAAGTCTTATAATTGCATTCTGGTGTCTGTACAGGTTTTAGATAATCTTTTGCTTTTTATATTTTGTTATATTTTATTTCTAATACCTTCAAAATTTCAAAGAGATGGTCCAGTCGACATTGTCAAAAGCTGTCTCTAAGCCTACAAATGTTATAAACGTGGATTTTCCTTTCTTCACCCTATCTTCTAGGATAAATTGTAGGATCAGTATTGCCTCTCCAGAACCCCAACTGACGTTCCCGAACGTCGGCCTCTACTAGTTTTTCCATTCTTTTGTGTCAGTATCTCCTGCGTTAACCAGGGATTTCTACTTCACCTTGTCTTTTTACCCATGTGATTCTACTCTTCGTACCCTATTTCACACCAGTAAAGAACTTTGATATACTAGTCGTGCTGCAGGAAGCGAGATTTCAGGAGACTCAAATTTTTCACCTTGAGGATGGTCTAATACGGACGAACTGCTAAGATTGGTCTTCATAGGGAAGGGTATACCAAGATCCGTCATCACTGCCATTGAAATGGACTATGAAACTGAAGTAATGGTCGTTACGAGATAAAGCGACGTCAGGGAAGGATGGCCTGGAGCACGCGAAGTTCAGGGAGCCCAATAACATCTTCATGTACTGTCGTACTAAACATGTTCACTGAGGAATCATAGTTGCCCTAAATGACTTCAGGGGAGTGGTTCCTTCAATAATGCCACAAATGATTCTATGTTATATCTTTTTCCATCTGAGCAGCTTTGTTTTATACTTCAATGATAAAGGCCTGATATTTGAAACCATTGTGGTTTTTAAGTGGAAGGATTTGGCGAAACTACGAGAAACGAGAATCAGGATGCCTGGACAAGATAAAAATTGTTAGTTCTTATTAAAAGAAATATGTAATTAAGGGGCATTAAGCTTCAACATACCGTTGACAATCATTACAAGAACATTGTTTATCCAACATGTTATTTAATTTGGTGAATTACAAACGCAACAGTCAAAACTAAACTTGGTAGTGATTCGTATCTAACGACTTTAGTATTGACAAACTGCCTATTGGCATCTGTCTCGGGTTCTTCGGCCGACGTTCATATAATGATTTTTCTGACGTTTCGCCAGCACGAGTGGCTGGCATTGTCAAAGCTTCACCCTCCACTGCCGGTGGTGAAGCTTTGACAATGCCAGCCACTCGTGCTGGCGAAACGTCAGAAAAATCATTATATGAACGTCGGCCGAAGAACCCGAGACAGAAGCCAATAGGCAGTTTGTCAACAAGTGGCCACGAAAGCCTTAACAATTTTGGCTTTTGTATTAACATGATCTGAAACATAAAGCCTACCAGTAGAATGGTTAACGTACAGACCTCATACTCGTGAGGAGAGAGTTCATATTCTGCGTAGTTATCCACATCTTTTCTGTTTCTATCGTGTCTGTAGAACGCGTAGGGCAGATATGCCGACTGTTCATTTGAAAAGAGAGCTGGCGGTTTATAAAGGAACCACCACTCCTTCCCCACCTCCACCCATGCTCCTCTTCGCCCCTATATTTGGCATTCCACCTTCTTATTATTTGGAAAATGCATTTAAAGTAAATTAGATAGTGGTTTTTGGTTAACATCATTAGCTCCCCGCTGGCCGGAGTGGCCAAACGGTTCTAGGCGCTACAGTCTGGAACTGCGTGAACGCTACGGTCGCTGGTTCGAATCCTGCCTCGGGTATGGATTTGTGTGAAGTCCTTAGGTTAGTTAGGGTTAAGTAGTTCTAAGTTCTAGGGGACTGATGACCTCAGAAGTTAAGTCTCATAGTGCTCAGAGCCATTTGAACCATTAGCTCCCCCTTGACTCACCGTTTCCCGAACTCTTTAAAACTAGGTACGTTGGTACACGATAGACACAGTACGCTTTCAAACCTCCTTTCCCTGTAGGATTTATAGTCCAATGCAGCGCTCCAGTTTGTATCGGTCGGTCGTATTGATCGAAGTCAGAAGCGGTCAGTAACGCCGCGAGACGTTCTACGTTAACCACAGATTATTCGACAATCAACGGTTCACTGGAGGCTGGACACTAAGCTCCATTGCGACATAAAGCTCTCGTTGCCCGGCATATTTTCGCAGTGTTTTCGCACGACTTAGCAATCTTTAATAGCTATTCAGTATGTTTTGTCACAGTTTCGCGCACCACAGCTGCTTGAATTCAGTAATCAGGAGTCAAATTTAAGTTTGGCCCCATTTATGAAAATTATAATTCGCTATTGTCCACTCAGTAGCTATGGAGTTTTTGACTACCCAAACACACTACCGTGACTGCTAAAAACATAAATACCACACTTAACGAATCGCATGTGCTGGGTATGTCTACGTCATAACTGTTGTAATCAGCTTCTACATTAATTCTCTTCTTTCCAAATGGTTTTAGCTGTGCCGAGCACTTCTGGTAACTCTCTGCCAAATTAAAATTTCGTGATGGACTGGGACTCGATCACAGACAGACCGAAGCGTGACACCTGCAATGCTCATATCAGGTGAGCTATCCAGGAAGGACCTATACGACCAGGACTCGTGTTGTGACTTACGTAGTGACAGCAGCGGCAATACTTTTCCAGTTGGCTGAAGCGGCCCCCAAGCCGTCAGACACTGGGTTTGGACAGCTGCCTCGGTCCGCTGGTGCCGCGTTGTCCGAATAGTGAGGCGCATTGTGTGTGAGCCGCCGCTGCTGCTACGTATCGCCCCGCCATGAGTAGGCCGCTTCCTGCCAGCCGCTGCAACGACAGATAAACGCCTTTCCTGGTAGCCTGCTGCAGTCTTCGTTCCGGGCCGCTGCGATTAATGCGTGACTTGACGCTTGTCACTGCGGCGGGGCCATCTCAGCCGTCCTCTGTCTCGGCATTTGTGTCCCGACGATACGACGATCGTTCCCAAACTCGTATATGTTTAACACGCAATGTCATCGCCATTGAATATGTCATTCGTAATAGCGAGTGCATTTGCCATTCCGTGTTCTCTGTTACCGTAGATGCCATTTAACGGTCTCTATTTTTACTGGACTTCATGTAGGGGGCCAAGTTGTGTCGAGAAACATCAAGCCAAAGCACGAAAACCTGGCGTTCTCAAGTGATGTTATCGTCCCAGAACGTAACTGCTTCCTATCGTCTACGGACCTTACTGTTCGGCGCGTAACTAACAACTCAACCGCTTCGTTCGGCTTCATTCGCGGCGAAGACGGTTTCATTAATCAAACATTCTCCAAAAACTGATACTAAAATGCAGTTTTGATTACGCGTCATAGTATCAAGAACTTCTTCCTTGCTATCAACAAAATCCAAGTTACACACTGAGGTAGCTAATGGTTCAAATGGCTCTTAGCACTATGCGACTTAACTTCTGAGGTCATCAGTCGCCTAGAACTTAGAACTAATTAAACCTAACTAACCTAAGCCGCCCGGGGTGGCCGAGCGGTTATAGGCGCTACAGTCTGGAACCGCGCGACCACTACGGTCGCAGGTTCGAATCCTGCCTCGGGCATGGATGTGTGTGATGTCCTTAGGTTAGTTAGGTTTAAGTAGTTCTAAGTTCTAGGGGACTGATGACCTCAGAAGTTAAGTCCCACAGTCCTCAGAGCCATTTTTGAACCAACCAGGATTCGGCTTAGGTGACATTAGGAAACCACGGGAAAGCCAAATCTGAAGTGCCGCTCGAGGATTTCATCCCCGGTTCTTCCAGATAGACGGTGGTCAGTCTGCGAGTTTCGTTAAGGCTCGATACATTGAGTACACATGGTACCGACTAAAAGTCCACTAGACGAGTTATTACACTAAACTATGACTGTACCGGTAATGTGGCTGAGACCATTTGAACTAACCTAAGGACATCACACACATCCATGCCCGAGGCAGGATTCGAACCTGCGACCGTAGCGGTCGCTTGGTTCCAGACTGTAGCGCCTAGAACCGCACGGCCACCCCGGCCGGCCACACTGAGGTGACAAAAGTCATGGCATTGCGATATGTACTATCAAAGGACACTGCGTTCGCTGAGCTGTCATTTGAACTCAAGTGACTCATGTGAAGAGGTTTCCGACGTGATTATGGCCGCACGACTTGAATTAACAGACTTTGAACGCGGTATGGTAGTTGGAGCTAGACGCATAGGACATTCCATTTCGGAAATCGTTACGGAATTTAATATTCCAAGATCCACAGTGTCAAGAATGTGGCGAGAATACCGAATTTCAGATACTATCTTTCACTACCGAAAGTGTCCGCTCCCGGCAGCTGAGTGGTCAGCGCGACAGAATGTCAATCTTAAGGGCCCGGGTTCGATTCCCGGCTGGGTCGGAGATTTTCTCCGCTCATGGACTGGGTGTTGTGTCGTCCTAATCATCATCATTTCATCCCAATCGACGCACAAGTCGCCGAAGTGGCGTCAAATCGAAAGACTTGCACCCGGCGAACGGTCTACCCGACTGGAGACCCTAGTCACACGACTACCGACAGCGCAGTGACCGATGCACTTCACTTAACGACCAAGAGCAGCGGCGTTTGCATAGAGTCGTCAAATCTAACACACAAGCAGCACCGCGTGAAATAACCGCAAAAATCGATGTGGGACGTACGACTAACAGTGCGGTGAAATTCGGCATTAACGGGCTATGGCAGCAGATGGAAATTCGGCATTAACGGGCTATGGCAGCAGATGTAAGATGCGAGTGCCTCTTCTTACAGCACATCACCGCTTGCGGCGCATCTCCTGGGCTCGTGACCATGTCGGTTGGTCCCTAGACTACTGCAAAACCGTGGCCTGGTCAGACGAGTTCCGTTTTTAGTTGGTAGCAGATGATGGTAGGGTTCGATTGTGGCGCAGACCCCACGAACTTATGGACCCAAGTTGTCAATAAGCTGGCGGTGGCTCCGTAGTAGTGTGGGCTTTCTTAGTTTACATGAAATGGACCGGGTCCTTTGACCCAACTGAACAGACCATTGACTGACAGTGATTATGTTCAGCTATTTGGAGACCATTTGCAGCCATTCATGCACTTCATGTCTCCAAACAACGATAGAATTTTTATGGGTGACTGTGTGCCATGTCACACGACTACAATTGGAGGACATTCTGGACAATTTCAGTGAATGATTTGACCACCCATCGAACATTTATGGAACATAATCGAGAGGTCAATTCGTACACAAAATCCTGCGCCGGTAACACTTTCGCAATTATGGACGCCAATACAGACAGCATGGCTCTGCGGGGCACATTCAGCGACTTGTGAGTCATGCCAAGTCGAGTTGCTTCGCTACGCCGCGCAAATTGGGGTCCGAAACGACATTAGGAGGTATCCAATGAATTTTACCATCTCGTGTTCTTTAGTAATGATTAATGAATGAAAACATGCGTTTGTCGCGCTGGTCCGACGGCAATCCCTCTAACTTCTATCACAGCGGCCAATCAGATTACAACACTATTTGGTTGGCGCAGTTTCTCGCGATAGACGTACTTGTAGTACCGTATGTTGCTCTCTCCTCACTCCACTTTTTGACGTAATGTGTCATTTACTGCATGTAGTCTCAACAGAGATGTGAAGCGTGCGAATGAAGTATACAACTCCCAGAGCTAGAAATTAGTGTTAAGGTACATGCGGGTCATACGGAGGTTAGTATCGCATTTCGCACTCGGTGGGTGTCTTTTCCGCTCAGAGTCCGAATCGTGTTCCACTGTTCCATTACAGCCAACAGCCAAGCACCCAAGTACAGCACAATGTAAACATACTCACCTCGAAGATATACATTTTAAATATATCGCTGACGTATTTATCAGTAACCTAATCCTGCAGGTACGTGCAGTGGCATAACTGGAGTAACTGGGGGAAAATATGGCCTAAACATCGGCTTAGCGATAGCTCCCTCCCCCTTCCCGATCCCCCAAGCTCCTCCCCCCCCCCCCCACCACGCACCCGCATCCCCCCTCCCCCCGCCATGCACCCGCCTCCTCCTCAAGTAGTTCTTCATGTCTAATGACACTAACGTTAATTTTACATTAACGTATTTCTTTTATTAAAACAGAAAAGCAGGTGGAGATGATCAGACATGGAACTCGTAGGACATGTGTGATACAGTATGTTAAATCTACAACTGCGTCTTCGTATTCACTCGACAAGCGATTGTACAGTTTATGGCAGAATGTATATCATGCTTTTATTGTTGATTTCCTGTTCTATGTCATTCGCATATGTAACGAGGGCAAACATCTATATGCCTCTGTTCGCACAAAAAAGAGTTGTAACTAACGATGTATCTTGTAAATAGATTCGTTCCATATCACATCGACAAAAAATCGTTCGAATGACTTGTGGGACATGTAACGAACAAACTAAAGATCTTACTTTATTCTCATGATACCTATGCGAGATATATGATAATGACAGCATCACTGTCTTTTTCCAACGCAAGTTTTCTAAATTTATCTTTTAGGGCAGTGGTAGTCAATCTGGCCCCTACCGTCCAGTAGTGGGCGTTTGAGCTTTCACGGTGGGTGGCAAGTGGTAGGGGTTTTAAAAGATGTTCATGGGGTGTTAATAGACTTTTGACATAAAGTATTTGGTGAGTAATTATTACTATATATTTTAGTTGCTGTAACTCTGCCTTATAAACCTTATAAAACTACTGCCCTAATTTATAAATCACCATTATTGCATAACCGGTGGACAGATAGAGAGTTTTGCTGCTAACAGAGATACAAAAGTGGGCGGTAGGTGAAAAAGGTTGACTACCCGTGCTTTAGGGTTTTACGGGAGCATTGTCGTCTCTCTTCCAATACCACCAGTTTAAGTCCCTCTAGCATCCCTGTTACACTTTTGTACTGACTATACTGGCCCGGTTCGTCCCAACCAGCCCTTCTGTGGATTATTTCGTTGTCTTTTGTTGTTCCTGCTTGATAAGGATCCCAAACAGTGGAACAATAATCTACGATTGGCCGATCTAAATGTTTGTGATACTATTCTATGTGCTGGAAAACTGGAAAGGGAACGGGGATGTTTGCCGTTGTTGCGAAGGATATGTCAGAATGTCATGGCTAACGTGTAGGATCGAAAGGTGACTGATCTAACTACACGCTATCCAGAGAGATAGATTTTACGATCAGAACGGCGCTATCCACTGGGGATACACTGTGAAATTATGAAGCGTGTCGCGGTCTTCCAACGTGGTCGCATTTTCAGCAACAGCCTCTTCGATTGTGACCTGTGAAGAGGACGTGGGCGGGAGCGATGGCAGGCGGAACGGCCGATAGCCGATTCGGTTCCGGACAGCGCGCGCAGAGGTCTCCAGAGACGGCGCTCGCCCGGTAAATCCCTCATGAAAGTTTCATGCGAAGGACGCGCCGCTCTATCTCGCGCCTCACTCATTATTTTAGCCTCGGAGACAGTGGCAGACGCTAGCTAGATCGGCTCAATTATGTAATGGTAAACACACGGCCGTATTGATTTACGCACGGTCGGCCCACGAGCCCGTCGCCACACTCTAATGGTCGCTCTCCGAGACCTCCCGGTGCACATGAAAGCGGCCGACGATCGTAAATCCTGCCAATCAGCGCGCCGGCACGCAAAGTGGCAGCGGCGACTTTTTAGTCGCACGGCGCCTCGCCTCGGCTCGGCTCGGCTCGCGTCCGCTCTCGCCGATTTCCCACCGCCGGCGCTGCGCGGCTGTCTGCTGCGGTCCCGTTCAGTGAGCGTTACCTGCCGCTGCCGCCTGTCGGCAGTTAGCTCGCTCTACCGAAGCGTCACCCGTGCTGAGTGCATCAAATCCCACACCGCTGACTGCCACCGAGCTAGTGGGAAACGATTACTATTGAAATATTATTTTGAAGCAAACAAAAGTAAATACAGAAGAGGTTCAGTAGGCAAATGGTTCAAATGGCTCTGAGCACTATGGGACTTAACAGCTGAGGTCATCAGTCCCCTAGAACTTAAAACGACTTAAACCTAAGGATACCACACACATCCATGCCCGAGGCAGGATTCGAACCTGCGACCGTAGTGGTCGCGCGGTTCCAGATTGTAGCGCCTAGAACCGCTCGGCTTTCAGTAGGCAGCTCGGAAGAATGCCTGCGAGGGGTGAGGCAGGTAGCGGGTAAACAGTGTTCCCCCTTGCGCTCTTCACCCCGCGACTGCCCATGAACTATGTTATTGATACCCAAAAAATACTGCCTCACTTGATAGTGAGCCTTGCGTCTCGTTATTCGCCGATTGTAATCTCAGAGTTTCTTTGCAACTCCAATCGCAAAGGCAAAATAGCACAGTTGTTGCTTTTCTGATTGTTAAGAACCATTCAACAGCCAAGATCGCACAAAATATTTCATTATTTAAGACAACCTATTTCAACAGACTATGCTGTCATCTTCAGTTCTTAAAATCTTTTTGTTGTTAAACATGTTCATTTTACGCTGACCTCACGCACAAGATGTCAGCGCACAAGTCACCGTTAAATGAACGTGTTTCACAACAAAAAGTTTTTAAGACCTGAAGATAAATGCAGTTGAAACCGGTTGTCTTAAATAATGAAATATTTTGTGAGATCTTGGCTGTTGAATAGTTTTTAACAATTAAACAGATCGCTCATCATATCTCACAAAATGGGAAAATTCAATTTTTCTGATTGACTTTAATATTCAAATAGCATTTTTGGTCAATATTCCCACAGAATAGCTCTCATTTTTATATAATTAGCGCTGAAATTTATTAAATTTCAAGATTCAGTGACGTGATCGAAAACGCTCTGTTACTGGGCAAAGTTCTGGTGACGTCACAGGCTAGGAGTGTTACAGCACTGTTAGCCGAAGTTACTAGTGCTTTACCTTTTCTTTTTTTTTTCCAGTTCTGTTACTTAGTGATTTAAAATAGATTTACAAGTTTTAAGTGACAATGGAAACGAATTTTTTGAGGCTGATAGCGGAAACCTTCCGGAATTTGACGTGTTTATGGTCTCCTCGTTCTTCAAAACAACCCAGGTTTTTGTGTTCCAGAAATAAGAAACGCGAAAACTGCGTTGCATGTTGGCTGCGATGGAAGTATTGCGATACAGCAGTTAGTCGGAGAATTGTTTTTATACTTGTATTAAGAACTGGATTATATGCTCGGACCATGCTGAAAAGGTTTTCCAGTGCAACTTGTGAAAGTCTGCACAATAAAACATAGTGGAAAATTTTTCATTCAGAAGATAATTGCGATTATTAGTTGCTGTGGTTGTTGCCAGAGCTGCTATTGTTTCGAGATACTTCTTTTCTCTGTCTTCAAATTTTCAGATAGCGAAATAACACTCACGGGGAACTGCAGAGCCTCATCGTGTTTGCCTTCAACCGCTTTACACATTGTAGTTTTTCTGTTCCTCCAGGTCGTTAATTTAAACCAACGGAAAATTGTTTCTACAAAATACATAATTCACGCAATAGAACTTTAAAATATCTGTTGTTCTACTGCATACTTAACAGCTGTTGAAACACTATGCTTAAGCAGGATCAACTCTGAGTTACTGTAATAGTCTGCTCATGCTACAGTTCCTCGTAGATTGCAAGCAATATTAAGTTTTTATCTTTCTCAAAATCGTACAGTTGTACAACAGGCTCAATGGAGAAAGTTGGAAGTGGAAAATTACTGTCTTTAGTGACTTGTTTAGGGAGAATAATGTGATCGAAGTTTGCTAAATAGTTTCTTAGATTCTTCAGAATACGAGCTACATCAGGCATTAAACACAGTTTCTTAACAGCACACTTGTGATTCAACTCAAATTGATCAGTTGAAAAATGAAGCTAATAAATGAAAATAGATATTAAACTGTAACATGATATAGAATTTAAAGTTCTTACATAACTGTATTACGAACAAATTAAATTTAATAAGAAGGTTGTATTAAGCTGACATAAGAGAGAGAGAGAGAGAAATTAAACTTAATAAGAAGGTTGTATTAAGCTGAGATAGAGAGAGATAGAGAGAGAGAGAGAGAGAGAGAGAGAGAGAGAGAGAGGGGGGGGGGGGGGGGGGGGAGAAGAGAGAGGAAAAGACCTTGTCCCGAATGAGAATCGAACTTACTAGCATTACATTAGAATTCCAGCGTACTACAAGCGATGATATGTTCATATGGTGTGTTCACTTACATCTAAATGAACCTCGCGGAAATAAACACATGCAATGACCACAATTTCATTTGGTTCACTATGGGCGAGTTGCAACCACTTTTTACCTATCTTCTCAGTCTCTGGAACACCCAAAAACAATTTTTCAGGAACCTCTATAGTTGTGTTTGTACACTGTGGTATTACATATCATCTTTAACCAATTTTCCAACACCTGAAATGCAAAACGAGATATCACTGTGAATCAGCTTTATCACCGTAGGAGCAGCATGCTAGCCAGTGACGTCAAGGGTATCACATGACTCAATGAAGTGCTTTAGCGGGCTTTCCAATTTCTTGAATTTCAGAATGGCTCTAAGCCCTATGGGACTTAACATCTTGGGTCATCAGTCCCCTAGACTTAGAACTACTTAAACCTAACTAACCTGCCCGACGCAGAATTCGAACCCGCGACCGTAGCAGCTGCGCGGTTCCGGACTCTTGAATTTCATTTCCGTTTTTTTAATACTAAAGTTCATGAGGAAAAAGCATATTATGAGCATAAAATGACATAATTAATCATTTAAAACATGTGTGGGACCAGAACGTTAAAAAAAACAAATCTGCTAAACGAGCCACTACAGTTTCAGCATAATGGCTCGGGCACATAACGTGGTATTATCACATGCTGGCCGTTCAGTTAATCCCAGTAACGATTTAACATGCTGATTCGCACTTATATTCCCGTTGAAGCACGGTTTCACTTGTTGTAATTTTGGTTTTATGTGTGTTTTTCGCTGTAAGTATCTTAGACCGTAGTAATTCAGTTAAGATAGAGAGCGCAGTTTCTCGATTTTTTCTGTATTTCGATATTATATAAATTGTCGAAAACATTGTTGCAAGTTTGTAGAGAGAAATGAAAGTTTGTTTCGTTAAAAGATATCCACAATATTTATCTTATTCCTCCAGTGTAACTTAGAAAAGCGTGGACATATTCATTCATCATGTCAGGGGAATGGAGCTCACCCTCTTCCGAATGCCGGCACATCGTCTCATCGTCTACCTAGTCCACGTTATTCCGTGGATAATGGCCACCAGCAATTGCCTTAGCAAAGGTTGGTATACCTCCTGAGCAAATCGGCAGTGGCTTTTGTTTCGAAAAGTCGTATTCAAGACGACTCTATGACTTCATAAGCTAATCATACTATAGGTGGACTGAACTTTCCCCCTGTATTGTTCTTTCATTTTCTTATATGTCAAGGGCGAAGTTGAGCTGGCAGGGGTAAAATGGAATAAAGTTTGTACCTACACAATTACAGTCCATACACAGCGTCACAATGACTGCAACGGACAGTGATGAATCCTTGCAGATTGACGAGGATAAAAACGATGCTGGTAGTCACGACTACCATCGTGCTACGGTTCTGGAAATTCTGGCCTACTCGTCAGGTATTCCAAGGGAGATGAAATTAACTGACAACCGCGACCAGTCGGAACCCGAAACAGCGATGTGGGTTCTTAGTCCCTTCGCCGCTGGCGCTGTTTTTGTTCGTTATTCGCTGCGGCGTGTAGCGTCAAGGAACATCGGAACGCGCGTTAGCCATTTTGAACGGACGAGCGAAAGCGTCCGGACAGGGATTTCCTACAGCCACGACGCTGCTCGGCGGGAACAAAATTGAGTGATGGATGTCTGCGGGAGAGAGCGGTCTTTTTGCACCTGGCGAGCGGCTTTTGTTGCGGCCGCCTAGAGGCCAGCCGATTGGCTTTCCACCCAGAGTGGCCACGCTGCGTTTCGGCTTTCCCACCACCCAACTGGCAAGCCGTTACACCGGCCAGTGGGACTGCCCGCTGTTCTGCTCCTGATACGTGGATATATGCGCAACTGAGGGGGCCAAACGAAACTGCCAACACAGCGGTGCACTGTGTGGGCCTTTTTCACCTTGACGAACGTATCTTCTCTGCGCTATGTTGAAAGCAGCACTACACCAACGTTTAATATTTGCCATTTTCTGCTACAAGAGTGCCGTCCAATTTTAAAGTAGTGTGTCCATTACTTTTTGTCTGTGCGTATATAGCTGCTTGGCTATATCATCTGGAATCACAATTAAGACAAATGACTATCTCCCTTGTCATTGTCATGGCCCACTGCTGACAAGCAGCTTGAAGCGACGAACTAGATAGTTCAGAATCGAAGACATGTGGTTACTTTTCCCTCCTGAGATATAGGGAACTCACTTGTTTTCTTTGGCACATCGTCCACCTCAAATATTTTGACTGGGCGTAAGCGAATTTTGGGTCTTCCGTGTCAGAACAGCAGACAGTGGGGACAGCAAGAAACCGCCAGACACGTGCTTCCGATCCCTCTGTGCATAACTTCTTGCACGAGAGTGATCTCGTGCAAGCCATGTCGAATGACTTATATGTTCTGGACACATGTAGTATGAAGAACGAAGTTACAATTTTCTGTGCGTCGTTCTTTCCGCCACTAAATGTTAATTCACTGAGCTGTATATGTCTCACAAATTTTTTATAACCCCTACACGAATAAAACGAAAATTGTATGAGAAACTGCAGAGTCGTTTGGAACTGAACCCTAGCACCGCTATTCTCTGCTTTCCCTGAAAACAATTCAAGGATGGATCCTCTGAAAAAGACAAAACCTGTTAGCTTCCTGCCGGCCGGAGTGACCGAGCGGTTCTAGGCGCTTCAGTCTGGACCGCGAGACAGCTACGGTCGCAGGTTCGAATCCTGCCTCGGGCATGGATGTGTGTGATGTCCTTGGGTTAGTTAGGTTTAAGTAGTTCCAAGTTCTAGGGGACTGATGATCTCAGAAGTTGAGTCCCATAGTGCTCAGGGCCATTTTTGTTTGCTTCCTCAATCTCTAATGACGTCGTCGTCCACGGGATGATAAAAGGTAATCTTCACTTCTTCTTTCTAGATGAACACTGGTAATGATTCCCTTTTTCCTCTATGACCAGGATTTGGAATGAGGCGCAAAACCTACAGCCCTAACATGTGTCAGTGACTACAAAGGCAGGGTGTGCATTCTGTGCTTGGATCGCACAGCGACGAAAATTTGACAACAATTGAAATCACAAACTGCAACAGCTGCGAGTTTTCGTCTGTGTGACTTGTTGTTGGGGTACAGATCCAAAGGTCCCAAGTTAATCCTTAGTCGGAGCTAGAATTTTTTTGTGTCACTTATCGCTTCATTCATCTTTGACAATGATTTGAAAAAATGCCAAACTGTACAGTGGCATGGAGCCCACGTTAAACACAAGGTCCGCTTCCGAGTAGACGGGCAACTGTGTTCAAAGTTCGGAGGATGGCAAGAACGTAGCTGCAACAGCAAGGATCACGTTTATATCACAAATAAGAAGGCGGACGCGTCATGCATTCCACGCAGAGAAAGCCGAAGAATGCGTTGCGAGGCTGTGCTTTCTGTGTCTGTGCGGCTTGGCTATTGTGGTAAATGCCAACGCCTCGGTCACCGCCACATTGAGCCACTATCTCAGCTTCTGACTTTCCCCGGAGAAGTATGTGATTTGCAAGCTATTGCTATTGCTTCTTAATGTGTTTGTTAGGCTAAGTTCCTTTACAGTACCTTAACTAACCAGAAAATAGACGCTAAATCTTCTACGCGCACCCAGAAGCACAAACTACAGACAGACGCGACACAATGACGCTTCAAGTGACGCATTACGATTCCCCATCGCCCCACCACACACACCTTTTTACGTGCGCACCACTGTAGTAAACCAGTGTGATGTTGAAACCAACATTTAGCTGAGAACAGATGTATCGCAGGTGTGTTTGTTTACTGAGGAGTTCGAAATTCGCCTGGGCGTTTCGGGTACCAGAATTGTCTGGACTGTAATAGGCGCCACTTCTCGTTAGCGTGTCCGTCTCATCTGACGCGCCGTGTGTCACCGGCGTGTCTGTGCAGGCCTCCGGAGTGATCCGCTATTTGCCGCGGCCGTGACGCAGCTGCGGTTTCACGCCGGAACGAACCCGGCTCTCGCCAAAAGAAGCGTAATTGGCGTAGCGTGGCCAAAGAAGCGCCGGGCAGGACCGCCGTCCCCCCTCCCCTCTTCCCCCCTGGCCGGTAATCGTCAATTACTGGCGGAATGCCTCGCGTCATCCGCTACTCGGCTGTAATTGAATCTCGCCGTCCCCGCCGCAGTCTGCGTCCGCGATTGCAACAGAGACGCTAAGCAGCGCCACTCTGCCATCTGCCGCTACTGTTTCTCCCAGACCCTCCGCCCGCGTGCCACCTTATCGCTCAGCGGCGGATCACGAGGAGCTGATACAGATATAGTTCAGTCCCCGGATAGGAAACAATCTAGTTCGCTGCACTCGCATTTGAGATAACTGGTCGTCGTGAATTACAAGTTTGCGATGCAACATTGCCGTTGGTAGACCAAGAGAGAAATGGGTAAGATAGATAAGTGTGTAGGTCAAAGAAGATATGAGGGACAGTAAAACATCAAATGTGACGTTAAAATTCAGGCTGAAAATATGTCACCTACTGCTGATGATATTGCTATCCTGTCTGAAAACGACGAAGAATTACGGGAATTAAAAGTCTACCGCGCACAAAATATGGATTTGGAGTAAACCAAAGGAAGACAAAAAAAATATTCAACAGCATCGTAAATTATATTAGCAAAGAGGTTGACATCAAAATGTGACACCACGTGGAAGATGAAGTGGAGCATTTCTTCTACCTTCGAAGCAGGCAGGACATATGCAGATGATGACAGAAAGAGAGCGTTTTCCTCGTGAAAAGATAATATGAAACACTTCTCTGAACTTGAAGAAAACATTTCTGAGACTGTACGCCTGGATAACAGCACTGTACGGAAGTGAGTCATGGACAGGGTCTTTGGTCGAATCAAATAAAAAGTAACACGTAATTACAAGTTCACTCTAATTTATTTAGCTCACTTGCGTATGACAAACTTGCAAAACAGTTTAACAGTCACTCGATTGTCTAGCTATCCAACAAATAATGGTGTCTATCAGCTATCAGATCAGTCTCAGAAAAACCAAATTTAAAAAAAAAATTAAATTGACTGACATGAAAAAGAAGGAATCGATGAAAATAAATGAGAACACGAAAGTATATCAGTGAAGTGCATTCAGTCATGCTAAACTACGGAACTGGAACTCGAATCCGGAACTAAAAATATGGTTCAAATGGCTCTGAGCACTATGGGACTTAACATCTGTGGTCATCAGTCCCCTAGAACTTAAAACTACTTAAACCTAACTAACCTAAGGACATCACATACAGCCATGCCCGAGGCAGGATTCGAACCTTCGTCCGTAGCGGTCACGCGGTTCCAGACTGCAGCGCCTAGAGCCGCACAGAATCCGGAACTCCTGTTCGCTGTAAGACCTTTACTGAGCAACACAGCGGACCTAAAATGTCGTTTCCATTCACGGTTAAGACATAAAGCTCTTACGCAATAGGCCCCAAATATCAATTGAAATACAAGGACAGTATCAAAACCATGCCGGGAAAGAGTCCAAGTTACATTTAATTTATGCGTGTTGACCTTTTCAGTCAAACCATCCTCAGATCAAAAAAAAGTCATGATGACGCGAAAGCCTTGGCAACAATGAAGTAGCAATGCTTTGTACTAGGACCAGTCAACTGCGTAAAGTAAATAACTTGTCCGTCTTAGACTGTCTGAAGATTATTTCATAAATTATTAATGAAATCTGTACGTATTCGAATCATTGCTAATGTTCTGAAGTTGATAAGCTGCTGATGCCCAAAATTGCGAGAAATAAGTTAATATAGTTTCTTTTTTTTTTTTTAAATCTACAACACACGTAATATAGCTTAATATTATCTAATGCAAGTAAACATATTCTGCATTCCTTGCATTAAAACGAAAAATTCCAGATCTTCTATGCATTTCAATGAAATTATTGACATTTCCTGTTTGTTTGAGTGTAGCTATCATTCGAGATTATTTATAGTATTCTTTTAAGTGAACTTCAAAAATGATGCTTTTAAAATGCGTAGAATTATAGTACAAACAGTGAATAATACAGGATGGAATATGACAATATTATGAAAAGAATAGCCGGCGGGGGTGGCCGAGCGGTTCTAGGCAATACAGTCTGGAACCGCGCGACCGCTGCGATCGCAGGTTCGAATCCTGCCTCGGGCATGGATGTGTGTGATGTCCTTAGGTTAGTTAGGTTTAAGTAGTTCTAAGTTGTAAGGGACTGATGACCTCAGCAGTTAAGTCGCATATTGCTAAGAGCCATTTTTGCTACAATGTGTTCCCCTTATGTATCAGTTTTGTGTTGCTCACATTATTATGGTGATTATTTCCACTGTGCTTTCGAGGCTATGTATGCCCTTGCTTTAAGGGGAGGGATGTGCTAATAAGCACTGAAATAGCAGTTAAGCAAGATCCCGTTGCGTCCACGAACTCATTTTGTTGAATGCTTTGCTTTTCTAGTGTCTTTGCAATTCATCTGCCATTTACTGTGGGTTCACAAGATGAATGTCGAAGTATTTTGGAATTTCTGTGGTGTTGAGAATCAAAAGTAGACTTGACCATTGTGACAAGGTCAGGATATCTTTCAGTCCCAGTGTCCTGCACCACTGACGGTCAGTTAAGATGACTGTGAACAGTTGAGTCACACCACGGTGATGAGCCACACGTGGCGGGCAGGCAAGGCCGAGGTAGCGAGTGCAGTCTGCGCGGCCGCATGCCTCAGGCACTTGATCCCCAGTCGCAACAGAAACGTCATTGCGCAAAGTCAATCTAATGCGGGCGTTCAGCGGCTGCCGGCGCCGGGGCGCTGCTTTCACATTCCGCGAGCCAGCGCGCACACACAACGGCCTCCGTCCCTGGTTAACTGCGAGCGTGTTGGTGGCGCGACTTTGAGTCCTTGTGAAACAACTGGCTGGCTTCCCTCTAGTTTGGAGGGAAACCAGTGTGGAACGTACACAGCAGGTGCCAGCTAGTAACTACGGTGGTGTTTCCATCTAAATATACTTTGCGTATTTCCATAAAATTTCAAACAGTAAAAATAAATACGTGAGGAGGATCAACTCCTTGACAGCAAGTGTTTTCCCAGAGACTTGGAATCAGGAACTAATCAAACCACTATCCAAGACGGACTCTGCAACAACCGCTCCATTTGCATTCATCCGGCGTCTAAGACCTTAAAATACACAGTCCACGACCAGCATGCAGACTACGTAACGACCAACAACCTACTGGACGAATACTAATCAGGCTTCGGTAAACATCACATCTGCTGTAATAACAGCAATAAATGACAAGAGCCTAGTCATGTGTACAGACAGGTGTTGACTAACAAGAGTTTTTTTAGAATTTAACAAACTTTTTGATGCTCTCAGCATTTTACTTGCCAAACTTAGCAGTCGAAATTTCTCTCAAGTGCAGTGTAACGATATCACATGTGCCCGACGTCCTCCAGTGTCAAATCTGGGACTTCTGAAAAAGTGAAACCGCTTTCCAGCAGCGTGGCTTGGAAATGAGCACCCATTACATCTACATCTACATGGACATTATGCAAATCACATTTAAGTGCCTGGCAGAGGGTTTATCGAACGCCCTTCACAATTCTCTATTGTTGCAATCTTGTATAGCGCGCGGAAAGAACGAACACCAATATCTTTCCGTACGAGCTCTGATTTCCCTTATTTTATCGTGGTGATCGTTTCTCCCTATGTAAGTCGGTGTCAACAAAATATTTTCGCATTCGGAGGAGAAAGTTGGTGATTGGAATTTCGTGAGAAGATTCCGCCGCAACGAAAAACGCCTTTGTTTTAATGATGTCCACCCCAAATACTGTATCATTTCAGTGACACTCTTTCCCCCATTTCGCGATAATATAAAACGTTCTGCCCTTCTTTGAACTTTTTCAATGTACTTCGTCAATCCTATCTGGTAAAGATCCCACACCGCGCAGCAACATTCTAAATGAGGACGGACAAGCGTAGTGTACGCAGCTTCCTTAGTAGATTTGATACATTTTCTAAGTGTCTTTCCAATAAAACGCAGTCTTTGGTTAGCCTTCCCCACAACATTTTCTATGTGTTTCTTCTAATTTAAGTTGTTCGTAATAGTAATTACTAGGTACGTAGTTGAGTGAGTTTACGACCTTTAAGATTTAACTGATTTGTCGGGTAACCGACGTTTAACGGATTCCTTTGAGCACTCACGTGGATAACCTCACACTTTTCGTTATTTAGGGTCAATTGCCAATTTTCGCACCATACAGATGCTTTTATAAATCGTTTTGCAATTTGTTTTTATCGTATGATGACTTTATTAGTCGATAAACGACAGCGTCATCTGCAAACAACCAAAGACGGCTGCTCAGATTGTCTCGTTTATATAGATAAGGAACGGCAAAGGGCCTTTAACACTATCTTGGAGAACGCCAGAAATCACTTCTGTTTTACTCGACGACTTCCCGTCAATTACTACGAACTGTGACCTCTCTGACAGGAAATCACGAATCCAGTCACATAACTGAGACGATGTTTCATAAACACGCAATTTCACTACAAGCCGCTTGTGTGGTACAGTGTCAAAAGCCTTCCGGAAATCCAAAAATACAGAATCAATCTGAAATCCCTTGTCAATAGCACTCAACACTTCATGCGAGTAAAGAGCTAGTTGTGTTTCAAAATAACGAAGCTTTCTAAATCCATGTTGACTGTGTGTCAATAGACCGTTTTCTTCGAGGTAATTCATAATGTTCGAACACAATATATATTCTAAAATATTGCTGCATATCAACGTTAATGATATCGACCTGTAATTTAGGGGATTACTCCTACTACCTTTCTTGAATATTGGTGTGACCTGTGCAGCTCTCCAGTCTTTGAGTACGGATCTTTCGTCGAGCGAACGGTTGTATATGATTTTTAAGTTTGGAACCTACCTGGTATACAGTCTGGACCAGAAGCCTTGCTTTTATTCAGTGATTTACGTTACTCCACTACTCCGAGGATATTTACTTCTACGTTACTCATGTGTGGCAGCTGTTCTTGATTCGCATTCTGGAACATTTACTTCGCCTTCTTTTGTGATGGTATTTTGGAAGGCTGTGTTTAGTAGCTCTGCTTTGGGAACACTGTTATCGATAGAATCTCCATTGCTATCGCGCAGAGAAAGTATTGATTGTGTCTTGCCGCTAGCATACTTCATATACGACCAAAATCTCTCTGGATTTTCTGCCAGGTTTCGAGACAAAGTTTCGTTGTTGAAACTTTTATAAGCATTTTCCATTGAAGTACGTGCTAAATTTGCAGATTCCGTAAAAGATCGCCAATCTTGAGGATTTTGCTTGTGTTTAAATTTGGCGTGTTTGTTTCGTTGTTTCTGCAACAGTGTTCTAACCCGTTCTGTGTACCAAGGAGGATCAGCTCCGCCGTTTGATACTTTATTCGGTATAAATCTCTCAATTGCTGCTGTTGCTATTCCCTTGAATTCAAGCCACATCTGGCCTACACTTACATTGTTAATTTGGAAGGAGTGGAGATTATCTCTCAGGAAGGCGTCAAGTGAATTTTTAACTGCTTTTTTTGAATAGGTGTATTTATCGTCTAATTTTGGGGGATTTGGGGGTTACAATATTCAGTCTCTCTACGACAGCCCTGTGTTCATTAACCCCTGGTTCCATTTTGATGCACGTTATTAACTCAGGATTTTTTGTTGCCAAGAGGTCAAGTGTGTTTTCACAACCGTTTACTATTCTAGTGGGCTCGTGAACTAACTGCTAGAAATAATTTTCAGAGAAAGCGTTTAGCACAATTTCGGATGATGTTTTATGCATACCTCCGGAATTAAACATGTATTTTCGCCAACACATCGAGGGTAAACTAAAGTCACCACTAACTATAATATTATGAGTCGGGTACGTGTTTGAAATAAGACCCAAATTTTCTTTGAACCTTTCAGCAATTCTATCATCTGAATTGGGAGGTCGGCAGAAGGATCCAATTATTATTTTATTCCTGTTGCCAACAATGACCTCTGCCCATAGTAACTCACAGGAAGTATCTGCTTCAGTTTTGCGACAAGATAAACTACTTCTGACAGCAGCAAACACGCCGCCGCCAATCGTGTTTACACTACTCCCTGTGCTAACAGTGGCTGAAGTATGAAATCAATCTCCTGCCACAGGCGTGATTCTTCTCAATCACAGTTAAACTGATCAGGCGTGATAGTGATTAAGGATGGAAGGGACAGCAGCACAACTCTGCTTAAACAGGAATCGGCTACAGGCTCAATTAAATATGTATATTTTGATGAAATATCTACAACTACATTAACAATGAATCTCAAACGATTGAACAAGGTAGAAATAGTTGTTACTGGACCGAGAGACAACTTTTTGTCAACCAAGGAAAAAAAATGTTCAAATGTGTATGAAATCTCGTGGGACTTAACTGCAAAGCTCATCAGTCCCTAAGCTTACACACTACTTAACCTAAATTATCCTAAGGACAAACACACGCCCATGCCCGAGGGAGGACTCGAACCTCCGCCGGCATCAGGCGCACAGTCCATGACTGCAGCGCCTTAGACGGCACTGCTAATCCCGCGCGGCAACCAAGAAAAACCACACGTGTAAGTAATCAGAGAACATGTACAAATGAAAAAATAAAACATGTTAATGAGGACAGTCGAGAGGATACTCTCTAATGAACGCACATTGCAGTAGAATGTGGCTCAATACCTAAGAGGCGGCGTGGACGCGTCGGTGGTCCGGATGCTATCGTAATTACGAGTGGCCGTCGTAATTCTGGATAATTTCACTGCCGCAACTAGGGAGCAACAACATCGTTAACTGTTTCTCCGGCTAACTGGCAATGTTTTATCAGTATGCCTGCAGCGCTCAGTTAAACCATCTCACGTGACGCCTAACGGTACGTTTGGTGTTATGATACTTTTATCATACTACATCAGTGACTTGTCATAAGCTCTGTCTCATTATAAATACCATGTGTATGCTGGTGACCTCCAGTTATGGTTAAGTGCAAAACCAACTAAGTAGAGAACAGCACTGGTTTAAGAGAATTATCCCAGTGGGCAGATAATATTTGGTTAAAAATCCATCGAAAATCTCATTCTGTTCAAGTTGTTTATTCTGGGCACATCGGCATGAAACTTGGAGAATACCTCCCATCTTCAGTCCTAAATGGGAGAAACAGAAATGTCTGTCCCCCAAAGTTTAGGAGTAATAACAGATGAAAACCTGAACTGGACTAACACACAGCTATAATTTCCAAGAAGGCATCAGAGTGTCTCTGCCCCTTGCAAAAATATAAAAACTCGAAAAAGTAACTTGTACTAATGTTTGTACTTCCATTAGTTCAAATGGCTCTAAGCACTATGGACTTAAGATCTGAGGTCATCAGTCCCCTAGACTTCGAACTACGTAAACCTAAATAACCTAAGGACATCACACACATCCATGCCCGAGGCAGGATTCGAACCTGCGACCGTAGCAGCAGCGCGGTTCCGGACTGAAGCGCCTAGAGCCGCTCGGTCACAGCGGCCGGCTTTCCATTAGTTATTTACAGTGATGTTATCAAGCTCAAGGCACTTATAGCCGCTGTTAAAGGCCAGCGTACGACACATCTGTGATGTTCATCACACTTCGAGATTTTATACACAGGTAAGCTACCCTAGCTATGTGCAGATAAATGCAATCCTCTTGCGCAAACAACATGACCTGCACTACGTATTTCTCCACGATACTTAAGTTCTTTTCCGACACAGACAGAAGAAACACCCCTTTCTATCACAGCAAACTTCATTATTCTCCACTCCATCACAGAGCCGCCTTTTCTACTTCGGTAGTAGGAATCCGACTTGAAGCTGATTGTTGTTGTTGTGGTCTTCAGTCCTGAGACTGGTTTGATGCAGCTCTCCATGCTACTCTATCCTGTGCAAGCTTCTTCATCTCCCAGTACCTACTGCAACCTACATCCTTCTGAATCTGTTTAGTGTATTCGTCTCTTGGTCTCCATCTACGATTTTTACCCTCCACGCTGCCCTCCAAAGCTAAATTGGTGATCCCTTGATGGCTCAGAACATGTGCTACCAACCGATCCCTTCTTCTAGTCAAGTTGTGCCACAAACTTCTCTTCTCCCCAATCCTATTCAATATCTCCTCATTAGTTATGTGATCTACCCATCTAATCTTCAGCATTCTTCTGTAGCACCACATTTCGAAAGCTTCTTTAGGTTAGGTTAGGTTAGTGTTTAACGTCCCGTCGACAACGAGGTCATTAGAGACGGAGCGCAAGCTCAGGTTAGGGAAGGATTGGGAAGGAAATCGGCCGTGCCCTTTCAAAGGAACCATCCCGGCATTTGCCTGAAACGATTTAGGGAAATCACGGAAAACCTAAATCAGGATGGCTGGAGACGGGATTGAACCGTCGTCCTCCCGAATGCGAGTCCAGTGTGCTACCACTGCGCCACCTCGCTCGGTCTTCGAAAGCTTCTATTCTCTTCTTGTCCAAACTATTTATCGTCCATGTTTCACTTCCATACATGGCTACACTCCATACAAATACTTTGAGAAACGACTTCCTGACACTTAAATCTATACTCGATGTTAAGAAATTACTCTTCTTCAGAAATGTTTTCCTTGCCATTGCCAGTCTACATTTTATATCCTCTCTACTTCGACCATCACCAGTTATTTTGCTCCCTAAATAGCAAAACCCCATTACTACTTTAAGTGTCTTATTTCCTAATCTAATTTCCTCAGCATCACCCGACTTAATTCGACTACATTCCATTATCCTCGTTTTGCTTTTGTTGATGTTCATCTTATATCCTCCTTTCAAGACACTGTCCATTCCGTTCAACTGCTCTTCCAAGTCCTTTGCTGTCTCTGACAGAATTACAATGTCATCGGCGAACCTCAAAGTTGAAGCTGATATACCTTACAATTTCAAGGGCTCAATCGCATGTACAACTTCAAAAGGCCGCTGATAACCTGTCTCCTACATCCACAACAACGTCTGCTCTTCTTTTCGTGCTCACCCTTTATCCTTTAACAAATTCGTGTACACCTTTCCTACTAGACTTTCTCCTGTCTCGAGTTCCCTAGTCGGGTCAGTTTACCTAGATCTCTCTCCTTCTCTCTCTCTCTCTCTCTCGTAAAACTTCTACGTGATATCTCAGTTTTGACTTTTATTATTACTGGTAATATTATTGCTATTAGTAGTTTCCAGCCAGTACTGTATGTAGCTCATCCTTCCACTTCTGCTCTCACCGTTATTATTATTTTATATGACATTAAAATTTTATTAATTATTTAACTGAACCTGATGAAAAAATTTTGTATGTCCTAGTCCAGTGAGGTCAGTTGAAATAAATTAATAAGACTTAGCTGGAACTTCAAGATAGCACACCAGCTGAGACACTAGAGTAGCACTGGGGAGTCGCCATTGAACTAATCACCGTCTGCCGATCGTGACGGAGGTTTTCCGTGGTTTCCCCACATCCGAAGCTTTCATTCATGGACAGCAAAGGTGACACGATATGTCTATATTCAACTTTCCCATCATTTTTTTTTATTTTTTCTCCCTAATAAACACAACTGCACTCTAGTTTTTTGATGCTGATATTGTTATTGTGCATTAAAATTATTTAAAAGCTGCAGGTTTGTAACCGTAAGAAACAGCAGCAATACTAAATGAAACACTTTATCCAGCGCACAAGTCATGATTAAATATTGTGGAAACACGACCTGTTCCAGTCACTAGTTGAGAAGTCCAACGCCAATGGCAGCAAATAAGTAAAGTAGGCCACCCTAAGTTAGTCCAACTCAGTGCGGGGAAAATGCCTTCGAAAGTTACGCAGTACTATTCCCTTCCACATCCTTCCGCAAATAGGCTATTACTAATAATACATCCTTTGTATCTCATGGGGTAACTTGCCTGGGCGGTAGTTACTGCTTTCAGACGAGCAGAAAGGTGGTTGACAGACTTTTACTTAGAAGCAGTAACGCATTTCTTTAGAAGACAGGGCACGACCGATAAGCTGACGTGAGACTTGGGGCTTGTGCGCACGAGGTGGCAATAATGGTGCAGGCTGAAACGACTCCCTAACAGATGTTGAAGTACGTAAAATCAGGCCTAGTAGCAAAGCGTCCCTCAGTAAGAGCATCACTTTATCTGCTCCCTTCCCTAGCGTTCTGCAAAAATTCCTCTGGGCGAATACTCATATCTCACTGGACAGCTCGAATTCTTCATCTCACCAACTTTTGTTCCTGTTGGGTAATATCCTTCTTCCAACCTCTAAAAACGCACACTTGCCAAAATCGGTCTAAAGGTATAACTGACTAATGTTTAGTTCACTGAAAATGCAAAACTTGGTGCCCTTTACAGTAGTAAATCTCGCCAGTCGCCTCCACTGTGCAGTGACAACCGAAACTGCAGGCCAGCACACGCTTAATACCGAACCAGTCCGTCCAGTCACTACAATACTGATCGTGATCGCCTGGAGTCTCAATATCTACAGACGCCTTCTCCTGTGTCGATGTAGCTTGAGGTCCCCTCGCATTGCCTCAGTAAAAGATGTACCCACGACATAGACCAATCAGTGAGTGCAAATGAGAAGATAAGACCTCTGGATCCAATTTCTTTTTAATAGAGGAAACGGCGCTCTCGACTCGGTTCCGCGTTATTTACGTCGCGTATAATCCGGGTGCTGGTAAATTGGTGTATTTCCAACCGGACACGCGCACTCGGAGATAAGCGAAACGAGGTGCTATTGGCGCAGTTAGCGCGATACACGGGGGCGGCCTGTCAACACCTCTGTCCAATTTACGGCGCAAGGCGATGGCTATCTGTAGCCGGGCAACAGCGGCCGCGCGTGTCCAGATGGGCCCGCGCTGATAGCGAGCCAGTCCAGTATCCGACCGCGGCGCTGGTGGGACGGCGAGTGAGCGATTGCGTGCGACAGCAGCGGCCGCTTCAAAATAACGCGGTGACGCTGGCCGGCAGATATGCCGCACTTAACAAGCGGCCCGGGATTTGGGCCGTCGCGGCGCTGCGGGAGGCGGCAGCTCCTCTCGGTGTTGCTCCTCCTCCTCCTACTTTTACGTCCTCCGCTTTTTTCTCGGCTTGGGGTCCTGCAGGCAGACAGCGCTATGCAGATGTCTCGGTGACGTCACCCGCGCCGGCGCTGCAGATGGCGCGCGCGTGCTCCCGCCCGCCACGCCGCCTATTCCGCCGCCTTTTTTGCCGTCTTTTTCCAGGAGCCACTTATCCGCGCCGCGCAGCTCTTGCCTGCGATGTCTCCGCGCGCACAGTTAACCGTTTACTCTGGACGTGAGCCGTCTGCGCAAGTACTCCGGCGCGCCGAATGACGGTGGAATCGTGCGCAGACTCGCCTCGAACCGTGTTTCCTAAGCGCTCCATCATATTCCTTCCTGCGCTGCACACCTTGCTGCTCTCTCGTTATCTGAGCACGCAGACGCTCAAGATGCTTTTTTTTTTATTTACGTACTTATTTTTTGCGCTGTAACACGCTTTTACTGTTATTGTAATGGAACCAGTTGTGTTTTTTGGCTCCATTTGACGTTCTATTGCCAGATTCCAGTGATTCAAATACAAGATAAAGCCGAACTCCTCAGATAAAGTTTCGGAGATTGTTCAGTATATTTTCTGGGTGTTTTGGACTCTTGGTCTCCGGTAGCTCGTTGCAGAGTACTTTTATTGGAATGAAAAATCTGCATAACAGTGCTCATGTCGAAGGTGTACACTGTATGACTTATTTTAAAACAATCGTGTTCCATTCACTCACCGTGCTTACTGTTGACAACAGACCCAAATTTTACAAATGGTTCAAATGGCTCTGAGCACTATGGGACTCAACTGCTGAGGTCATTAGTCCCCTAGAACTTAGAACTAGTTAAACCTAACTAACCTAAGGACATCACAAACAGCCATGCCCGAGGCAGGATTCGAACCTGCGACCGTAGCGGTCTTGCGGTTCCAGACTGCAGCGCCTTTAACCGCACGGCCACTTCAGCCGGCCCCAAATTTTACACCTTGGTACAGTATCGTACACTTATTCCAAATCCAGGAACAGTACTATCAGGTCCTTTACTTTCTCTCAATACTTCTGCCTGAACGGACAAAGGTAAAAAATGAGATCTACGGTTCCCTTGTTGCTTCTGAATTCATGCTGTTGTTCTTCAAGCTTGCATTCAGTACTGCCCGAATTTGTCACGGGTTTGATGGCCGGTGTGGCCGAGCGGTTCTAGGCGCTTCAGTCTGAAACCGCGCGACCGCTACGGTCGCAGGTTCGAATCCTGCCTCGGGCATGAATGTGTGTGATGTCCTTAGGTTAGTTAGGTTTAAGTAGTTCTAAGTTCTAGGGGACTGATGACCTCAGATGTTAAGTCCCGTAGTGCTCAGAGCCATTTCTCACGGGCTTATTTATCGTCCAATATTACCTGTACTTTAACAGCGATACGTAACGGTATGGATAGGCCTACTGATGAAGAGTTGGCCAACCACCATCATCATAAGTATTTCCTGGCACCGAGCCGGGTTGGAACTTGGTGAAGGATATTCCCTCATTGATTTCTGTCTCGGTATAGCTTTTCTGTCACCACTGCAGTCCACGTTAACCCTCTCCTCTTGAGATCGCTACTGACTTGGTTATCCATCTCATCCTAGGTTGCCCAGTCGGTCTCCGAATACTGACGTGGAGTTGGAGCCGGGTGCATTCGCTTCATATGATCTAACCGCTTCAGTCTCGCAGTGGTCATTCTTTCCCCCATGGTCAAGGTCCATGTTGATTTCTTACACTGCCTCTCCCGGTGTTTTTATAGAACTGATCTATGGAACTTCATTTGACATGCCTGTATATGACTCTCTTTTCTCTTATCTATGGCACAGACTACACATCTTGATTGGCAAGTTATATACGTGGACTGCTTAGCTCTTAAAGGGACTCCCTTGTCCCAGATTAGATTTCGTACTTGGTGCAAGGACTTGGATTCTTTTGCTGCTCTGTTTAAAACTTCTAGTTTGGCACTTACATCATTTGGTGTATCACCACCCAGATAAATAAACTTTTCCACACATTCAGCCTTCTCTCCTTCCAGTATGATCTTACAAGGAGTTGGTGTTCCGCTCACCTTCATTGCCACTGTTTTGCTTTTACTTACAGTAAGCTTGAATTCTTTAAATTTTTTATTCCAGTAATCCAGTCTCCTCTAAACCACCATTTCCTTTTCTCCACAAAAGACGATGTCACCAGAAAAAGAAAAAGCATTGAGATCTTCGTTTTCTACTCCCTTGATTTCTTTTATGATTGTGTCCGCAAGTGCAATGAAGAGTAAGGGGGAAAGCTAACTGCCTTGCTGAACACATCTCTTTCTCTTAAACCATTTTGATCTCCCACCTCCTACCTGTACATTACTTTCACAACCGTCATACAGTATCTGAACTTATTAACTTAATGGGTCGGAAACATTACTTTTTCTCAAGCATTCCCATATGTTACCCTTTGGTGCAGTGTCGTATGCTTTTTCCAAATCCAGGAACACGACCATCAGTCCTTTCCTTTTTTTCAATACTTCTCCATTAACGGTCGGATGAAAAAATGATGCCTACCGTTCCCCAGTAACTTCTGAATCCATGCTGTTGTTCCTCAAATAGATGTTGTAGGACTTTCCTCAGTCGCTTTTCTGTGATATTTTCCGTTACCTTTAGGCTATGTGATAGCAGTGTGATGCCTCGGTAGTAAGTGCACCTGTTTTTACTTTCTTCCTGAAACAATAGTATTATAATTCTCGTTTTCCAGTCATCCGGCACTTCGGCCGTTATGCGTCAGAATGCCATAGAAGAGCGCCACAACACTGTGGTGAGCTGTTTCTGCAGGGACAGCAACCATGTCGTAATACATCTGTATATAGGTACCAACAAGAAACCGGATCCTTTCACGCTGGGCCGGCCGGTGTGGCCGTGCGGTTTAGGCGCTTCAGTCTGGAACCGCGTGACCGCTACGGTCGCAGGTTCGAATCCTGCCTCGGGCATGGATGTGTGTGATGTCCTTAGGTTAGTTAGGTTTAAGTAGTTTTAAGTTCTAGGGGACTGATGACCACAGATGTTAAGTCCCATAGTGCTCAGAGCCATTTGAACCTTTCACGCTGGAATGTGTAGTGGTTGCATATTACAGGCTTTTTTTTTTTACATTATTACTCTGTAATGAGTCGCCGAATATCAAGGATCCCTTACACAAAAGTACTCGAAAATATCCTAGACCAAGCTCCGAAATGTTGACTGTGGAATTCGGATTCAGTCCTGTAGATGTCATCGAAAAGGTAACACATGATTTTTGTACATAGAAAGTACCAAGTTTCTCAAATTTCGAATAAGGCTTTCAGAGCTGTGATATTAGCATTGTCGTAGTTCGCTCATTTTTAGATGTACTTCTTGTGCCGCTTTGGGCAGTAGCGTTAGTCAAAAAACAGTTTCGTGTGCATAGTGTTAAATTGCAGTCCAGTGTGAAATTTCCCTAGCAATAGAATGCGTACGCGAGCGAGAATATTCCTGAAGTTGTATGAATGGGGATTACTTTCATGATTCAAAAGAAGGCGTATAAATTCGTGGTCCAAGGCACACGGAAAATGGCTGTGATAAAAAATTTTATTTAAATGTTACATTATCCAGAAATCTGTATCTTTGTTCGTTCGTAAGGGGGAACACTTACAAGAACAATTAATCCCACTGCTTGGCGTACATTCTGATTCGTAATTAGGAGAAACTCGTAATCTGTAAAAGAGTTGGGAGCGTACTGGTAACTCAGAAGAGACTGGAGGCTCACGGAGCAAGCGATTGGAGATAAATAGTGTGCTATTCACAGTACAAACACACAGTCACTTCGTGTAATTACTGTTTGAGAAGCGCGTATCGTTTGTTGGAACACATTGTTTACGTGTGCAAACGTGTGTACATTGCCCTAGCGAGTTGGCTCAATGAATAAGGCAAAAGGTCTGCTGTTTGAGAGGAATGGAGCTGTAACACCCGTACACCCACCGAAATTAAAATTTTCCGAAGTTTCTCTGGATCTGTTAACGTGAACGCCGGGATTGTTACTTCGCCTAGGAATCGGCCGGTTTCCTGCTCCATCATTGATCTAATTGTCTCTCGCTGCTTAAGTGTACTACGAGGGGTCACTCCAAAAGAAATGCACACTTTTTTTTATCCATCTTTTATTCTACAGTGTGTAGATACATCCTTTAGGAACAATATTTTCATTTCTCCACATAATTTCCATCCCTCTCAACTGCCTTACACCATCTTGGAACCAGCGCCTGTATACCCACACGGAAAATTCTGGACCAACCTGTTGGAGCGACTGTTTGGTAGCGTGCACAAGGGAGTCATCATCTTCAAACCTTGGCCGGCCGCGGTGGCCGTGCGGTTCTAGGCGCTGCAGTCCGGAACCGCGGGACTGCTACGGTCGCAGGTTCGAATCCTGCCTCGGGCATGGATGTGTGTGATGTCCTTAGGTTAGTTAGGTTTAAGTAGTTCTAAGTTCTAGGGGACTGATGACCTAAGATGTTAAGTCCCATAGTGCTCAGAGCCATTTTTTCAAACCTTGTTCCACGAAGAGAGTCTTTCAGTTTCCCAAAGAGATGATAGTCACTTGGAGCGAGGTCAGGACTGTAAGGCGGGTATTTCAGTGTTGTCCATCCGAGTTTTCTGATCGCTTCCGTGGTTTTTTGACTGACATGTGGCTGTGCAACAGCAAAACAATCTTCTTTTGCTGATGTGCTCGAACACGACTCAGTCGAGCTTTAAGTTTCTTCAGTGTCGTCACATATGCATCAGAATTTATGGTGGTTCCACTTGGCATGATGTCCACAAGCAAGACTCCTTCGGAATCGAAAAACACCGTAGCCATAATTTTTCTAGCAGAAGGTGTGGTTTTTAATTTTTTTTCTGGATTTGCATGATGCCACTACATCGATTGCCTCTTTGTCTCTGGTGAAAAATGATGGAGCCATGTTTCATCACCTGTCACAGTTCTCCCAAGAAACTAATCTCCTCCATTCTCGTACTGTTCCAAAAGTTCACTGCATACCGTTTTTCTTGTTTCTTTGTGAGCCACTGTCAACATCCTGGGAACCCACCTGGCACAAACCTTATTTAACGCCAACACTTTCAGTATTCTGCAAACATTTTCTTCGCCTATCCCAACGTAGCGTGACAATTCGTTCACTGTGATGCGTCTGTCGGCAGTCACCAATTCGTTAACTGGCTGCACATTGTCTGGAGTGTGTGCAGTATGAGGCCTGCCGCTGCGAGGACAATCCTCAATATTGACGTGCCCGCTTTCGACACGTAACCTGCTTTCCCAACGACTAACTGTACTGCAATCGACAGCAGCATCTCCCTACACCTTTTTCAACCTCTTGTGGATGTTTCTCACTGTCTCGTTTTCTTGGTTTCCAACATACTTTTCATAAATCAGAGTCCCTAACCACTACTCCTTATTCCTTACCTTATTATACATATACATATTGTAACTAACCACGTTACTACGGGTTATTCCTTATTATTGGGAATGGAAATACTTATTGCTTATGAAATCAACGTGAGAAGAATAGGGTCGCCACCGACTCAAACCATACAACTAATCAAAGATTTGGTCCAGTCGGAAAATAAATTAATTTGATCACAGACCAAAAACTCACAAAAATGCATACGTTGTGAGGTCGCTCACAGCGGATACGATGTAATTAATAGCATTGCCCGTGCGCTGTTCACGACAATCAAACATTTAAAATAAAATAGAAAATGCATGAACACTGCATAAGATCAGCTCCCAGCAACACACCTGAAAATATGACTTAATCTAAAGCATTTGTTATAAAATACAAGAGGAAACTAATCACTGGACCTGTGCATAAGGGCCGGCCGAAGTGGCCGTGCGGTTAAAGGCGCTGCAGTCTGGAACCGCAAGACCGCTACGGTTGCAGGTTCGAATCCTGCCTCGGGCATGGATGTTTGTGATGTCCTTAGGTTAGTTAGGTTTAACTAGTTCTAAGTTCTAGGGGACTAATGACCTCAGCAGTTGAGTCCCATAGTGCTCAGAGCCATTTTTTTGTGCATAAGGAAACGCATTGGATGTGCTAATGGGAAAGCTACGAGGTGAGTGGCTTAGGCGCAAAAACGTAATCTCGGAACACAAGAGAAAATTGTAGATAAAATCATTTATTCCTAAACTAAGGATGTGAGGCATGTACACGATTCCTGATAACACGTGGTTTGTGGAGGCACAATTTCTAGGTATAGTGCCAAATTCCAACAATATCACATCATACAATCATGTTAACATTTTCTAAAACAAACATGCGATCGGACAGTTAGTGATGCCGGTAGCCCAACAACTATAATGTTCTACCACGTGGTTGGCTCCCCGCGGACGAAAGACACGGAAAGTAAGGAAAATTTACGAGAAGGCAAGGCTCTAAATATTTAGAAAGGTGAAAGCTTATACAGGCACAGCTGAAGGCAAACAGACATTCATACAGAAGCGATTGGTCACTTCTTATCGACACCTTTGTGTGGCGCTCTTCCGGCGGATCCAAGTCTGCTACAGAAATTTGCTAAAAGAAAAATCTGCCAAAGTTTTGCATTCCTTGCTGCGACAAGGCAAAGCAATTTTCCAGATTTGAAAAACGAGACCAGAGGCTAACAGCTCTCCCCTCGCCAAGTAACAACGCGCCACGCGGTCAGTCTAACTCACTCTTCTTCGACTGGAGCACAGCTGTGGACGCTTCCCGTACCGGCGGCAGACTGCCTCCCGCTTCTCCAGCCTCTTCCACGCTCCGCGTGGACCGGAAAACCCCAAGATGCCATTTCCGCCACCAGCCTAACGCAGGTGGATTTCGCACAAGTAGCGGAAACCTCTTTGCCGACTTGACCACTACGAGAGTTGGCTATTCTGTGCAACTGCTGCTGAATCTGTACGACTATCGCAGACTTTCTGCAGCAGACTACGCCACCGTCTAGCAACGTGACACACAACCACATTCATTCAATCACACTACTATGAGAGTAAAGAGAATAGAGAAACAAGGAAAAAAAGAGAAATGGTAATGAAAATGGGCTACCGGACTAATGAAAGGTGGCTACAGGACCCTTTCAATATCGTCGACACTTCTACAATATTTCATCATAACAGATACGTAGCATAATCAAATTCCTCATATAGCATCAGCTTATTAATCATAAACATACCTCAGCAGCATAATACACATCGTCGTCGTAATAATAACGTCATAACACCTCAGTCAAATCTCAAAAACGTCGTAGCTTTCTGCAATAATTTCAAAACCTAAAGAAAATTCTCTGCTCATTTCAATAGTGCCATCTACCTCAAACGTACTTTAAAAATCATGATCTCATACCAAATACATCATTCAACGCTCTCATAGTATCACAATGGTTCCGAAAAAATATGAACAGTTCACAAAGTACAGACAAAATACAATTTCGTAAGTGTGAAGTAATCCAACTCTGTAATTGCGTAAACATATGTCACTGACGTAGTAAAAAAAATGTTTATCTCTCAGTTAAATGGTCAGATAGCTGTGTAATTTGTGTGTTAGAGAAATATGGTACCGATGTATAAAGTTGTATAAGCAAATACCATATTAGCTAGGGCTCCTTGTGCTTGCCAAACACATGGTACACAAAGTAAACGTGTACCCCCCTGAGGATTAATGTAATTATACGCTCAGGTGTTACAGATTACAGCAATGGAATGAAATGTATCACGGAAAACCTTTGTATCATTGTACTTCAAATATCTTTAAAAATAAATGATTTAAGTGCAAAATTAATCACTCAAATACGTGTACTGTAGCGCTAAACTGTGCGTCTTGTTGTAAGATAATCTCTGTGGAAGTGTCGTAGTTATCGTCCTCCGAAAGCTAAGTTCTGCAGAAGTCAATGTACTTACCTCATGATAAACAAAAGTGAAATGCTTTGCGTATAGATATTTTAGTTATTACGCTTATTGTTGTGATGAAGAAAGTACTGTGCTGTAACGTATTGTTGTGCTACGGAAAAGGCTATCTCCTTGTAGCAATACCACAAAAGTTACTACTAAAACATGTTTTACTTTCCAGAATAATTCAGAAAAACTGTGCAGATATAAAACAGATACACCGCAAAAGCAACACTGTAAATTGTCACTCATTAGTAACGTCGTGATATAATTGTGTAGCTGTCACATAAACTAACCGCTGTGTCATCTGGTATCTCACAGAAAGTACTTTAAATCCAGAATGTATCTTCAAGTAAACCAAAATGTTGCATTAAAATCTCATTAGCAGTACCAGTATATGTCCTAAGTATGTAAGCCTGATAGTCGTTACGCAATCGTGCAACTAACAAGCAAGAATGTACAAATACAACACTCTGTCGTCTATTCACTATAACAATGCATTCGTAATTTCTGTTTAAAAATGTTCCCTAGGTTCTAGACTGGATATTTAACTTCAAACATTGTTGCATGTTAACAGTTTCTTAAGTCTGACAAAGCATACTAGAAATGTGAAGTGAAAAGTTTTATGGCAAAGACAAAGTTAAACAGCAGATTATCTTTCAATAAACGCTTTTACATGTGAAATGTGGTGCAAGCCTTTATTCTTACTACTATGCAGAGCTCCAGCTTCAACAGAATCATCGTGTGGTATATGTCGGTAAAGAATACTGGAATTTTTCTCAAGGTTAGCATCTATGTTATTTTTCTCTGAGCCAGCTGGCGCACGCGGCTGCCTGCTGTGCGAGTCATTGTCTGTCTCTTTGTTGGCGCGCGTCGTTATTAGGATTAGGAGACCTAACTTCTACAAATTCACCTTGTCGAGAGTGCCCTGCTCTGTTTGAATCCCGCCAGTTCTGATGCAATTCAGGTCTGTCGTTACGATCATATTGTCTGTCGTCATGTCGATAGATTCCATAGTTTCTTTCTTGTCGGTCATGTGGTGGAGAATTTCTCCCGGAATCGTTCGTAACTGTGCGCTGAACTGTTGCGTCTGAAGTTATTCTGTCTCCCCTGATAATATTTATTTTGGTTCCCATATTGTCTGTTTCTCTGATTGTCTCTGTGATAGTTACTACCGCAGAGAGACGATCTTTCCCTGTAATTATTACTACTCTGCCAACGGTTGTCATACGGGTGGTGTCTGTTTTGGTCACGATTTGTGTTGTGAGAATGGCCTTGTCACGTCCAGTTATTATTTCTTTCATCGCGGAATTGCGACGGATGTGACCTGTAATTGTTGTGTTCCTGTTTTCACGTTCCGCGATTGTCAGTGTCAATTTCTAATTCTTGTAAGAGTCCCTGAAAAGCTTCAATGTCGTCTTTGCAACATCCTGCCAAAACAATATGCCGTAAATGTTCAGCTAATTTGATTAAGCAAATGCGGATGGTTTCTGAGGGGCTGTATGGGTCTGACAGGTACTGATTCTTGTGCAACATGTCTTCAAAATATTTCACAAGACTGGAAAATTCAGATTGTTCGAAATGTTTCATCATTATGATGCTATGTTTTACTCGGTCTTGTGTAGCTTGAGACCAATATGCTGAGAGGAAGGCATGGTAAAATTCTCCCTCACTGCGACAATCGTGAATGACCGATCGCATTCTTTCAGCTGGTTCATTCTCTAAGTAGCCACACATCAATTCTAATCTGTGTTCTAACGACCAGTTGGGAGGAAAACAATGAGAGAATTGATGGAGCCATGCTTGTGGATGAATGTCGTTGCCAGAATTCTTAAATGTTTTGAATTTACGTGTAGTAATGAACAGCTTATAGTCAAAATCATCATGTCGGCGAGTCGCATGTCGGTCATTGTTACGTCGTTTCGGCGGTTCCATCTCAAAATTCGGTGTACCTTGCCAATTTCTTTCATAATTTCCGAGTGCCCTGTGTTATTATTTTGTGACTTTTCCGTATTTCTATGTCCCTCTTCCCGTATTGGAGCGCGAGTGTCCTCGGAAATACGTAATTCTTGTATTACCTGTGTCAACTGATCTTGCACTTCCCGGATTTCTCTTTGGTGTTGCGTATTAATTTGATTCTGATTTTGTTTGAATTTCCTAATTTGTTTGCACTCTTCTGTGTCATTAAAGACTACCGGTTTTGTGTCATTCAGATTATCATCTACCTTCCTAGATAAATTATTTAGGTGATCCGAAAGTTCAACTACTTTCTCTGATAATGAACTAATTTCCTCCATGTGTCTTTCTGAACCAATTTTCAGAGTATCTACTGTGTCCTTTAAGTTTTCTTGAGTTTTTGCAAGTTGCGTAACCGAATCGGTAGGTGCAACTGAGTCAATTTTAGCTTGCAAGGTCTCATGATTTTCATGAACAATAGTTTGCAGTTCTTATATGGCTGCTTCGTGATTCTGTAATGCATTTTCATGCCGCGAAAAAATAGGTTGAAAATGCTCACAAATCTGTGTTTTTACCTCATTACAGACTTTTTGATATTTCGATTTAATGTTATGTAACTGAGTAGTTAAATCTTCATGTGTTTGTTCAAGTGTGGTGTCTAACTTTTGAAGCTTTTGCTGTGTTTGTCTCTGATTTTGTTCCATTGTGTCTAACTGTTGCTGTGTTTGTCTCTGATTTTGTTCCATTGTGTCTAACTTTTGAAGCTTTTGTCCCATTTGTTGCATTAATTGTAATAACAATGCACTGGTGTCTGAAACATGTTCCTCAGTGCTATTCGGCAATGCATTTGAACCGGCAATATTCGCAGTTTGAAAAGCAGAAAATGTGTCTTGACTTATTTGAGAAAACGGTGAGGACGCAAGATTGTGTCCTGTCATTTCGGATTCCTGAGGCAAGCTGTTGCCGACCGATCGATCGATAATCCTTCCCTGTTCACTAATTGTTTCACTGCCTACACCATTATTTGCAGCCCGCTCCATTTCCCTATGCACAATTACCAAATTACTACTTTGAACATTAGTTAATTCATTACAAGGTGGCGCTAACACACTGCTTTCTTCACTGTCATTTCTCAGTTTACTTTGGAGCCTAGTATTACGTTTTTCACACGCCATTATTGTCACAATATTTCACACGATAACACAGAAAAGCAAAATTTGAAGAGCAAAAATAAGAGAACACATTAACGTAGCACTGAAAATAATATCTCGTTAATTGCAAGCGCAGCTGCGAAATACTTGCTGCAAATCTACATGCATGCCACAACTGTTTTACTGTACAACAATGAAAAACTACAACTAAAAAGGAAATTCTCTCTATAATTACGCGCTAGCAATAAACAAAAGCTACACTAATTACACAAACTACAAGAAAAAATCAGAAGATTCCAGTGAGGTATCCTCGGCTAAGGGTCGACATGTGAAACGTCCCCTAAGAAAAATTATACATGACTGTGTTTAAACTGACACACAATATTTTAGGCGCAACGCAATCTGACTTTCAAAAATCCCTACAAAAGAATGGCCCTGACTAACATTAACCTATACGTTTCACAAATCACTTACCTCACAAAAATCTTCGTTACTCGAACTACTGCAATACAGCGAACGCCACTACTGCCAGCTAAATAAAAGATTCAAACTACTGAAGGCACTAACTACTGACAGGCATAGTTAGCAAATGAAAGATTTTAATAGAGAGCAAACAATGTATTTACCTTAATAGTCACAATATATATAGCAGTTCATGACATCCAGTCTTACAAATTTCAAAACTCCGCTATTTCTCTCCCCACATCCACCACTGCTGGCGGCTCACCTCCAACTGCCTAACGCTACGTGCTGTTAACAGCCAACAGCCCAAAACTACAAAAGCTAATATTACAACAATGCCACCCAGCCACAGACTGCCCACAGAACAGCCAGTGATTTTCATACAGAGCGCTACATGGCGTTACCAATATAAAAACCTAAATAGCCTACTTACAGACTGTCTCTTTTTGTGCAAGCAGCCACTAGATCGACGAACAACTTTTGTATTACGAGCAAATATCGAAGGATACACAGCGCCGATACCACGATTTTGCCAAACGGGAGAACGTCGTGCCGATCGAAAAATGCCGTACAGATGCGGGAAAAAACAGTTACCAGCGTCACATCGCATTGCTAAATGAAATGTTGCGTTGTACCGAGTAGTTCCGTGAAGGACAGAGCAAAGCCGATATGTACCGAATAGCGACGACACAGGTTCAAATGGCTCTGAGCACTATGGGACTTACCTTCTGAGGTCATCAGTCCCCTAGAACTTAGAATTACTTAAACCTATGAAACTTCCTGGCAGATTAAAACTGTGTGCCGGACCGAGACTCGGACTTGGGACCTTTGCCTTTCGCGGGAAAGTGCTCTACCAACTGAGCTTCCCAAGCACGGCTCACGCCCCGTCCTCACAGCTTTACTTCCGCCAGTACCTCGCCTCCTACCTTCCAAACTTTACAGAAGCCCTCCTGCGAACCTTGCAGAACTAGCACTCCTGAAAGAAAGGATATTGCGGAGACATGGCTTAGCCACAGCCTCGGGGATGTTTCCAGAATGAGATTTTCACTCTGCAGGCTGTGGCTAAGCCATGTCTCCGCAATATCCTATCTTTCAGGAGTGCTAGTTCTGCAAGGTTCGCAGGAGAGCTTCTGTAAAATTTGGAAGGTAGGAGGCGAGGTACTGGCGGAAGTAAAGCTGTGAGGACGGGGCGTGAGTCGTGCTTGGGTAGCTCAGTTGGTAGAGCACTTTCCCGCGAAAGGCAAAGGTCCCGAGTTCGAGTCTCGGTCCGGCACACAGTTTTAATCTGCCAGGAAGTTTCATATCAGCGCACACTCCGCTGCAGAGTGAAAATCTCATTCTATTTAAACCTAACTAACCTAAGGACATCACACACATCCATGCCCGAGGCAGGATTCGAACCTGCGACCGTAGTGGTCGCGTGGTTCCAGACTGTAGCGCCTAGAACCGCTCGGCCACTCCGGCAGGCGACGACACAGGCCGATCCCATGACAGTAAACGCGCAGCACATCGTGCACGCCTAAAGTTCTGCACGGCTTGGCCAATTGTGAAGCTGAAGTATAAAGCAGCATGCGGCACCAGACGACAACGAGACCCGCGAGGAGCGCAGGTTTCGGGTTCCGTGCTTGCGCTGCAAAGCCCCAGCCTTATTACCGCGCGCCGGCCCACCGCTACGCAGATGTTGACTCGTGACGTCACGGGGAGGAGGCCAGATGGCGCCCGACACGACGTTGCGTGCGCGGCTCCGCGGTGGGACCCGTCTTTGTGCGCAAGCACGCACTGCAACCAGTTCCCACAACAAGCAGTAACAATACAAAGGCAGCTGACTGCCTGCAGCCTCTTTTCATTGATAGACTGTGCCTCTACGCTAAGTGGCGTCTACCGAAGATATTTACGAAGAGAGTTGTGTGGTCGCGCTCGTAGAAGATTCAGCAGCCTATAGACGATATCTGCCAACATTAACACCTTTGCTGACCTATAGGTAAGAGATCACGGGAAAGGTGGTGTGATTAGCAGCTGTGGAAGATCGAACGAAGTTTGAATCGTGATTGTAAATCTTAATTGGTCACAAATACAGGATGACTCAAAAGTCTGTTAACATTTGAAAATTCAGTACTTCACGGAATAATGTAGGCAGAGACCACAAATTGACACACATGTTGAAATGACATGGGGTTTCATTGAAACCAAAAAAAGTGCATAAGTGACCAACAGAAGGCGCTTCATATATACAAAAGTAATAATTAACATAGCAATTGATTTTTAACGAAGACCATGTTCATTATAACAAATGCTCAACGTGTCGGCCGTCGTTCGTCAGTAATGACTGTAGTCGAATGACAATGTTGTTAACAGCTTTGTATAACATATCAGTAGGTATGATAAGAAATTGCCGTCGGTTCTTGTCTTTTTACATTCCCAGTGAGGTTGGACGATCGCAGAAGATTTGCGAATTTAGATAACCCCATAAGTAATAATCACAAGGATTGAGTTCTGGGGACTGGGAAGTGAAGCATGATGAAGTGGCGGCTAAGCACGATGTGCGCAAGAGACCTTTCACACGTGGAGCAATATGGGGTAAAGCGCCATCCTGCATATAAGTCGTACCGTCTAGCAGGTGTTTATCAGGCTAGGGGGGATGCAGTTCTGTAACATATCCGCCGTTCCTCGCCCCTGTCACACTGACAGTTTGAAAAGCAACCCCACATTTCCTCTAAGACAAAGGGTTCGATCACGATTGCTGTAGTAAATCCACACCACGCTGTGACTTTTTTGCCATACAATGGGATTTCCACAGGAATTATAGGATTTTTGGTAGCCCAAATTCTGCAGTTGTGGTGTTGACAAACCCTCCGAATGTGAAATGATCTTCGTCGGTCCGCAACACATTAGACAACCAACCGTGATCGTCCCCCATATGCTCTCCGTGTCAGAAGATAGTTGGTTAACAGCTCATGATGACGCTGGATTTTGTACGGATAGCATTGGAAGGCACGCCTTAGTGCTCTCTAACAAGTCGTGCCTGGAATGTCGGTGCGACGTGCAACTTCACGGGCGCTAACTTCACCATGCGGACATGAACCCGCTGTGGTCTCCATTTCTTCCTGAACTGCCCGAGCAGCAGTAGCTCATGTCTCTGGTAGCCCATTACAGGGCCGATCGTCTAAACAACCTGTGACTCGAACGTAATGATCATTTACTTCACAGCAACGCTTGTCACACGATCTTTCCCCGCTCAAAGTCTCTTCTGATGCCGATAGGTTCGTAAAGCTCCAGTAGCGGGTTCTCCATACTGATAGTAAAGCTTCAGTAAGTGTCATTTCTGGTGAAGTGAACAGGCTGGAATTGCTGGCGCGTCTGACACCTTGTCTCACCACAGCTCATTTTACACGCGATTCTCATGCGGCGTCATTGACGTTTTGCTTTCTAGCGCCACCTGTTGGCGGGTTTTTGGTTTCAATAAAGCCCCATGTCGTTTTAGGCATGTGCGTCAAGTTTTACTCTCTACCTACATTACTTCTGTGAATTAGTGCTTTTTTAAATGTTAACGGACTTTTGGGTCACCCTGCACATAATGACGCATGTTGTACGGGTATATATGTAAAACTCTGTTAAATAATTTGTGAAATGATGATGCCAAATTAGTTGGCGATAATTAGTGAATCGCAAGGTGATTGATAATTCTGACACCATAAGTAATTGCACCAGTGTCGGAGATGCTCTAAAAAAAGTCGTTCAGGATCTGAACAGCGCACAAACAGGTTGTTTCAGCCCCGACTATCTAATTAAAACCTCCATTCACTGTCCTTTATTAGAGTACTTTTCCCTGTCATGTCAGAAGTAGCGAAACCATATAGCACCCTTGACACAATTCTTCTTTAAATTGGGAATCGTTTTAGACGTATACTTTTTATAATGATGGGAGACCTTAAGGCCCATCATAAATGTTGTGCAGCGTACCCGTGCAGATGAATTTACGCATTTTGCGACACCGAAACTACGCAGGCAAACGCAAGTGAACTGGCAGCTGGAGATGAACGTAATTTCGATTTTTGTAGTTTGTTTTGTCTTCGCGTCAATACCGAAGAAGTTCGAAAGTTAGTCTGTGCTGGTGTTTTCGTTGTGCTAATCTGTAGGACTCTTATTAGTGTTCTTTGTTTTTGAGATAGTGTGTTTAATTGCTAACTGGCAAATCGTGACAAGAACGCCGGCACTGAGGAACTAATTGAACTTCATAAATAGGGGAAAATAAAAATCAGTGAGTACCACGACAGAGGAAGACGAGATGTTGCCTACACAGAAAGAAAAAGAAACACAGGAAGTAATCATTTTACTAAGGCTAAATATTTTTGTTCGATAGCAGCCATGCTCAAAGCTGAAGTTGAAAATGTCTCAAGTGTACTACTCCAGCAGAGGCAAATCTTTACAGATAAATCTGTACAGCAGCACCTGACAGGTAAACCCGAACGGTTTTGAACCAAACGGCAAAGAAATACTACATGAAAGATGGGAAGTTGAGTGCTGGAGGAGAAGGACGCGATGCATGGAAAAGGTTGTCAGCAAATTATTGCTCAGTGTATAAAGTGCTGAAACACATTACAACGTCATAGATCCCATTTATATGGATACCAGTTCTTCTCTTTATTCCTAATTCTGGAACTATTTTGGGCTACAAGAAGCGACCAGTATAGTGTCGCCACAAAGGGGGAACATACGTGCTTCACAGGACCCCAAACTATGTTAGCAGCAGTCGCCGCACACGAGCGGGTTGGCCACTCCTGTGGCGCGGTCCCGCAATAGACCAGCGCCAGCAGGAGAGCCGCCGGCCACAATCGCCGTGGGCCCTCTCCACTATGCGGACGGTACCTTTCTACTATTTTTAAAGCCCCGCCGAGTGCGCGCGGAAGCCCAGACTTTTAACATTCCGGTGCCTTTGATCTCGTTCTGTACACATAATGTCGTGCCGGTTACAAGCCAGGCGAACGGGCACTTGTGTAGCGGCTGCCGAGCATCTGCTCACAGCCAGCGCCTCCGGTCAGGCCCCTCGACCTCTCCACTGAGTTACGTCACAAGGAGCATCTACAGGCTGTTATACAAACTTACACCGGCCTTCCGCAGCGCACATTTGAAATCAATGTCTTCACAGTACTCGGGACATGACTTCAGTGTTTTCGTTTTTTACGTAATTCGGAAATTAGTAATTAATACAACTAACGCAGGAAACGCTCACGAATAGAGTCTACTTACGTCACCGCACGTTGCACTGCACTACCAGGCGGGTAGCTGATTCTTGGTGATCCTGTAAGGCAGTTGTAGAATTATTCCGGGGTAGGTCACTCCATCCCACCACGAGCGCTGTTCGCTTTTTAATTGACTGACTGTAACACCCCTTGGAGCAAGTAGTGTTTCCTACCATTGAAAAGACCTGTACTTGACCCATTCAAGGAAGCATTTTTGCTTTCAAAATCTCATCCCGCTGTGTTACGTGTCAGCTTGCAAATCCAAAGGTTTGATTTAGATCTCCGATTCGTCCTAGAGCGGTTTTTCTGTCACTTTTCTCTTCTTTCACACTTGAATATTTATATACTTTAAAAATGTCAAGATGCCCCACGGTTCTGATTTCTCGTTAATTTGTAGGTTTATGTACAACTGCCTGTGTAAGTAATTTCGCAGACAGGCGGGAGGCAAACTTATAAGAAAAGACTGTAATGTGATAATGTGGCCCTCTCCTATTCCCCACGATATCGAAATGCTGCACTTGTTGACATCTGTAATCACAACTGACAATACAGCAACTAGAACCTAGTAAACTCTCCCGCATATTTCGTTTATGTAAAGCCAACACCGATTCTCGTTGGACAATACTAATCAGTGAAGATGGAATTTACCTATATTTCTATCATTAACTGTATATAAATCCACAACTAAAAAGAACTTAGCACGTATTTTTAACGCTTCAGAGACATCTCGATTTGTTTGCAATATAAATAAATAAGACACGAATGACTTACAAACCCCATCTCCTAGTGGGGTTATTGACCACCTTCACGACATTGATCTGAAAAGCCTAACTCAATGATAAACTAAGCAGAAAAGTGGAAGACATCAGCATGATTACAAAAGTTACCCATCAGCAGAGCGTCACGGAGGAACATACTGCAATTAACACGTGTACAATTAGATACAAGTTTCTCTGCAGAAGATGCGTCACACACACATACCTCACAGACAGTTACGGAGAAACGCTCCTGTCGAACGAGAGCACACGACGAGAGAGTATTACAAACGAGGCATGGTCAACGTTGTCCTGAGTCCGACTGACAGCGGAGCAATCTGAGTACTACGGTCTCCTCATCGTGGGCTGTTGTTTTCATTATGTGCAGCAGCCATCGTAGCGTACAATCACATGTACCGATAACGCGTCTCGCTGTGCTTTAACTTCTGGGACGGGGTTTATTAATATCGATAATTGTTTCCCGTTCGCTGATAGTCATCATGCCCTTCTAGGACCGCCAAACTTGTTCCCACTCCATTGTAAATTTCGAAGCCTCTGTGGGTTTTGTGGGCATTTCCCCTGTGCAGGGTGAACCCTACCAACAGGTTGCCAGTCCTCCTGTGACCACAGACGAACAGGCAGTCACTTCTATCGTGTCCTTGTCGAGAAAACAATAAAACAAAATTTCTCCTTCAAAATGTCACAGCAATCCGTGACTAAATGTTAGTCGTGTGACGTAATTTTGTTCCGTCACACAGGTTCGAACTAACTTTCTTTCCTTAAGCACAGAAGTTGTGGTTTAAATAAATTGTCAACAGTTGAAAACAGGTTGTCCTGGGGTATTCGATCAAATCTCGAGAACAAAGACATTCTGCGTACTAGTTTGTTACTCGGCGACAGTGATGCTTCTTAGCAGGACACAGATAGCTGCGGGGAACATACATGCTGGAGACTGCTTTTGGTCGGTCTGCTTAGCAGGCAGAATCGTGTAAACTTTTGACTTCCAGTCTTTAGAGAATCTTTGAAGACATAGTAACAATGTTTTCACCCAGTGATAACACGCATAACAGAGAGTAAATTTACTTCATTCGTAACGCTTTTAGACGGTTAAACCATCATCAGGTGTAATACATCTGCCCGCATCTCGTGGTCGTGCGGTAGCGTTCTCGCTTCCCACGCCCGGGTTCCCGGGTTCGATTCCCGGCGGGGTCAGGGATTTTCTCTACCTCGTGATGGCTGGGTGTTGTGTGCTGTCCTTAGGTTAGTTAGGTTTAAGTAGTTCTAAGTTCTAGGGGACTTATGACCACAGCAGTTGAGTCCCATAGTGCTCAGAGCCATTTGAACCATTTGTAATACATCTTTTAGATAGATGTTTTAATAATGCTTTGTCATATAGATAAGAAAAAATTCCGCCCTATGCAACAGAATGTTTTATTTGCGTTTACCTGTCGTGTTTTTCCTAGTAATGATAGGTGGTCCATAATATAAAAACTCCTTTCGAACAGGCCTTGGAAACCCCAACGGTATCGACCGACCGCCGTGTCATCCTCAGCCGAGAGTTGTCACTAGAGGTGGGTATGTAGGACACGTGGTCAGCACACCCCTCCCTCTCCCGGTCATTTTCAGTTACCGTGTTCGAAGCCGCTATTTCTCAATCAAGTAACGCGTCAGTTGACCTCTAAAGGGCTGAGTGCACCCCTCTTGCCAACAAGGCTCGGCAGCCAGGACGGTCACCAATCCAAGTGCTACACAAGCCCGACACCGCCTAACTTTGGAGATCTGACGGAAACGTGTGTTTACACTGTGGCAAGGCTGTTGGCCCATAGTATAAAGAAAATTCGTTAAGTTTTTGGCAGTTCTTCTAAATTATTCAATTACTTACACGTATGCTGTTGTAGTTTTACACAATTTTTCCTACTTGCGTTTATTTTTATATACCTTTAGTGTATTCTTGTGTTCTCCCGTGTGCACATTTTGAATTGATAGGTCATATATATACGTTTCAGCGTACATAACACTGTAATAAACTAAAAATGGTCTGGGTCACACGCTTTAGGATAATTGAGGTATCGTGGGAGGTGAAAAGGATAACAGTAGAGTGGGTGTTGGCGTGGGGATGGAGGGAGAGTGGGTGGTGAGGCACTGTGTGTATATGTAGTTTTTATTTATGATTTTTATTTTTAACTTTTTTATGGTAAACTTACAACGAATTTAAAAACTGTTCTTACGCTATTGCTCTTTTGGTCGCTGAGCATATTTTCATTCTATTTATGGCCTTCTCTATGAAATATTCTTCCTGCAGAGTGAGGATTCTCTTTCTTTGTTGTTATTGCATAAGACGGTCATTTCTGTTTTCATCCCACAATGGTGGTGATTTTTTTTCGTTAGATGTTCCGCATATGTGGAGTAGGTGCTTTCACTCTTCAGTGCATTTTACGTTCTTTGTAATTGATATTATTATTATTTGTTGCAGTCATTCCAGTATATTTAGAGCTGCTTATATTAAATGTTAGTTCATACATTCATGAATTATTGTATTTATCTTTCTCTTGTGTCACAGCTTTTATTTATTTTGTTTTGTAACGATAGTCTTGTAAGGTTAGACTACTTTTAATTTTGAGGGTGGTATATCCCATACGAACGTGTAACATAATACGCTCGGGAGACTTAAATTGCTTCATATGGTTCCAAGCACTATGGGACTTAACATCTGTGGTCATCAGTCCCCTAGACTTAGGACTACTGAAACCTAACTAACCTAAGGACATCATACACATCCAAGCCCGAGGCAGGATTCGAACTTGCGACCATAGCAGCAGCGCGGTTCCGGACTGAAGCGCCGAGAACCGCTCGGTCACAGCGGCCGACACTTAAATGTGTATCCTCGGAAGAAAGACGACGTAATTTTCGCGAAATCCTATTGGACTGATCTAGTATCCGAAAAAGACTGTGCGACCATTATATGACCACCATCGTATGACGAGAATAAGACAAGAGAGATTATGGCGCGTGCATAGGCGTATAGAACTATAGACGGTCATTCTCGTGTCGGTCTATACTCGAATGGACTGGGACAGAAATTTCAGTGATATTGTTACCGAGATACCCTCCACCATACTCTGTACCGTGGCTTGTGGAGAATCTGTGAGGATGTAGATCAAGACAGTCTGAACTTCCACCGACCAGTTCAGCGCGATGTAAACCATGATATGTAGCGCCAGTAGTCAGGAACTCTGTCCAGTAGACTGCAGTGTCCCTCACTGAGTGAGTGATTGGGATCATAATAGCCCACAAGTGGGCCGTTGGCCAGGGAGCGCAGAACGGAAGACGGGCGGTTTGCACCGGCTGACGTGGGCCGACAGCGGGACACAAAGGCCGTGGCAGGACAGAGCTATTGGTTTGCGAGCCATTAATCTCGAGATGGCCGCTTTGAGGAGGGCGAGCCGCGCAAACATGCGCCTGGTGCAATTACGGCGAGTGGGCGGCGCCGCCCCGCCGCCGCGCGTATTTATTTTCATAAGGCGACTATTTATACTTCCATCCGGCAGAGTGCCTGCCGCTCTCGCTTCCAAGAAACAACTGCTCCTTTCGCTGACGGCCACACGGACGCTTTGTGCACAGGTTCCCACGCGGCACAATGGCGGCCGCTGATCGTGTCGGCCGCTGCGGACAACGAAAACATGTAAGAGAGCAGAGTGCGTGGTAGGGGGGGACGTAGTCGTGGGTGTGGACGCCGCTCTCCAGAAATACCGCGGTAAGTGCTTGCGATACCTGGTCACAGCGGCGACTCTGTGGCGCTGAAAGACTCGAATGGTGGGAAAACAGTCAGGGGCGAGGGCGAGGGCGACACTCAAGTCCAGCACGTTACAAGAAGAGTGTGCAAACTCGCAACCAGCGTCTTACCTGTCGTGTGTGCCGCACAGATACATAACTTCCTGTGTAGGGCAAGCTCGGGTTTGAGGCCACTCCTCGAATCCCCACCCTCACCTTTTGTGGTAAAATCCTCAGTGTGTATGACGTCGTCATATGTGAGATACTGGACAAATTTCGCCTGCTGCTGTTGCAAAGATTCTTCATTAGCCTACGTCCTTATACTGTTTGATTTCGTCTACCCACCTTGTCTTAGGACCAAGAGCGGATCTAAGGGGGTGAGAGGAAGTCATCGTTGTTGTTATTATCGCCAAAAACGAATAAAAATTAGCCAATACGCTTTTAATTTTACATACATCAATTTCCAAATTTGTCAGCTAATTGCGATAGCATAAAGTAGAATATATCAAAAGACTCTCAAAAATGGTCACGAATTATGTAAAATTACAAATTATTGCTAACATTGGGTATTTCTTAAGCTTCTAGTCGACGTTATTGGGCTTGTATCTTGACCGCCCGCGGACAATATTCGAGCCAGGTAGGGGCGTCCCTCCAAAAGCTGACTGAATCTACTGCTACCAACAAATTTAAAATGGTTCGTGAGCCAGTTGGTAGAGCTGGCAGACAACAGGAAGTTTAGTGAAGCAACGTAGTCGTGGAAAAAAAACTCTACACTAAGAACAAGTGACAGAAAGACCTTCTCAGAAATATGCGGAAATGACGGGGAAAAAAAAGAAAAACAGCACCCCCTTCATGACCGCTCTTACACACCACATCTGTAAACCTGTGTTTATAATCGCAGTAGTAAGTGAAGCCTCGTGGTGCATACTACCATTCATTACAAAAGGACGTAGTAGCCCAGCTGTACAGCGAACAGCAGTCGTCACGCCATAGATGGTCTCGATATATCGCACATATGCATCTGTAATACTGTGGTCACGAAATACTTCCCAGATGAGTGGTAGTAGTCATATGATTTAAACTACGATTATGTATTGACGATTACCTGAAAGTTCTTGTTATCACGTTATTGTAGTAGTAGTAGTGTCACTAGACCTGTTGTTGTTGTCGATGTCGTTGTTGTTCTTATTGTTGTTGCGGTCTTCACTCCAGGGACTGGTTTGACGCAGCTCTCCATACTACTTTATCCTGTGCAAGCCTGTTCTTCTCCGAATAACTATTGCAGCCTACATCCTCCTGAATCTGCTTAGCGCCGACCGGAGTGGCCGAGCGGTTCTAGGCGCCACAGTCTGGAACCGCGCGACCGCTACGGTCGCAGGTTCGAATCCTACCTCGGCCATGGATGTGTGTGAGGTCCTTACGTTAGTTAGGTTTAAGTTGTTCTAAGTTCTAGGGGACTGATGGCCTTAGAAGTTAAGTTCCATAGTGCTCAGAGCCATTTGACCCATTTGAACCATTTTATCTCTGCCATCTTCAGAATTTGAATGAGACTATTCCAGTCAACATTTTCAAAAGCTTTCTCTAAGTCTACAAACGCTAGAAATGTAGGTTTGCCTTGCCTTAACCTATATTCTGTGAGAAGTCATAGGGTCAGTGTTGCCCCACGTGTTCTAACATTTCTACGGAATCCAGACTGATCTTCCTCGAGTCGAGTCTTACCAGTTTTTCCATTCATCTGTAAAGAATTCGTGTTAGTATTTCGCAGTCGTGACTTATTAAACTGATAGTTCGGTAATTTGCACACCTGTCAACGTCTGCTTTCTTTGGATTCGATTTATTATATTCATCTGAAGTCCGAGGGTATTTCGCCTGTCACATACATATTGCTCATCAGATGGTAGAGTTTTGTCATGGCTGGCTCTCCCAAGGCTGTCAGTAGTTCTAATGGAATGTTGTCTATTCCCGGAGCCTTTCTTTGACTTAGGTCTTTGAAGTGCTCTGTCAATTTCTTCACGCAGTATCATATCTTCCATTTCATCTTCATCTACGTCCTCTTCCATTTTCGCAATATTGCCCTCAAGCACATCGCCCTTGTATAGATCTTCTGTATACTCCTTCCACCTTTCTGCTTTCCAATGTTTGCTTAAGCCCGGTTTTCCATCTGAGCTCTTGATGTTTATACAGATGGTTCTCTTTTCTCCAAACGTCTCTTTAATTTTCGTGTAGCCGGTATCTATCTTACCCCTAGTGGTATATGCTTCTACATCCTTACATTTGTCCTCTAGCCATCCCTGTTTAGCCATTTTGCACTTCCTGTCGACCAGATTTTTGAGACGTGTGTATTCCCTTTCGGGTGCTTCATTTGCTGTATTTTTTATTTTCTCCTTTCATCTATAAATTCAATATCTCTTCTGTTACAAAAGGATTTCTACTAGCCCTCGTCTTTTGACCTACCTGATCCTCTGCTGCCTTCACTATTTCATCTGGCAAAGGTACCCATTCTTCTTCTACTGTATTTCTTTCTCCTGTTCTTGTCAATCCTTCCATAATGCTCTCTCTGAAACTCTCTATGACCTCTGGTTCTTTCAGTTTACTCAGGCTTCTTCTCCTTAAATTCCGACCTTTTTGCTGTTTCTTCAGTTCTACTCTACATCTAGACCTACTCGAAACTATTTCTCCATGTTGTTTGTTCTGTTATCCAAAGCAGAGCGAAGAATCTTCATTCTAGACCCTTTAACCCCGTAAATGGAAAAGTATGTCTCTCCTGGGGGTCGTCAGCGCATTTTCTTTGGTGTTTCGGCACATATTTGCAACTTCGTTTTCGTATTTTGCAGATGGAGTCAGGCCAAAGAAATGCTGTTCGTCAAGTGTTTCATTCGACGCCCAGCACTGACAGAAAGCGCCAGTTTGCTCTCCGCTACGCGCAAAGTGCTTTTAAAGCGGAATTTTACGTCCCCATTCGAGCGAGCTGTCCCAAATTAGTCTAGTGCGATATTTGTTTTATCGACGTGTGCTAACAGATACAGTAAAACACAGAAAACAGGCAGTGCTCAAGTAGCGACAGCACCACCCAGGCCCCCGCTGGCCGCTCCGTCATGCAGCAGAGCTGATCAGTAACTGCTTCCGGAGTACTGGTTTATCTTCCTATTTCATCGTTCTTGTTAATACATATTGATAAAACTAGACTAATCTGCGTCCAGTCTATCGAATGAGCACGTAAAATTCGGCTTCACAAATCATGTCTGGTCGCAACTGGAAACAAACTGATTCTTTCTGTCGGCACAGTGTGCCGAGCAGTATTTGTTTGGGCTAACTCCAGCTGCACAAGGAGAAAACGAAATTGCAAATAAGTGCCGAAACACTAGAGAAAATGTGCCTGACGTCTCGTAGGAGAGGCACTTGTGTGTATAAAAGATCATTATGTTTGTGACATTTCTCTACCCGAAGATAGAACGGGAGCACCTCCAAATGTCAGGGGTTGGTTCAAATGGCGCTGACCACTATGCGAGTTAACTTCTGAGGTCATCAGTCGCCTAGAACTTAAAACTAATTAAACCTAACTAACCTAAAGACATCACACACAACCATGCGGTCGCTCTGTTCCAGACTGTAGCGCCTAGAGCCGCACGGCCACTTCGGCCGGCTGTCAGGGGTAGAAAACTTTCTATGACCTATTGTAATAAGACAGACAATCGGTAAAAATTGTGAATGTAGGCTGTTTAGGTTTTTATATTGGTAACGCCACGTATCGCTGTGTATGAAAATCACTGGCTGTGCTGTGTGCAGTCTGTAGCTGGTTAGCATTGTTGTAATATTCGCTATTGTAGTGTTGGGCAGTTGGCTGTCAACAGCGCGTAGCATTGCGCAGTTGGAGGTGAGCCGCCAGCAGGGGTGGAGGTGGGGAGAGAGATGGCGGTGTTTTGAGAGCGTATGATCTGGACGTGTGTCCATCAGAGACAGTAAATTTGTAAGACTCGATGTCATGAACTGCTATATATATTATGACTTTTGAACACTATTAAGGTAAATACATTGTTTGTTCTCTATCAAAATCTTTCATTTGCTAACTATGTCTATCAGTAGTTAAGTGTCTTCAGTAGTTTGAATCTTTTATTTAGCTGGCAGTAGTGGCGCTCGCTGTATTGCAGTAGTTCGAGTAACGAAGATTTTTGTGAGGTAAGTGATTTGTGAAAGGTATAGTTTAATGTCAGTCAGGGCCATTCTTTTGTAGGGATTATTGAAAGTCAGATTGCGTTGCGCTAAAAATATTTTGTGTCAGTTTAGTGTTGATCAGAATAGGTGCCGGCCGGAGTGGCCGAGCGGTTCTAGGCGCTACAGTCTGGAAGAGCGCGCCCGCTACGGTCGCAGGTTCGAACCCTGCCTCGGGCATGGATGTATGTGATGTCCTTAGGTTAGTTAGGTTTAAGTAGTTCTAAGTTCTAGAGGACTGATGACCTCAGAAGTTAAGTTCCATAGTGCTCAGAGCCATTTGAACCAGAATAGGTAAAGAGCGAAATGTCTGAGTACGTTCAGTTCTGCTCGGCTGTTTGAAAATCAAATAATGTTGGAGGTTTTCCAGCACAGTCATTCATAAATTTTTCAAAGGGGACGTTTCAATTGTATCATTATAAGGTTGATGAATGCAGGTTAGGACGCCTGATTAACTCATGCTGGCATCTACATTTAGATATACTAGTACCTAAAAATTAGGTAACATGGCATCATGTTCCACTGTAGCTTCTCATTGCTCGCATTTTTCTCTCACTCTCTGTCCTCAGGTGGGTACAACCGTTTTAGATACCATAATATATTAATTTTGTTACCTTTTAAACTGATGAGTTTCAGTGAATCTTAACAACCAATATCAGTGGAGCCGTTCCCACTGATTTCAGTACAAACTGTTCGATTGAAAGTCAATCTGTGCTGCACAAAATAATTCAGTTATCGAATCAAATATAGGCTTTTCCTGGTGTTGTTATTCATTGCATTGTCCTCCCTCTTCACCTCCCTATGATTAACCTCGATTAATCATTGTAGTAGTTAATTATCTGGTTCATTCACGCCTGTGAGTAGGATCGAGAACGATGTTTCCGTGACTACACGGAACGGAATTTCTTTGTGTCGGGCGTGGTAAAGAAGGCGGTGGCAGTTTAGATGTAGGTACGACAACGTACTCTCTCAGCCTTCTGCACTTGCTGCCTCAGACGATGCCACGAGCGTGGAGGTGCATGAACGGTATTGCGAAATAAGTTGCTTCTGTTAGGACAGACTCTTGTGCTCTGCTGTGTGTGGGAAACGGAGCGGCGGTGCGCGCGCACCAGAAGTAATTAGTGCGAGAGCGGACGACGATTCGCGGGCCCGGTGAAAGTTTAACTTGCGGCGTGTGCAAACAGGGCGGCTGCGACGCTCGACGGGCGTCGCCTTTCCGCCGGATTAAAGGCCGCTGTTTGGTTTCTGCGCCGCGGCGCGCCGCTCTATACACTCATTAGGGAATCCGTTTTGTGGCTGGCAGCAGTGCGTGTCTCGGCTTGCGTAGCCTCCCCGCCTTCATCAGGTGCTCGCAAGCTTCCTTCCAGTTGTCTGACAAAACACTCGCGTGTAGACGCCTCACACTTCGCTGCAGAGCCCAGTCCTCACTACATCTGCTCGCTAGTAGTTTCCACTGAGCTCTCGTCTGCCGCGCGGAGTGGCCGCGCGCTTACAGGCGCCATGTCAGTGACTGCGCGGCCACTGCCGGCGGAGGTTCGAGTCCTCCCTCGGACATCGGTGTGTGTGTGTGTGTGTGTGTGTGTGTGTAGTTCTTAGCGTAATTTAGTTCAAGTCAGTTTAAGTAGTGTGTAAGTCGAGGAACCAATGACAGCAGTTTGGCCTCTTAGAAATTCACACACATTTGAACATTTTTTTGAGCTCCCGTCTAAAGTTAGGTCATCAGTAAATACCGGGTGATCAAAAAGTCAGTATAAATTTGAAAACTTAATAAACCACGGAATAATGTAGATAGGGAGGTAAGAATTGACACACATGCTTGGAATGACATGGGGTTTTATTAGAACCAAAAAAAAAGGTATTGCTAGACGCGTGAAAGATCTCTTGCGCGCGTCGTTTGGTGATGATCGTGTGCTCAGCCGCCACTTTCGTCATGTTTGGCTTCCCAGGTCCCCAGACCTCAGTCCGTGCGATTATTGGCTTTCGGGTTACCTGAAGTCGCAAGTGTATCGTGATCGACCGACATCTTTAGGATGGTGAAAGACAACATCCGACGCCAATGTCTCACCGTAACTCCGGACATGCTTTACAGTGCTGTTCACAACATTATTCCTCGACTACAGCTATTGTTGAGGCATGATGGTGGACATATTGAGCATTTCCTGTAAAGGACATCATCTTTGCTTTGTCTTACTTTCTTATGCTAATTATTGCTATTCTGATCAGATGAAGCGCCATCTGTCGAACATATTTTGAACGTTTGTATTTTTTTGGTTCTAATAAAACCCTATGTCACTCCAAGCATGTGTGTCAATTTGTACCTCTCTATCTACATTATTCCATGATTGATTCAGTTTTCAAATTTATACTGAATTTTTGATCACCCGGTATATCCCACCAATAATGGTTGCTATTTGTGGTTCGTAATGCAGGGACAGGTATTCGTGGACTTAAAACTTTTTATATACAGGGTAGCCAAAGGTGATTTCCACCATTTCTTAATAATGGAATATAAACAGCAAAGAGATGGACGCTGGCTGGGGCAAAATTGGGCGTAACTGATCTCAGAAGAGCAACTCTTTTATTCATTAACTACGTTACCATATTTGTGGGTTCTTCTGTCACTTCTTGGTGGAACAGTTCCCTATTTAAGGCTGAGAAACAAGTTAACTGTTTCTGTTCTGCTGATTTTTGTTTATTTCGAACTGGTTTTCCGCTTATGCGCCATATTCAGGAAACAACTGACTAGTATCCGCAAGGAACAGTAGTTCTTAGGTAAACATACGTTATTAGTAGCGATACAATACAATTGCACAAAATGCTGTGCACCAAACATGTTTTTTAACGTTGTAAATTACACTTTACGCAATATTTAATATTGTCCACTGCGTAAAGTGTGATTTACAACTTTTTGTGCTTGGTGCACAACATAAATGAAGAGTGCTCATTTTCTCATCCAGTTTCTCATCTCACCAACTTTAGCATTATAACCATATAACCTGTAATACTATAATATTATGCTACACGTCAAATAACAAGTCTGGTGCGCAACATTTTGTGCTAGTGAATTGTATCTTTACTTGTAATGTTTCTTTACCGAAGAACTAGGACCCCTTGCGGATGCTAGTCAGTTGTTTCCTGAAGCTGTCGCATTTAAGGTGAAAACTAGTTAGAAATAAAGAAAAATCAGTTTAGGTGTTATTCAGTCGTAAATAAATTCACTTAGCCGGCCGGTGTGGCCGTGCGGTTCTAGGCGCTTCAGTCTGGAACCGCGCAACCGCTACGGTCGCAGGTTCGAATCCTGCCTCGGGCATGGATGTGTGTGATGTTCTTAGGTTAGTTAGGTTTAAGTAGCTCTAAGTTCTGGGAGACTGATGACCACAGATGTTAAGTGCCATAGTGCTCAGAGCCATTTGAACCATTTTTAAATTCACTTACTTCATCTCGAACTTACTCTCCGAGAACGCCGGATATGTTGTGCAGGTAACAGTAAGATAATGAAAGGTCTCTATTCATTGACAGGGTAGTATGGTATAATGGTTATGTGGAGCCTGTCACGAATAATGCTGTTTACATTGTGAAGTGTGCTGTATGCTGTCTAAGTTCTGTAATATAAAATGAATCTTCCGCTCTGTAGGAGAATGTGCATTGTTTTGTAACTTAGAAGCATATTAAAACTTCGTGAGTGACTGCAATTCGAGCCCTGAACCTAGGACTCCGCAGGCAATACTGTTACCTCGCGAGTTATCCAAGGACATAGTATAATCTGCAAGCTATGTCACTAGAGTGTTACATACAATTTTTTAATGTTGTTGTCGATGAATATGATGATTACTGTAATATTACTGACATTTTCTTTATATAGTTATACCTAAGTATCACCTATATTTCTGAATCCGTGTTTTTCTTCTGTTGCAGGTACGTGTTAATCTGAGAGATGAAGCTTATAGCGGCTATGAGGTACGAAAATTTCTTTCCTTCTGCATTTTTTATGAAAAAATTCTAGAATATCGGATTGTTCTAAAAGCACAGATCTTACAACCTGATGGGTTATACTCTCTTAAAAATAAAACAAATATATAATTATTATTCACTGTTCTATGTTGCTGAGCGTAGAAATTCTTCAAGCGGTTCATTTCAATGGGTATTCTGCAAAGCCTGTTACGGACAACTCTTTAATCTCATTTGAGAGGTCACGAAATATAGTATTTCGAATTTTCGTCTTTTTTTAAAAATTTGTCTGTGTTACTCCTTTGAAGGTCATTCAGTAAGGTCAAGAATCGGCGTTATGTGAACGAAACGCTTAGGTACGTACTATTAAGCCCGCGTCTGCAGAATAGTCTCAAAAGACGACCGTTTGCACTTGTTCGCAGAAATCGTCTTCAGATGTGTTAAAAATTAGTTGTGCATAAGTGGTATAAACGTAAAATTGTGCGACGTCTCACACCACGGCACATTTTATGCATAGTTTTCCATACACATGCTTATACAATAATGAGTTGTTCGTAGATGTGAAGACGGTTGCTGCGAGCAAATGAAGACTATCGTCTTTGATGGCTGTTGTATAAATATGTCGAGTAATAAACAAATGTTCATATAAGATGGTTCAAATGGCTCTGAGCACTATGGGACTCAACTGCTGAGGTCATTAGTCCCCTAGAACTTAGAACTAGTTAAACCTAACTAACCTAAGGACATCACAAACATCCATGCCCGAGGCAGGATTCGAACCTGCGACCGTAGCGGTCTTGCGGTTCCAGACTGCAGCGCCTTTAACCGCACGGCCACTTCGGCCGGCTGTTCATATAAGAGTAACTGTCGGTACACTTCACGTCGAAGTAATGTCATATTTTGAAAAATATACCGCAATGTCCAGACGGAGATGTAAATCGCACTCCGTCGAGCATGAGGCCACAGTCTTGACCACTGCGCTGCATTGTCGGGCGGTTCAGTTTCGACTTGTGTTGTCATGAGAGGGCTCATTTATTTGCACTAAAAGCAATCAAAATATGGATTCATTTATGGATTTAAAATTCCGAAACGTTTCTTAAAATCCCATGAAAAATGCAGTACATTGCGGAAAAAAGTGCAACACAACTGTGTCAATTGCACGTATAAAGAACTTACCGATACTAGAGAAGAACTCCTTAAATACCCAAAACATATTAGCAATTTCTGGCGTGAACGGTAATGATTTCACAATCCTTATGACTATTTCAGCATTTGTTACAATATGATACTAAATATTTTTTCGAATTTTCTGCAATAAAAGCCTTTGCCATATTTGTGAAAGTATTTCTTACATTTAAAAACGTTTCCTCCATTTCAAATGATGAGAGCGCGGAAAATAATTGCAAAAATGTCGTTAGGAGAACAGCAGTTCAAAAGTGCCTCTGATTTCCTCACTAGCATGGAGCTGAAACCGCGAATATCGCACCTTATATCTGTTTTACTCATTTTAATAGGACAACTCCAGGTCCTTTTCTGTGTAACGGAGTCATATGTTCTCAGGTGAGCGCCAAAGGAAGTCCTGGTCCTTACCTTCGACTAATTGGTGATACCAAGTTACTGAACGCACGAACTCAGCCGGCCGCTGTGACCGAGCGGTTCCAGGCGCTTCAGTCTGGAACCGCGCTGCTGCCACAGGTTCGAATCCTGCCTCGGGCATGGATGTGTGTGATGTCCTTAGATTACCTAGGTTTAAGTAGTTATAAGTCTAGGGGACTGATGACCTCAGATGTTAAGTCCGATAGTACTTAGAGCCATTTGAACTATTTTTGAACACAAATGTTCAGAAAAAAAACAGAGTAAGAACACCGTGAATGACTAGATGGAAATGGAAATGTCGTGTGGCTAGGGCCTCCCGTCGGGTAGGACGGTTATATTCACAGGACGTGTACCGACAGATTGTGTGTGGTGGGTCGCTTGAATTTGCGCGCGCAACGGCCTGAGTGGCCAGTTTAGTGGTAATTAACTCGGAAACGGTGCAACGTATCGAAGTTTTTTCTTAAAAATTGTTTCTCAGCCCAACCTATCCAGTAACATCCTTACAAGTTTTTCAGATTACTTGTCACCATCCTGTATATGTAGATGTGAAAGTGTAATCTGGTGTATACCAGCTGTCTCCGAATCCTTGCTTTGCTGTAATGGTAACCTGGACGATCTAAAATTGCTGTTGGTTCATGGCAAGTAGAATTCGTGTAAAAATGATGAACTATGGAATTGAAGTTATTTATTAGTTCCATTATTGTTGATGACAGAGATATGTGCGCTACACATTCCATTGCTCCGCTCAACAATACAGAAAAGTCGTTTGAAAAATTAATACCCAAAGTACTGTAAGAGTGCGAAGCTTTGGACATTTTTAACACGTAAATATGTTTCCAGTTAAGGCGCATAGGGTAGCCGCTCTCTTTTCGTAAGTGACGCCACTTCTGATAGTATTCACTCACAGGATGAAACAAATGTGGCACTATATACATTTAATGGTTTTATTAAGAAAAAGAGCATTTAGAACTAAATTTACGCCCTCCAGTAATTAGTGCTTGTGATCGAATACACATCGAGAACTAACCAGATCATATTCGCATAAAAAAATAAAAAAATAAAAAAAAAATACACCGTCAAGCTTAATTTAGTTTGATCGAGGGTTCATCAACAGCTGCTGCAGCTGTCACAGAAGTCAGAGTTTGAGAGCCCAGGAAAAACTCAAGAGCTGTACTGCTCCTTTTTAACTCACCTTCGAACATGTTTCGAACGCTGTCTATTAATTCAGTGCGTTATGAGCAACAGATTCGCTCGACGTTGTTCCTCCTTCATAAAACTCCATTACAGTGTTGTTGTTAACTGCGGTGAGTAATCTCCCTCTGCAGGTAGGAATGTTGGCGCCGTGCTGGTTGTGTCGGGCTCCCTTCATTCCGGTGGCTGGTCCGCTGCGCTCCGCGTATCGCAAACTCCCGCACCGGATTCCACTAATCTGCGCCAATCGAGACGGGCGGCACTCGCCGCGACCGGCAATTGTTCTCCCTCTCTGCCCCTCCCATTGGCCGCGGCCGCGAGCGCGCTCTGTGAATGGCCCACAGAAGTGCGGGTCGTTAAACCGTGTTTTTCCCCGCGGTCCAGCCGGGTTATGGCAGCCGACAGTTTATTGTGGCCGTTAATGAGGCAATTAGGGCGCGCGAGCGGCTTGACAAATCCCGATCTGCTCGCCAGGTGGCAGCACCGGCCCTCAGCCCGAAGGTCCCGAAATCCACCCATGCCGCCGCTGTAACTCACACCGGGCGTGGCACCCGAATTCCCACCACCAGGCTGGCTTTTTAATAGTCACCCTCGAGTCAGTGAGAGCACTCATTCGGCTCTTATAAATATCGAGAGTCTTCAAGAAATTCCTGCCCTGATCGGAGTCTGCAGTTATTAACGAGCCTCTTTTTTCCCCCATTCCTGTTTTAAGATTACAACGCGATGTCAATATATCGATGGCCTTATATCCCAGCTTTCGAGGAAGGCTATCGGAGGCGCTTCTCAAGTAAGGTTTTTTTTCTTTTTTTTCAAATCAAATTCTCAGTCTGAAAATACGTGTTCAAGGGAATTGCTGGTTGCTTATCTAGTTATGGTAGTCGTTTGGTCATCCACAGATAATATTTGCTATGACATTATACACTTAAGTTTAAATTAGAGAGAAAATGTAAGGAAAAATTGACTATTCAGTCAGTAAGGCGTCTAGTGACGAGGGGGTAATCGAGTTTTAACTATCGCCATGAAAAATTTAGCAGGCACGTATTTGCAGTTGTTACAGGCACTGAAATCACCATTTCACAGTTGCACATCACGCCGCTAGCGGAATCAAAATAAAACGGAGCAGCCCATATATTACGTGTTATGGAATATACAATTAGGCTTTGAGTCCTCTGTCGGTGTATTCGGAACTGTAACGCAGTGATTTAAATGTATAACAGGACTGTACACCTGCAGTTGCAAACAAAACAAAAATTAATTATACAACTTTATTTTTTTCGAGGCGATAAAGCTTTATGATTACCCCTCGTACTGTAAGTAAGCTGTTTAGGTTTTTATGTTGGTAACGCCACGTAGCGCTCTGTATGAAAATCACTGACTGTGCTGTGTGCAGTCTGTGGCAGGTTGGCATTGTTGGAATATTTGCTATTGTAGTGTTGGGCAGTTGGATGAGAACAGCGCGTAGCGTCGCGCAGTTGGAGGTGAGCCGCCAGCAGTGGTGGATGTGGGGAGAGAGATAGCAGAGTTTTGAGAGCGGACGATCTGGACGTGTGTCCGTCAGAAAAAGGAAATTTGTAAGACTGGATGTCATGAACTGATATGTATATGATGACTTTTGAACATTATTAACGTAAATACATTGTTTGTTCTCTATCAAAATCTTTCATTTGCTAACCATGCCTATCAGTCGTTAGTGCCTTCAGTAGTTAGAATCTTTTATTTAGCTGGCAGTATTGGCGCTCGCTGTATTGCGGTAGTTCGAGTAACGAAGATTTTTGTGAGGTAAGTGATTCATGAAAGGTATAGGTTATTGTTACTCAGGGCGATTCTTTTGTAGGGATTATTGAAAGTCAGATTGCGTTGCGCTAAAAATATTGTGTGTCAGTTTAGTGATGATCAGAATAAGCAAAGAGAGAAATGTCTGAGTACGTTCAGTTTTACTTAGCTGTCTTTGTATAAAATAACGTAAGAGGTTTACCAGCACAGTCAATACATAATTTTCCAAAGGGGACGTTTCAGTACTTACTGGTCTCATTTGGTAAGTATGTATACCTTGTTCGAAACCCGTTTTGTGTGTATATACTAGGTACACAACATTTTTGCTGACAATACCGAAAAGTAATCTGTATTACTAAGCAACTATTTCCTAACCTGGTACCTGTTGCAGCTTGCCTATACAGGGTGAACATTAATGAAACCGACAAACTGCAGGAACGAATCCCTGTCTGGAAATGGAGGGGGAAAAAAGGCTTTTGAACATGTGTCCGGAAATTGACGGTGTGCATGCAACGACAACAAATCGTTCCGGAACACCAGTACAGAGCTGCATCACGTCCACATCACAACAGATGTTCAACATGGCCTCCATGGGACGCAGTACACGCGTTCACACGTCGCATCATGGATTGCCGCACTCTTGCGCATTCTCAGGCCTCTCTCCGAATAGTGTCACGGGAACTGAAGCAACACAAACAACTCTTTTCAGATGCCGCCAGAGGTAAAAATCCAAAGGTTTTAAGTCTGGTAATCTAGCAGGCCATACTACAGGGCCTCCGCGTCCTATCCAACGTCCGGGAAAGATGTTGTTGAGGTGGTAGCGAACTGTAATGCGGAATAGGGGTTGTGATCCGTCAGGCATAAACCACAGAAGCTGTCGTATTGCCAAAGGCTTATTCTCAAGCAGCCCATGCAGAGTATTCAAAAGAATGGCTCTGAGCACTATGGGACTTAACATCTGTGGTCATCAGTCCCCTAGAACTTAGAACTACTTAAACCTAACTAACCTAAGGACATCACACAACACCCAGTCATCACGAGGCAGAGAAAATCCCTGACCCCGCCGGAAATCGAACCCGGGCGTGGGAAGCGAGAACGCTACCGCACGACCACGAGCTGCGGACCAGAGTATTCTGCAGGAAGTCTAGATACGTTCCTCCGTCGAGACGTTGAGGAATAATAACCGGCCCAAGTATGTGGTCGCCAAGAATTCCTGTCCACACACTGATGCTGAACCGATGCTGATGAGATACCTCAAATAATCGCTGAAGATTGTCTGACGTGTACAGTTGACGATTATGCAGATTGCTGTTGCCAGTTGTGGTAAAGGTTGTTCCGTCGGTCAAGAGAACTGATGACAGAAATCCCATAATTTTAATGGTATGGTCCAAAAACCATAAACAAAATTTTCCGTAGAGGGAAGTCCAATGCTGATAATCCTTGCACTCGTTGCAGATGATTGCGATATTAGCGGTTTTCATGCACGATACGCTTAACCGTACTTTGGCTGGCTCCATGCTGGCGGGCCACTTACCTGGAGCTTGTACTAGGGCTCGTCTCAATATCTTGTAGAACTCTGTCCTCCAAATCTGTAGTACGCAGAGTCCACCGCCTCCCTGTACTTTCGTGTGTCTGAAAGGACCCAAGATCACACAAACGCTCAAAAAGGGCTTGAAATGTTGTGTGATGTGGTTGGTGTATGTGAGGGTACTGGTTTTGGTGTAGCTGTGTTGCATATCGACCGTTTCTATCAGCTTGGCCGTTCACAAACACCATCTCGGCTTGTTCACGACACGAATACCGGACCATTCTGCTGCTTACAGTACGCTGCGTCAGTCACACAGCCTGCAACACATAAGGAACACATGGGCCGTGGTCAGAGGAACTTCCTTTCGTCAGCGCCAACTACCGTGGCAACGAAGCATTTCCGGACAAATGTTCACAGGATCTTTTTTCCTCCTTTTCCAGTCTGGAAACCGTCCCTGCAGTTTGTCTGTTTTATTAATTTTCACCCTGTGTAAGTGCTTCCAGGGGCAACAAAATTTTTATTTTCATCATTTGGTGTAATTATTGGCTGAAATAAAAAATTTAAAATGCTGTCATAATCTACTCGTTAAGAGATACAATCTTATGTTAAAAATTTAACACAATAAAACAAGTACTACGGTTATAAACTGCGTGTTTGTGAACAGGCAGCGTAACTCAGGGCGCGCAAGTACCTGTATTTTATTCGTCCAATATTTCAGAATGAGAGCAATTAGCGACTTCCAACAAATTTTACACGTAATTTCAAACTTTTATGAAAATTTTTGCCGCTGTCTTCGCCCACAACACGATGAAAGGAAAACAGTTTATAGATTACTACATTTTCGTTGTTCGTACAGTAAAATGTCAGCGTCAGACATGACGTTTTAATGTATTGCTTCTTTATTACCAACTGTGTTCGCAATCAGTTTTCAGACAGTATCCACATATGCTCGTCATTGCACCTGCAAAATTATATTATTGTACGTCACATAGTTCAGCAGATATGAGGTCATAAACACTGAGATGCATGAAGAACTGGCTTTGTCTTAAAATGGAGCGCAAATTACCCGGCCTATATTCATCCAGTGTTTCATAATGAGAGCACTTAAAGACATACAACAAAATTTTAGCACGCTTTCAAACCTTTTTCTAAACTTTCTCGTTTACATGTTTACAAGCTAACTCGTTTGTAAAGTAATCAGACGTTTGAAGCCGATTTATACATTGGAGTTAGATTCTTTAAAGAATGGGGGTTTACTCGTATTACTTTATTCATATTTCACTACTAGTTCCCGCTTAAACACACACACACACGCACACATACGCATGTATGTATTATGGTATTATATGAGAAACTGTAGGTAATTTCATCCGTGGGGGCCTGCTTTACAACTGCCGGATATTGGTATGCTACTAATTTACTGTAGTATTGGTAGAATACGATAGAAAAGTTTCAGCACGATAGGTACCTTGGCAATGCCATCGTTTGTCAATAGCAATCATGCTTAATGATACGGTGAGATAAAGCTTTATGCGCGTCAAATCCCTCGTAATTTTTGGAAGCGTAAAATATTCATCGAAGTCGAGAGTTTTAACATACTGTACCAACGAAATCAACGTTTCGTATTGTTGGGAAGTGACTGCTTTAAGATATCACTGGTGTGATTATATGTTCATAATGAGGATAATAATTTATTAATAGTGCATGGTACGGCTCGTGCAGAACATTTGGAAAGTAAATAACTATTCATGCTACAACGCTACTTATTAGACATCAATTCGATAATTTCTTTTACCTCGACAGCAACTGAAGTAGTTTCTCGTCATATACTGGTGACATTAGGTATTTCTATAATTACAGCACAGCATACTAGAATCCCGGAACGTTTCCGGGCATCGATTGCCTGGTTCGCTAATTGTGAAACGTTGATTCTGGTTATTGATGTCCACCTTTCCGGGTGGTGCATTCGTATTGTCGAGGGTCAATTCCGATGACCCTACGTCGTAAATAAGCGCTCAACTGTTTTAAAGAATTAGCCGCCGCAAAGGCTACGAAGGTAGCGGCGTGCCTCTGCGATATGAAATACAGGGGCAAAAACGATTCACGCTTCAGTCGCTCACTTAGAAAGAATTGGTTTTGCAGAAACAGGGAACCCAGTTCATTAATTTGTTGGTCTGCCAACACTCAGGGCAGTTTCTCCCAAACTGTGTCCCACCGAACTAATTTTTCAAAATATTATTATGATTTCCGTGGTACGAGTTGTGGTATAACTTTAAAGTAATCAGTAAATAAATCAAGTTTTTCTCGTTTTTAAAATTTTTTTAGCCTTCATAATTAACAAGGTGTTCCGTCAAAGTACCAGTCTAAAAAATGGTTCAAATTGCTCTGAGCACTATGGGACTTAACATCTATGGTCATCAGTCCCCTAGAACTTAGAACTACTTAAACCTAACTAACCTAAAGACATCACACAACACCCAGTCATCACGAGGCAGAGAAAATCCCTGACCCCGCCGGGAATCGAACCCGGGAACCCGGGCGTGGGAAGCGAGAACGCTACCGCACGACCACGGGCTGCGGACAAAGTACCAGTCTTCTCAAGTGTCCCGTCAGAGGAAAAGTTGGGAACACTAGTATCAAAAGCCACAGAGTGTATTATATCGGTCTTTTTAAAGTAATTAATGTCAGAAAATCAACCACCGTCTCTGTAGCATCAAAGTATTCACTTTACGAAAGTTGCAGGTGTGTGCGTTACACGAGACGGCAGCAGCGGTGCAACCGAGACAGCTGTCAGCCACAGTAAATAGGCGCTTGCGTTGGCACTGGGCCTTTTTATGTTCCGACCCGGTCCAAAATACCGTGCAGCACTGTTGACGTCAAGCAATAAGGCGTTCCATTTCGATGGTTGCAACAATAGAGGTTCCTCTGCCAAGTCACGTCACGATTGCTGCTATGTCGCCTCGGACCACAACACACGCGCGCGCGCACACACACACACACACACACACACACACACACACACACGGAGAGATGATATAAAAATGAAATTCGTGTCAGTAATCCAGCTCGTTACATTTTTGAGTACCGTAAAATAATGTTCCAATGGCTCGGAGCACTATGTGACTTAACTTCTGAGGTCATCAGTCGCCTAGAACTTAGAACTAATTAAACCTAACTAACCTAAGGACATCACGAACATCCATGCCCGAGGCAGGATTCAAACCTGCGACCGTAGCGGTCGCTCGGTTCCAGACTGAAGCGCCTAGAACCGCACGGCCACTCCGGCCGGCACAGTAAAATGTTCCCGCATCATTTCTCAGTTATTCCTCGCGCTTTACAAGTTTGTGTCTGTCATTTAACTGAAATGTGTCCCTGGATCTTACAACATGCCTCGTCAGTACAGTGCGGAGGCAACTATATTGTCAGTCAAGTCGTGCAGTTTCCGCACTTCGTGCTTTGTGCAGAAGACCATTGCTACGTTAAAAGTGGTGATTTGAAGGAGAAAGAAAGATGGTTGCTCAGCACAGCCTCACGAAGAAACACGACGTTACGTTTGGTGAAACAGAAAACGTGGATCACGCATTATTTGCTTATTGGGTTTGTGATCAAAGAGGCGGTAGGGAACACAGTGTCCAACAACAGCTTTGGCCAGGGCGGCGGCTGTAATCTTGTGAGAGGCAACATGGAAGGCGGCTCTCGACGCTGAGAGGCTGCACAGAAATCCGCAGAGTTCTTTACATTCCAACGGGAGCGGTGGCGCCACTAGCGCACATCGCCACGGTACCGAATGATGTGGCGCAATGACCAGAACACTGGACTCGCATTCTGGAGGACGACGCTTCAAATTCGCATTCGGTCATCCTGATTTAGTTTTCTGCGATTTCCTGAAGTCGCTCAAGGATGGTTCCCGTGAAACGGCACGGCCGGTTTCCTTCGCCGCCCTTATTTAACCCAGGCTTTCTAATGGCCACGTGGGCAGTGGGACGTGAAACACTGATCTCCCTGCTTTGTTTACATCGATACGGTCTCTGGCAGCATGACGTCACGATGACGATGACCGGTCGAAGTCGATTATTCGTTATGTCACACTACCACGCCAGTACCACGCTCCTGACGAAGATGATGATGAGGTCCCATACTCCGAGGAGCGTAGGGAACGATGCGGGAGACCCGCACCGCCGACTAGGCAAGGTCGTAGCCGAGGTGGTTTGCCATTGCCTTCCTCCGACCGTAATGGGGATGAATGATGATGAGGAAGACGACACAACAACACCCAATCATCTCGAGGCAGGGAAAAGCCCTGACCCCGCCGGGAATCGAACCCGGGACCCCGGGCGCGACGAGCGAGAACGCTACCGCAAGACCACGAGCTGCGGACCCTGTCGAAGAAGATGGACATTATCGTCGAAATCTGATGGTTTTAATCTAATCTGACGAGTCAGTAAGACCGATAATATTTTGTAAAAGGATGCCCTTGCAAGAACTTAGTTCCCTAGTTACTGTCAAGGCTAAAACGTTTATTTCTAGCAGGAGACATAAATTGGGGTTACAGAATTCATGGGATACCTCCTAATTTTCCTGTCGGACTTCCTTTTTCTGGGCGTAGTGCAACGACTCTACGTGGCATGGACTCAAGTCGTTGGATATCCCTTGCAGAAATATTGAGCCATGCTGCCCCACTGCCATTCCCCATTCAGTCTCTTAATTCCCGTCGTGCGTCCCTAATCACACCGGAAACCTGTTCACACGAATCACCAGAGTACAAATGACACCTCCGCCAATGTGCTGCCCTTTATTATACCTGTGCCAACTGTATATGTGCCTATCTCTGTACCATGAACATGTCGTGGTATAACTGCATGGGGGGTGACATCGCGGATGACCAGAAGCCGGTAATCTAAAGGGCATTAGGAGCTGCTTGAAGTAGATGTTCCTCGCTGCGAGACGCCCGACAGAGCCTGCAGCAGGCAACGCTCTGCAAATTGCGCTGTTCAGCCAGCAGTCGCAGTTGGTAACTACGATTAGAGATTCCCATTTTCAGAGATAACATCTGAATGTCCGACTCCAGAACGTAGGCAACTGAGAGTACTTTTCTTGGTGGCCAGGAGAGAGATTTTTTCGATGATTTCAACTTTTGATTTCCACATTTCCGTTCTTGCTTTGGATGGTGTCACTTACAAGATGTTGGCGGTTTCGTGAAGCTTTTCCTCGATCTCAATCTCAGTACAGTTAGCACAAAAACATGCAGTGGATGGCTTTGCCTGATGAGCAGGTTTTTGTTTCCAACTCAGCACGCATATCTCCTGCCAGAAGACATATTTTGGCAAATAGTGTAGGTCTAAGACATACAGTAATAAGCTTTCACATCTCATTTGTGTCTGTCAACTCCTTTAATGTGAGCAGAGCTGTACCAGCCAGGACATGCGTATTCTGCAACGGAGGAGTTGCAGACTGACAGACAGTCACTCTTAAAGTTTTTATCTCTAACACTCGTATCCGTGTATGAAGAAACCGTAGACACATCAGTGGTGATCAAAATGTTTCCGTTCGAGGGCGTAGCTGCAGCGTATGTGCAACGAGGCACGACTCCGATGCGGGTATACAAGCGCCGACGTGTAAGGATGGGATTAGTGTGACACTCACGTCTTTCTCTACAAGGTGGCAGCCAGTCAAGGAATATTTAGGAAATTGGTTTAAAAAGAACATTATTTCATATGAACGTGTCAAATCTTCAGACTTTTCTCCCAGAGCAACTTTGGCCGTGTCTACGTGACACAAGCTGCCTGCCTTTCAGTACCTAGGCAGCTCTGTTCAGTTAAAGCTGCTGACGCCTTCGCCGGCCACAGGGGCCAAGCGATTCTAGGCGCTACAGTCTGGAACCGAGTGACCGCTACGGTCGCAGGTTCGAATCCTGCCTTGGGCATGGATGTGTGTGATGTCCTTAGTTAGGTTTAAGTAGTTCTGAGTTCTACGGGACTGATGACCTCAGAAGTTAAGTCCCACAGTGCTCAGAGCCATTTGAACCATTTTTTTGCTGACGCCTTCAGCCCTCTGCTGAAGTTGCTAGCGAATTCATGTCATAGGTTTAGCCAATAGCAGGGAGGCAAGTCACGTCTGTTGAGGTTGGAGGTTTCTGCACAGCAGAATACAGTTGCTTCTGTCTCATGTGATCCAGATTAGAGGAGAACAGACGTCTTTCTTGGGAGGCAGACCCTCTGGCTCTGCGCCCATGACCGGCCACGAACAGATCTCCACATTACCCGTTTCCCCTCCCGTTGCCCACTCGCTTTAGTTGTTAGACCTCCTAGACCACGCCGCGCGGGATTAGCCGAGCAGTCTTAGGCGCTACGGTCATGGACTGTGCGGCTGATCCCGGCGGCGGTTCGAGTCCTCCTTCGGGCATGGATGTGTGTGTTTGTTCTTAGGATAATTTAGGTTAAGTAGTGTGTAAGTTTAGGGACTGACGACCTTAGCAGTTAAGTCCCATAAGATTTCACACACATTTGACCAGTATCCTAGACCGGCCTACAACTGGTAACTTTCTACCCAAGACGTGCTTCTTGCATCCCGTACATTGAAATATATTTTCTCTGTCTGACCTAATTTTATTTTCTTTCATTTAAAGTCAGCTCTGGACGCCGCCTGATAAGTTCTGACCGTTTGATCACCTGAACATTGTCGCAAGAAGCGGGATGCAAGAAAAATGGTTCAAATGGCTCTGAGCACTATGGGTCTTAACATCTGAGGTCATCAGTCCCCAAGAACTTAGAACTACTTAAACCTAACTAACCCAAGGACATCACACACATCCAAGCCCGAGTCACGATTCGAACCTGCGACCGTAGCAGTCGTGCGGTTCCGGGCTGCAGCGCCTAGAACCGCTCGGCCACAGCGGCCAGCGGGGATCCAACAGCCTCCCTCTCCTCGCACCTGTACTTTGCCGATGTGCATGCGATAAATGCGTAAACATGAACTTTGACGACGTTATTACCAAAGTCGTCGAAACAGGACAAACGCACTGTTATTCTTTCCTTGGCGGCCGAAGGACAAACATTGGTAGACACCTATCGGAGAACGAGGAATGGGTATGGGGCAGGATTTCTGTCGAAAAACGCCATTGTGGGGTGGAGCATTATGTTTTATGCTGCTTCATGATAACGCCATGTCCCCATATCGCAAATGTCGTAACGCAAAATTACGCCAACGCAGGTGGGACATACTCAAGCACCCACGCTATATCCTGAACTCTGCTGATGTGATTATCACGCCTTCGGTCCCTTAAAAAGTGCCTTAAAGGGTCGTTGATTCCAGGCGACGAGGATGTGCAGCAGGCAGTTACGGACTTCTTCACGCAGCAGGAGACAGTGTTTTATCAAACGGGTATCTCCAACCTTATGGGTCGGTAGGATGATTGCCTTAATGCTCACGGCGATTTTGCCTGACTAGCATTCCGATTCTGGACTGTACAGCCCTCGAACGGAAACTTTTCGATCGCCCCTTATAAATGAAAGAACGAGAGTCACGATGATTTAAAGTATGGTCTAAAAGATGCTCTGGCAACACTGACACGTGGCACGGTGATAGGAATGAAAGATGTTGCAGTAAATCGGCCGTAGGAGTGCTGGGCACTTAACGGTGTGTGTTGCGCGTCCGCCCGTGGTATTCAAAAGGCGGTGTGACTCGTGACGCCCTCGCATGGCAGTATGGCAGTGCAGAATCTACGAAGGCTTCCGATATTGTGGATCTGGCAGTCCTCGACGCGTTGTGGCAGCGCCTGCCATTGCTTGTCAGGCGGCTCTTGTAGCTGCCATGTTTCGGCCCAGTACGTGTTCATTCATATTTAAGTCCCGAGAGCGCGCTACCCACCCCAGACCCGCGATGTCCTCACGTTGCAGGTGCTCGTGAGTCAGTAGGAACCCATCTCCGTATCGAGCTCGAAAAAGATTACAACTATTGGAAGATGCTATCCCAGTCCAACGCCATCGTTGCATGCCTCCGGGAAACACATGCATTGATATGTACCTCTTTCTGGAGGAGCGGTACCCATAAATTCCTTTTTTTTCCCTAGCTATCAGCGACTCTGGATCGCTTGTTCACTTCAAAAGAGTAACTTGTCAAAAAATCCTGAATACGTAAGCTGTATGGGTACCGAGAGCCAACAAACGGAAGTTATGCGTTCCACGATACACGGAGCCACTCGGCTCTCAGTCTCTATAAACACCACATATTGACGAAGTTTCGTAAAATGAGTTTTCCGAATAGATGAACTTTCTCCAACTGTCAGATTTTATGGTTGTAAGTACTTTCAAACGTTATGTATTCTTCCATTTTCTGTTTTCTCTTTATGGTAAATACACGGCTGTTTCACGTCCTTGGTTTAAAGCACATAATCTGAAACGTGTTATGTGTAAGAAGTAAATAAATAAAAAAGGTATGATGAAGACTTTCCTGCGCGCATAAGCCGAACGCCGCTAAATTTCCTATGAGAAAGCCGCGACTTACATGCTGTCACATCCTGCCCCAGTCTACCAAGAGCGTTGGCGCAGTGGACGATACATTTTTATTGCTTTCGGAAAGACGGCGGTTCGAATTCACCGTCCACCCATCCAGATGTATATTTTTTGTGATGTTCCTTAATCGCTCATGGCAGGTTCCGGCATGTTTCGTTCGTATAAGATACCATCTAGTTTCTTCATCGTGCTTCCACTAATCTTCATCCTGCTTCCACTAATCGGAGCTCGTGCTCCCTTTCGTCTACAGGACGTGAAGTCTTAATGTTACTTCTTCCTCAAGTCTGAGTCAGGTCTCTGTCTTAAAAAATATAATCATTCGGTGCCCTAAACCCTGAATTAACGGCAATTCTTCCTTTCACGTCTATACGTGCACAGATGCAGCTTGTGTGGCTCCTTTTCTTCCTGGTATACTCCATAAATGTTCAGTTTCATATGTGTAAAGAATGATAGACCGAATTTCATTTGTCTCTAGTCGTTCTGTAAAAACGAAAAGTTTTCGAGTGTCTTTCAGAGCGCCGAAATGTGCTGTACACGTTTCTGTATAGGACTCCGACACCGATATTCGTAGAGCTCCTGGGAAGAGGATTATATATATATATATATATATATATATATATATATATATATATATATATATATATATATATATACACTCCTGGAAATTGAAATAAGAACACCGTGAATTCATTGTCCCAGGAAGGGGAAACTTTATTGACACATTCCTGGGGTCAGATACATCACATGATCACACTGACAGAACCACAGGCACATAGACACACGCAACAGAGCATGCACAATCTCGGCACTAGTACAGTGTATATCCACCTTTCGCAGCAATGCAGGCTGCTATTCTCCCATGGAGACGATCGTAGAGATGCTGGATGTAGTCCTGTGGAATGGTTTGCCATACCATATCCACCTGGCGCCTCAGTTGCACCAGCGTTCGTGCTGGACGTGCAGACCGCGTGAGACGACGCTTCATCCAGTCCCAAACATGCTCAATGGGGGACAAATCCGGAGATCTTGCTGGCCAGGGTAGTTGACTTACACCTTCTAGAGCACGTTGGGTGGCACGGGATACATGCGGACGTGCATTGTCCTGTTGGAACAGCAAGTTCCCTTGCCGGTCTAGGAATGGTAGAACGATGGGTTCGATGACGGTTTGGATGTACTGTGCACTATTCAGTGTCCCCTCGACGATCACCAGTGGTGTACGGCCAGTGTAGGAGATCGCTCCCCACACCATGATGCCGGGTGTTGGCCCTGTGTGCCTCGGTCGTATGCAGTCCTGATTGTGGCGCTCACCTGCACGGCGCCAAACACACATACGACCATCATTGGCACCAAGGCAGAAGCGACTCTCATCGCTGAAGACGACACGTCTCCATTCGTCCCTCCATTCACGCCTGTCGCGACACTACTGGAGGCGGGCTGCACGATGTTGGGGCGTGAGCGGAAGACGGCCTAACGATGTGCGGGACCGTAGCCCAGCTTCATGGAGACGGTTGCGAATGGTCCTCGCCGATACCCCAGGAGCAACAGTGTCCCTAATTTGCTGGGAAGTGGCGGTGCGGTCCCCTACGGCACTGCGTAGGATCCTACGGTCTTGGCGTGCATCCGTGCGTCGCTGCGGTCCGGTCCCAGGTCGACGGGCACGTGCACCTTCCGCCGACCACTGGCGACAACATCGATGTACTGTGGAGACCTCACGCCCCACGTGTTGAGCAATTCGGCGGTACGTCCACCCGGCCTCCCGCATGCCCACTATACACCCTCGCTCAAAGTTCGTCAACTGCACATACGGTTCACGTCCACGCTGTCGCGGCATGCTACCAGTGTTAAAGACTGCGATGGAGATCCGTATGCCACGGCAAACTGGCTGACACTGACGGCGGCGGTGCACAAATGCTGCGCAGCTAGCGCCATTCGACGGCCAACACCGCGGTTCCTGGTGTGTCCGCTGTGCCGTGCGTGTGATCATTGCTTGTACAGCCCTCTCGCAGTGTCCGGAGCAAGTATGGTGGGTCTGACACACCGGTGTCAATGTGTTCTTTTTTCCATTTCCAGGAGTGTATATTGTGTGTGTGTGTGTGTGTGTTCCGTTTTTCACATATATCTGGAAAGCTACCGTAATAAACAAACCACATATTTGCGTGTGTTAAAAATGTATATAGTAATTATTAGTACCTGATACTTAACCCTGCATTGCTACAGGTGGGTCTGCCGGACCCTGACTTGTGTGAGCGATTCGTTTTCGTTATATTAACAACACTGCACACGAGCAGCGTTCCTTGTAGCTTCCTACCTGACACAGCTATGCTATTTGCTCGTCAAGTGAGGGCGGAAGTCCATTGTCTAGGAGTGCTTGTAGTTTTTTTGGGTCTGCCAGACCGACCATAGCAAGTAGGTACGTACTTGTTGGGGCTATAACACCCAGAGTAGTAATGATGGTCTCGTTTGTCCCAACACATATACGTTTCTAGCATACATTCATTTTGCTGAATCAGCCTATCTACACTCCTGGAAACTGAAATAAGAACACCGTGAATTCATTGTCCCAGGAAGGGGAAACTTTATTGACACATTCCTGGGGTCAGATACATCACATGATCACACTGACAGAACCACAGGCACATAGACACAGGCAACAGAGCATGCACAATGTCGGCACTAGTACAGTGTATATCCACCTTTCGCAGCAATGCAGGCTGCTATTCTCCCATGGAGACGATCGTAGAGATGCTGGATGTAGTCCTGTGGAACGGCTTGCCATGCCATTTCCACCTGGCGCCTCAGTTGGACCAGCGTTCGTGCTGGACGTGCAGACCGCGTGAGACGACACTTCATCCAGTCCCAAACATGCTCAATGGGGGACAGATCCGGAGATCTTGCTGGCCAGGGTAGTTGACTTACACCTTCTAGAGCACGTTGGGTTGCACGTGATACATGCGGACGTGCATTGTCCTGTTGGAACAGCAAGTTCCCTTGCCGGTCTAGGAATGGTAGAACGATGGGTTCGATGACGGTTTGGATGTACCGTGCACTATTCAGTGTCCCCTCGACGATCACCAGTGGTGTACGGCCAGTGTAGGAGATCGCTCCCCACACCATGATGCCGGGTGTTGGCCCTGTGTGCCTCGGTCGTATGCAGTCCTGATTGTGGCGCTCACCTGCACGGCGCCAAACACGCATACGACCATCATTGGCACCAAGGCAGAAGCGACTCTCATCGCTGAAGACGACACGTCTCCATTCGTCCCTCCATTCACGCCTGTCGCGACACCACTGGAGGCGGGCTGCACGATGTTGGGGCGTGAGCGGAAGACGGCCTAACGGTGTGCGGGACCGTAGCCCAGCTTCATGGAGACGGTTGCGAATGGTCCTCGCCGATACCCCAGGAGCAACAGTGTCCCTAATTTGCTGGGAAGTGGCGGTGCGGTCCCCTACGGCACTGCATAGGATCCTACGGTCTTGGCGTGCATCCGTGCGTCGCTGCGGTCCGGTCCCAGGTCGACGGGCACGTGCACCTTCCGCCGACCACTAGCGACAACATCGATGTACTGTGGAGACCTCACGCCCCACGTGTTGAGCAATTCGGCGGTACGTCCACCCGGCCTCCCGCATGCCCACTATACGCCCTCGCTCAAAGTCCGTCAACTGCCCATACGGTTCACGTCCACGCTGTCGCGGCATGCTACCAGTGTTAAAGACTGCGATGGAGCTCCGTATGCCACGGCAAACTGGCTGACACTGACGGCGGCGGTGCACAAATGCTGCGCAGCTAGCGCCATTCGACGGCCAACACTGCGGTTCCTGGTGTGTCCGCTGTGCCGTGCGTGTGATCATTGCTTGTACAGCCCTCTCGCAGTGTCCGGAGCAAGTATGGTGGGTCTGACACACCGGTGTCAATGTGTTCTTTTTTCCATTTCCAGGAGTGTATTTCAGACGAGGGCTATAATGGATGTAACAGAAGATCTGTGTATCGATGCACTGCGAAATGAAATCGTTAGTGAGGAATCAGGTGACGAAGGTTGAGACGTAGACATCGAGCTATATTGTGAACACGATACGGAAAGCGACGAAAGTTGGGATGACAGTGATGGATATCAGAGCAATAAGAAATATTTTGCTCATAAGGACAAGCATACCAAATGGATGAAAGACATGCCTACTCCTCGTATCAGAACGAGGTCACATAATATTGTGTCACATAATATTGTGTCACATATTCCAGGTGCGAGGGGTTTGGCAAAGAATAAAAGGACAGTTGTAGGAATATGGAAGCTGTTTTTCACGGATGAAATAATGGATGAAGTAGTGATACATACTAACCAATGTATCGAATCCGCTAAGTCGAGATACTGTTGGTCTCAGACCTTCATTCATGAGACAGGTAAAGGTGAGATTAAAGCATTTCTTGGTCTTTTGTGTTTGGGTGAAATCTACAAGGTTGGTAGGATTAATTTAGAAGAACTCTGGGACAGAGATGGAACAGAATTGGAATTATTCTTCCCTACAGTGACCCTATAGAGATTCAGGTTTCTGACATAGGGTCTGAGATTTGACGATAAGTCAACGAGGTCCGACAGGCGAAAAGAGTATAAATTGGCTCCTATACGAAATGTATTTGATTTATTCACCAGAAACTGCATAGCACACTATATTCTTGGAGAATGTGTCGCTGTAGATGAAATGTACAAAAATGTTCAAATGTGTGTGAAATCTTATGGGACCTAACTGCTAAGGTCATCAGTCCCTAAGCTTACACACTACTTAACCTAAACTATCCTAAGGACAAACACACACACCCATGCCCGAGGGAGGACTCGAACCTCCGCCAGGACCAGCCGCACAGTCCATGACCGTAGCGCCTAGACCGCTCGGCTAATCCCGCGCGGCATATATGAAATGCTTGTCAAATTTCGAGGACGATGTAGTTTTCGAATGTACATTCCTTCCAAACCTGGCAAATATGGAATAAAAGTGTTCAATCTAGCCGATGCAAGAACGGCGTACACGTCAAATTTGGAAGGTTATGTAGGTGAGCAGGCAGATGGACCATATAAGTTGTGTAATCGTGCAATTGATGTCGTCAAAAGGTTGTGTAATCATATTCCCAAAATATCAAGGAATATAACGATGGATAACTGGTTTATGAGCTATGGACTGGCTCTGTCACTTCTGAAAGACCATAAATTAATACTTTTGGGAACAATAAGGAAGAACAGGACGGAAATACCCCCAGAATTCGTGAACACAAGAGTAGAAATGCTTTTACAAGTATCTTTGGTTTCAGAAGATGTGCACATTAGTGAATTATGCACCAAACAGAAACATGTGCCTACTTCTAATGAGTACGATGCACCATGACAACAAAATAGATGCAACAACTGGGGAAGAAATGAAGCCGCAGATGATAACTCTTTTAATGCTACTAAGAGTGGGTGGGGTACATTCAGTAGATCAGATGTGTGCCACCTATGATGTAGCAAGAACAACTAGAAGGTAGCCGTTGGCCTTATTCTTTTGCTTACTGAATGTAGCAGGCATAAATAGACTCGTCATGTTCAGAGCTAACAACCAGGGGGAGACGACGAGGAGAGACTTTCTGAAATAGCTTAGGAAGGCTTTTGTCAGAGGCCAATTACTACACAGGGCAGGCAGTAAGCATATGAACCGACCTCTCAAAAAGTCTGTCAACCGAGTGGCGGGAGTCCAACAGCAAGACGATGCGAGTGTGAGCCAGAGTACGGTGCCTAAGAGAGGACGGTGCTATGGGTGTGAAGATAGCAACACGCAATATGTTTGTTTCTGATGTTCTAACTTTGTGTGTCTCAAAAACACTTAAGTTTAATTTGTAAAGACTGCGTGTAGTGGCCTTGTGTGGTAAAACGGCACGTGGAAACAGTACGTTCAAAAGACATTGTGGAGACTCTCTGTTTACTTATAACGTTTTCGTACATGCTTTCTACTTATCTGTTCATCCCTGAGTTTGGATTTCGTAGCTTTCATTGTTCTACTTTGTGTGCTGTGACACACGACAGTCACATGTGTAACCATTGTTGTCCTGTACGGTATGTTAATGTTAGAATCACTGTCTAATTTGCTTACGTAGTAATAAAGGACAATAATTTACTCAAACCCACCTAGACAATATACGTGAATGTGAAGCTCTTTTGTGCTCCCTATCCTTAACAAATCTGACTGATATGCAGGTCGGATCTGTGGGACCCACATAGCAACGGTGGTACAAACGATCACAGTAGTAACGCAGCGTTAACAAATGTTACACAAAGAAAATGTAATCCTACAACTACTAGAAAGAAAAGAAAAGAAGGAACTAGACAAGTTCGATTAGAAGTCACGCTCTGAGGTTTCCAAAATGGTTCAAATGGCTGTGAGCACTATGGGACTTAACAGCTATGGTCATCAGTCCCCTAGAACTTAGAACTACTTAAACCCAACTAACCTAAGGACATCACACAACACCCAGGCATCACGAGGCAGAGAAAATCCCTGACCCCGCCGGGAATCGAACCCGGGCGCGGGAAGCGAGAACGCTACCGCACGACCACGAGCTGCGGCCTCTGAGGCTTCCATACAAGCTCAGTTATGTGAACAGATACTTCATCTGTAGGATTGATTAATGAGTTCGCGAATATCAAAGTTTGTGAGATGAATGGCCGATCTTCTCTTCGCATTGATTTAGCAGCTTAAATTATTTACACTGCCAAGGAACTGTACATCATAGTATTTGACATAAATATCAACTTGATATCTCTACCCGTTTCTGAGAAAAAGAGTTTTTAACATATGGAGAGAGAGACAGACGCACAACAAATGGCAAAAAATAATTTTATGTGAGTAAAAATTAACAGTTGCCGAATTTTTTGTACGTGTACTGTGAAACCTTGCTTTCAATGGGAAGTACCCTACAGGTTTTGATAAGGGGGATAGTGAGCAGCAGAATATGTGGCATAACTGGTATTATAATTTGATTGCCTTGACGTAGAAGCTTTAAGTTTTTACATCGCCGCGGGACCGTAAACCTCAGTGTGTGATACAAAATTTCAACTGGATATGCCTACCCATTCTTGAGAGAAGGGATTCTTAACTGTCGGACAGACAGACGGACTACAAAGTGATCCTATAAGTTTCTCTTCACGGGACGTCCACAGCTACTATTCATTGTCAGTAATAAAATACGCTAAAGCTGTAAAAATTATTTGTTTCTAAAGGTGGAATCACTACCCGGTTTCAGGACAAATGTCCGATCTTCAGCTGCATATTAAAATGTGACTCCAAAAAAGATGGATAACTAAAGTTAAAATAGTGCACCCCTGGTATATATGACATGCTAGAGAGTATACTATTCAGTTCAGTCCCAGGTCTAACAGCGGCGACGCATAGTAGCATGGAAGCAATCAGGCCTCGATAGGTCGCTGAAGGGAGCTGCCACCACAACTGCACACACTAGTCACCTAATTTCCATAGATTCTAGCAAGGGAACGATGAGGTCTGCCGCCACGTTCTATCACGTCCCAGATATATTCGATCTGGTTCAGATCTGTCGAGTTTGGGGACCAGCGCATCAACTGGAACTCGCCACTGCGTTCCTCGAACCACTCCGTCACATTCATGGCATTGTTGATAAATGCCACTGCCGTCGGGAAACGTGATGGTCATTAAGGTACGTAAGTGGTCTGCAATCACTGTACGATACTCCATGGCCGTCATGGTGCCTTGTACGAGTTTCACTGGATGCATGGATACCCACGTGAATATTCCCCAGAGCATAATGAAACCGCCGCCAGCTCGTCTCCGTCCGCAGTACGGGTGTGGAGGAGATGGTTCAAATGGCTCTGAGCACTGTGGGACTTAAAGGGGCTCCGGAACGCCCTATACTTGCAATGTTAAAACAACGCTTATAAATTACATCTTTCCTCACAAAGTATTTGAGGTAGGAAGTTGAACTTTTTACAGATTATTTATTGGAATATGGGCTACAACTTAACACAGGGATTTTACAAAATTTTAGTTCAGTTATTAAAGATGATTTTTTTTCAATTGTAATGAAAATTCACAACATTTTTTTTGCAATTTTTTATTTATATATTCAAAAATATACAGTTTTTTGGAAAAAGGCTGTGTTAAATTATGCAGAAGGTACTGTGTAACATTTACTGAAAGTTTGAAACAAATATGTTTGGAAGATCCTTAGAAAACATGTAATTAGTATGAGAAAATAAAAGCTTTGGGAATCGAGCGACAAAGATTGGATTAACTTTTTAGTGCATTCCAGGTCCATAGGATGGATTATCTTCATCCTCTGCAAACTCCTCCTCCAGCTTCCTCTTGTTCCTCCTCCTGTTTACTCTTGCTTGTATTTCTAGACTCTTTACAGCCCTGTCTGCAGCCCGAAGGCGTTCCTTGTCTAAAGCAAGCATCGCTCGTTGTTGTGTTCGTAGATTTTGCTACCATTTTCTTCAGTTGCAGTTGCTGCAACACTGTTCCAAAAGGTGGTCATGTATGAACACTTATCACATTTCAGTTGTATTTCACTAGCAAGTCCTACGTGCTTTATTATGGAGAGTTCCAGACCAACTTCACTACAATGAATACATCTTACACAGTTTGAAAAAATTCCTTTGAGAACCGACATATCAAATATTTCATTCACATCCGATTCGCCCATAAAACATTCATAGTTTTCACTCATTGAACCAAGCTTCTTCTGTGAAGTATTTTCTTTCCCACTTTGACTGCTATAGGCAGGTGTACTTGAGAGGTTAGGTTCGCTCACTTGGTTATCGTCTTTATTGTTTACAGTAATAACATATACCTTTGGCTTTCCAACATTTCTCCTTTTCTTAAAAGCCTTCAGAGGATTTCTAATAACTTTACTTTTACTCATTATTATACTTCAACAAAACAGAGACTCAAGAAACAGAATTAATTACGAATATTTTCGAGATGACGACAGAGTAAATAAACATGAAACAATCGACAATCACACCAGCGATATATATTGAACCATCACAGGTTAGCCACAACACATACTTTATCTCAAATCACTAAAATGTACCTGATGAACACGGACGTTAATAATAACACCATTTGACAGCAGTTTAACAGCGCCACAGTGGGTCACGCCCATGTAGAACACATTTCAAAAAAAAATTTAAAAATAGTTGTAGTCTTCGGAATTGAATAAATTATATATCTATTAAAAGGTAATAGTCTGCAGATTCAGAAAACGCAAAAAAGTAAAAATTGAACTTTTCATGATTTTGAGCCTTTCCGGAGCCCCTTTACTTCTGACGTCATCAGTCCCCTAGAACTTAGAACTACTTAAACCTAACTAACCTAAGGACATCACACACATCCATGCCCGAAGCGGGATTCGAACCTGCGACCGTAGCGGTCGCGCGGTTCCAGACTGTAGCGCCTAAAACCGCTCGGCTACCCCGGCCGGCTGTGAAGGAGATGTTCACCTGGAAGACGACGGATTCGCGCCCTCCCATCGGGATTCATGGGACTATGCAACGCTCTGCCACTGCGCCAACGTCCAGGGCCGATGGTCACATAGAGCGGGGTAGCTCAGTGGCTAGCACACTGGACTCCCATTCGGGAGGACAACGATTCATACCTGCGTCCGGCCATTCTGGTTTAGGTTTCCCGTGATTTCTCTAAATCGTTTAAGGCAAATGCCGGGATGGTTCCATCGAAAGAGCACGGCCGCTTTCCTTCCCCGTCCTTCCCTAATCGGAGCTTCTGCCCCGTCTCTAATAACGTTAAACACTAGTCTCCTCCTCTTCCTCCGGTGCTCACGTGCCCATTTCACTCGTAGTTGTGATGTCGTGATGTTAACATCGGCACATGCCTGGGTCGTCGGCTGCGGAGGCCCATCGTTAGGAGTGTACGGTGCACCGTGTGTTCAGATACACTTGTACTCTGCCCAGTGCTAAAGTCTGATGTCAGTTCCAGCACAGTTCGCTGCTTGTCCTTTTTTACCTGATGCCCAGGTAACGACGTCCGACATCCGTAATGAGGGGTGGCCGTCCAACCCCACAACGTCTGGACGTGGTTTCACCTTGGTTTCGCCACGTGTTGAAGGCAACACAGCACTCCTCGAACACCCGACAAGTCGTGCCGTTTCCGAAATGCTCGTGTCGACCCTCCGGTGGTGGTTGGTGGTTAGTGTTTTAACGTCCCGTCGACAACGAGGTCATTAGAGACGGAGCGCAGGCTCGGGTTAGGGAAGGATTGGGAAGGAAATCGGCCGTTCCCTTTCATAGGAACCATCCCGGCATTTACCTGAAACGATTTAGGGAAATCACGGAAAACCTAAATCAGGATGGCTGGAGACGGGATTGAACCGTCGTCCTCCCGAATGCGAGTCCAGTGTGCTAACCACTGCGCCACCTCGCTCGGTCGACCCTCCGAGCCATCACAATCTGCCCTCGGTCAAATTCAGGTAGATCGCACGCCTTACCCATTGTACACTCGGACAGCAGTCTCACTGACAGAACATGCAGCGTGCGTGTGTCTGAGTAGCAGTCACTCCTCGCCAGGTGATGCAATTATCGTCTGGACGGGTTTATATCTATAGTAGGTCGGTGGTTATAATGTTCTGGCTGATCAGTGTATGTAATTTGTTTCCACTGCTGGATCTGCCGCCAAACTAAGCTGGTCAGTAACAATTGTCAGCTGGATTCCTGTTGCATAAAGCAGGACGCGGCTTCACGAGTCATTGTAACTTCTTTCTAATCCACATTTTCGTAATCACTGGCACTAATGCGATTAAGAGGCTAGATGACGGTTTGCTTCCGTGGCTGACAGTCTCAGCAGTCATGTGTACGGAATGCCAACATTCAGGTATGGCAGCTTGGTGACGTACGGTGTAAGGAGGAAGTGCGTATTGTAAGAGACGAGCAGCATATGGGGCGGCGGCAGGCAAGCAGGTTGGCAGCGCGCCCCGCGTTATGGCTAGGATTACGCACGGGCCGGTGGGCAGTGAACTTGAAGAGCTGAGCGCCGTCCAAAGCAAATTCCGACGCGGCCGGATTGAGGCGCGGGGAATGCGATCGCCGGCGGTCGGCTATTAGACGCGTGGCGACGCGCCAGCCGCAGCCACACCGCCGGCCGCCATCCGTCTCAATAACACGCGCCTAATAATGACGGATGGCGCAGGTATATCCGGCCGCGCCACGCAGCGCAGCGCCGAGACCGGCGATTATATTTACCCCGGCCGGATTTGTGGCCGGGTATTTGTCAGCGGCGGCAGTTGGCGGCACATTAATTGGCCGTTGTCACGGCACGCGCTCTTTGGCCCTTGCCTTTGCCGTCCGCGAAAGCCGCCGACCGTTCCGGTTTATTTATACGCCGAGGGCCCGGACATTGAGTGTGCCGCTGGTATTTCTTGTGGCGAGTATTTTCGTGAGCCGCCGCGGGCCAACCGCTACACGGCAACTGCTCCACGGTGAGAGTGGGAAGGGGAGCGGGGGGAGGGGGCGGTTTGCTCCTCAAACGAACAACTCTGTGTAGCGTGGACCCACCTGGCGAGACCGTTTAGCGCAAGTCCTGCAGGCCGCAGCCCATAGCAAAGGAACGGTCAGTCATTGAGAGGCCTAAAAAAGCTACACAAACTACCGCATTTTTTATGTAGCAACTGCAAGGTGTATCAGAAATATTTTTCAGTAATTGGAGCAGATTCTTCGCGTCAAAACATAAAACATACTGCACAAACGCACACTTTTGGAAACCCTTTATCTTTCAGATCTTAAAGAAAGTTCTTAAGTTAGGAAGTCGCAAAAATTTTCGGAATGTCCTCTGTTTGCGTCTAGAAACTCCATATTCCATCCAGTGCAACTCGAACACCGTGTCTGAAGTGTACTGGAGACTCTTTATACAAACGACATAGTTCCTCTTATTTGCGTGGACGTATGTTGTTACAAGTAGCTGTGAGCGTTCTTAAGAAAGTCTTCGTAGACAGCACCTGTAGGGTGAGCTGGGAAGAGTTTTTAAGGTTTTATAAACGACTAGGAGAAGGCTCTATTGAGATGTGACATTACTGTTGGTTTAAATTTTGTCATTTGTCATCGTTAAAATAATGACGCCTCATAATGTAGATGAGTAGTTGGTTCAGTCAGCGTGTGAAGAAACATTAAAAACAGAAATTCCACTTGAAGGTTTTCACTGAATGATTTTTCACATTTTAGCGTGGGCCTAACTGAACAACGTTTCGCCGAATAGCTTCGTTCAACTTTTGCTAATCTTGACAAAAGACTGTTTGCGATTGGTTTGCAGAATTTCATGGCGGTCCTGCTTCCCTTAACGATAGATTTTGTACCGGTTGACCAAAAACTGTTGTGATCCCAAAAAACACAGACATGGGTGTAAAATGTTTGAAGAGTGTCATCATGGGACAAACTATGAGATGTAGGCATTCTAGAACTTTACGAAGATTCGAATATGTTAGTTTCTTTGTGAACATTTATCTGTGACAGTGATCTGTGCTCAGTAGATTCCGATTCGTTTCACAGCGTCTCAGATCTTGTCGGTTGGTGGAAAAAATACCTGACCAGGGAAACGCAAATTCATGTACAACATCGAAACAGGGATCCATCCATATTCAGTCGGAAACTAATCAGCAATCACGTGCTTATGTGTTCTAAGTCGAGCCGAAAACAACGAAAGTGGTTCGTCCACAAAGCACTTCCGACAGAACGATCGCTTATTTCTTTGCCCACACTGAACAGCTGAAGCTTACTAGCATATAACAATTTATTTGCCACAGTCATCCATGAAATCAGGAAGAATAATCAAGCCCATTGAACCATTCTTCATCATGACAAAGCCACCTACCACACAGCACGCCAAACAATTTGTTATTTAACCGAGAAAAACGGAATGAATGCCTTATCGTCTGCGTTCATATGATTAACGTAATGCTTAGCGACTTCTTTTGTTCCCTTGTGTCAAACGAAAATTACGTGGACAGCGATTTTCATTGCCACAAGTAGCTGCTGAATCCTTCCAAAGTCCTATTTTTGAGAGCAGTTAGATTTCTACAGGCATTAATAAATGGCTTTGGAAGAGTGACAATTTTATCTTTACCTTGCGGGTGACTTCAGGACTGGTGATACTATTTAGGCTGATTTTGTAGGTGTAGCAATACAGAGAACTAATCCGGGTCCGCCGACAAAAGTTTCCTAGTTAATCTCCGGTGCAATACGCCACAGAAACGGCCGTAGGGGCTTAGTGCGCGTGCATTCCGCGACCGCGAGTGAAAGTTGAACACGAGCGATTTCTGTTCTCGTGAAATCCAGACCTTTGTAGCTGCTTATAGGTGTTGATAAATATCAATGGGGACAGTTGAAAATGTGTGCCCCGACCGGGACTCGAACCTGGGGTCATTTCGAACTTATTGTCCACACACTACATTTTTAGTGCCCCTGCTCACTATACTCATTACTCGCGGCAGTTAATCTACCGAATCCCATAAGAATTTCAGCGGGAAGCCTCATCTTTATGAATGTGGTGTCCGAAAGAACCGACACCATTGGTGATCTTGCAGCTCTCGAAGAATGAAATTACAGTTAAAACCAGACCTTTGCGCCCGCCGGAGTGGCCGAGCGGTTAAAGGCGCTACAGTCTGGAACCTTACGACCACTACGGTCGCAGGTTCGAATCCTGCCTCGGGCATGGATGTGTGTGATGTCCTTAGGTTAGTTAGGTTTAAGTAGTTCTAAGTTCTAGGAGACTTATGACCACAGCAGTTGAGTCCCATAGTGCTCAGAGCCATTTGAACCATTTGAACCAGACCTTTGCATCTGCTTACACGCGTTGATAAATATCAGCGGGGACAGCTGAAAATGTGTGCCCCGACCGGGACTCGGACCCGGGATCCACAACCTCGCCCACTTTTGAAACACTTCTTCCGACTGAGACCTACGTCCAGGTTTGTCTTTCTTCAGGTCGCCAACGATGTGAAAATCACACGTTGAACGATCGGGGCTGTACGGAGGCTGTTGCAGTATTTCCCATCCAAATCTCGGTGCTCCGATTGCCAGTGTGGCGGCGGGCGTTATTGTGCAACAGGATGATTCCGACGGACAGCATTCCTGGGCGTTTCCATGTAATGGTACGTCGCAGTTTCCGCTAAGTATCTTCATAATGCTGCGCATTGATTGTGGATCTACGCTCGACGAACCCTATGAGCAGAAGGCCCCTGCAGTCGAAGTTGCACCGTAGCTTCCGCCCCCGTAGTGCCAATCGGACGAAGACTACGCTTCAGCGACTCGGTTGGGAAGCACTGCAACATCTTCCGTACAGCTCAGGTCGTTCACTGAGTGATTTTCACATCTTTGGTGACATGAAGAAAGACTTGGGCAGGCGTCGTTTTCAGATGGAGGAGGGAGTGCAGGAGTGGGTGCGGTTATGGATCCGTCAGCGGCCGATCGCGTTCTAGGCAACAGGAAGTTATCATCTCGTCTCCCAGAGACATAAATGACTTAAAGTGTGTAGTAATTACATTTGAATGGAACCATTTCACGGTCCCGTTGAGGTGGGTGTTCGCTTTTCATCTGACTGCCCCTCATAGTAGGAGATAGTAGGCATGTCAGCTGGTATATGGGCCACAGCCTGAACTACCATCGATGTCCACTTCTCACACAAACAATAACACGGCGGACTATGATGTTCGTGTTGCGCACGCATACAGGGCACTTTCCTCTCCCCGTGCCCCTCCCCTCACACTTGTAACGGCGTTCCCTTACATCTCGTGACACTAATATGGTAGATGTAAGTGGGAACATCTCTCGTTCACTGTACATCAACCGATCTGTGTCATTTGTGAAGAATGTATGGCAGGTCATTAGACACCCGACGCACCTGGTTCAGCAGCATTGCGGAATATGTTTAGACGACGTGCTCTCCAGAAATACTGCGCCTACCGTCTGAGGGACGCCGCTTTACCTGCTACTGTGCGCTGATGACCCGGAAACAACTCGAGCACGGCAACAGGATTCGTTCACATGGAGGACCAAAGTGTCTCGGCGGGACGTGGACGTTCTGTTCGCTCCGATAATAGTTGGCCCACATTGCCAAGGGCTTCTCCGGCTCATTAAAAGCTCAGCAGAAGCAGCGCTACAAATCTCTCGGCGCGGCAATTTCGCCGTTTGCGTTTCACTCCGTCACGGCCTCATATTTCTGCCGCAGAGCAAACGAACCGGTTGCAGTGTAATGCCGGGCGCGCCGATGATGTACGAATTTTGCGTGTACCCGCGACAGCCACGGGGCGGCTGCAGCGCCACGTACACGGGCGATAAGATATGTATGGCTGCTGCGTCTGGCGTGTGATTACCGCGACCGCTGAAAACTGTCTCTCCTGGCGTCGCTTCGTTGGCTCGCGTGCAAGTACCCGCGTACGTACACTCCGGATGAATTATATGTCGCTGTCGAGCCTCCACTGTAACTGCAAATAAAATGCAGTTCCCTGCTAAATTCACACCGTTCTTGTTGGCGTAATGTCTGGTCGTTGCACGATATTATTTTTGTTTTGTTTCTTTTCGTCTTCTGTTCATTTGAATTACGTGAGCGGGGTGTAATTCTTTTGCTCTACATTTTACACCTACAGGGTAAGTCTAAGTTCAAAATGGTTCAAATGGCTCTAAGCACTATGGGACTTAACATCTGAGGCCATCAGTCTCCTAGAACTTAGAATTACTTAAAACTAACCAACCTAAGGACGTCACACATCCATGCCCGAGGCAGGATTCTAACCTGCGACCGTAGCGGTCGCGCGGTTCCAGACAGTAGCGCCTAGAACCGCTCGACCACCCCAGCCGGTGACACCGAGCAGTAACGGCGTTTTGGGAGCTATGGCGGACAGCTAAGGTCCGGTGTGAACCAGCAAGCAGGGCCCGTCTAAAAGTGGCTGTTTATCCGGGTGACAGCGCCGTGGCAAATATCGCCGACGTGGAAACAGACATTACTAGGAAGCCGTTGGCGTTTCTTCGCTTGCTTTATGTCTCCTGGCACCGGGATCTGCGGAGGCTGGCTTCGTCGAACAAGCAAGAGGGTAAGGGTCTTCCTTGTCCTTTAAATTGTGGTCGGAATCCACCACTGGGTTCTGGCGGTTGACTGTATTTTCTTGGGCGGCCGTCGCTACTCCTACTGAGTGTGGTCTTCAAAGTGTTGATTTTAATTGTTTAATACGTAATGTTTTAAGATGTATGTGGTGTGATCATTAACATTTACGAGAGCCTGGAGCGCTGAGACATTCCGTTGTAGATCCCTACTGTCAAGGTTTAACCGCCATTGAACAGTTTGCTGGTCCTTGTTTAAGTACCACCGGGTTATTGTATTTTTGTCTCACCACGGAGTTAAGATGGCCATTCCCTGGATATATATTCCCTGGATATATATATCTCTGAATTGTAATAACATTACTGTTACGTTTCTGTTTGAACTAATAGTGTGTCTGAGTGACACATGTATAATTTTGAAATCAGTAGTTTCCTAAATTCTTACCAGTTATTGAGAGGCCAGTTATTATTGTGTGTTTATAGCCTGAAACGGATTCTATTGATGGTGGTGCTAGAATTCCTTCGATGACAGTAGATCGATATTGTAATTAATTTCATATATTAATTTTACTGATGATGTGTTGTAATGAATTATTGTGTTTCTAATTATTTAAGGCAGATGTCAGTCTGTTCTAGATACCCACAAGTTCTGGTATTTTCTCGTGCCCATTCGTGATCGTTGCAGCTCCCGTCTGGGGGTCCATGTCGAGCCTGTATTGGAAACAGCTGAACGGGCGGACCGGCCGTGGTAACCGAGCGGTTCTAGGAGCTTCAGTCCGGAACCGCGCGACTGCTACGGTAGCAGGTTCGAATCCTGCCTCGGGCATGGCTGTGTGTGATGTCCTTAGGTTAGTTGGGTTTAAGTAGTTCTAAGTTCTAGGGGACCGATGACCTCAGATCTTAAGTCCCATGGTGCTCAGAGCCATTTGAATTTGAACGGGCCGGCGTCCGTTTTATGAGCGTAGTTGTTGAATCTCATGAGCTTGTTTGCTCATATGAAATTTTATTTTTTTATGCTGAATTGTGTGCTGCGTACCATTTAAGTAACCTGTTGTGTGCCATGGTATCTGATTGTTGCCTGAACTCTGAATTATTTTGGTAATTAGTCACTGTCGTAATGAAAGAGTACATTAGTTAGATTTTAGTAAATTGTACCACAGCTTGATTACAATTTAGAGTATATAAAATTTTAACTCATTTCAGTGAATGTGTAATAGGCCAAAGTGCCGCGTTTTTATGAATGTTTAAAATTGAAGTAATTTATTTTCACCTGAATAGTAATTTTATACATATGTGGTAATTTTAAACATGTGGTGGTTTTATTTGTCAAGTTCTCTTGTTGAAAGGTACCAAATAAAAAGTTCTGTGCAACTGTCGATGGTGATTGCCTGATGTGTTACTTTGGTCCAGTCCTACCACCAGCATATTGTGCTGAGTTTGTGTCGTTGCGTTAAAAGTGGAATTACATGTTGCCTCGACACGTCGTAGGATTCAGGTCAGTATTCTGTGCAGGCCAGTCCATTACGGGGATGTTATTGCCGTGTAACCACTCCGCCACAGGCCGTGCATTATGAACAGGTGCTCTATCTTGTTGAAAGATGCAATCGTCATCCCCGAATTGTTCTTCAACAGTGGGAAACAAGAAGGTACTTAAAAATCATTGTAGGCCTGTGCTGTGATAGTGCCATGCAAAACATCAAGAGGTGCACGCCCTCTCCATGAAAACACGACCACACCATAACACCACCGTCTCCAAATTTTAATTGGCCGCCCGGTGTGGCCGAGCGGTTCTAGGCGCTTTAGTCTGGAACCTTCCTCGGGCATGGATGTGTGTGATGTCCTTAGCTTAGTTAGGATTAAGTAGTTCTAAGTTCTAGGGTCGATGATGGTCGAAGTAGAGAGGATATAAAATGTAGGCTGGCAATGGCAAGGAAAGCGTTTCTGAAGAAGAGAAATTTGTTAACATCGAGTATAGATTTAAGTGTCAGGAAGTCATTTCTGAAAGTATTCGTATGGAGTGTAGCCATGTATGGAAGTGAAACATGGACGATAAATAGTTTGGACAAGAAGAGAATAGAAGCTTTCGAAATGTGGTGCTACAGAAGAATGCTGAAGATTAGATGGGTAGATCACATAACTAATGAGGAAGTATTGAATAGGATTGGGGAGAAGAGAAGTTTGTGGCACAACTTGACCAGAAGAAGGGATCGGTTGGTAGGACATGTTCTGAGGCATCAAGGGATCACCAATTTAGTATTGGAGGGCAGCGTGGAGGGTAAAAATCGTAGAGGGAGACCAAGAGATGAATACACTAAGCAGATTCAGAAGGATGTAGGTTGCAGTAGGTACTGGGAGATGAAAAAGCTTGCACAGGATAGAGTAGCATGGAGAGCTGCATCAAACCAGTCTCAGGACTGAAGACCACAACAACAACAACAAGTTCTAGGGGACTGATGATCTCAGATGTAAAGTCCCATAGTGCGCCGAGCCATTTGAACCATCTGAACCCATTTAATTTTACTTTTGGCACTACACACTCTGGCAGATGACGTTCACCGGGCAATCGCCATACCCACACCTTGCCATCGGATAGCCACATTGTGTACAGTGCTTAGTCACTCCACGCAACGTTTTTCCACTGTCCAATCGTCCAATGTTTCCTCTCATTACACCAAGCAAGGCGTCGTTTGGCATTTACCGGTGTGATGTGTGGCTTATGAGTAGCCGCTCGATCATGGAATCCAAGTTTTCTCACCTCCCGCCTAATTGTCATAGTACTTGCACTGGATTCTGATGCAGTTTGGAATTCCTGTGTGATGGTCTGGATAGGTGTCTACCTATTGCACATAACGATCCTCTTCAACTGTCGGCGGTCTCTGTCAGTAAACAGACGAGGTCGAAAAAATGTCTCTGAGCACTATGGGACTTAACATCTGAGGTGTTCAGCCCCCTAGAACTTAGAACTACTTAAACCTAACTAACGTAAGGACATCACACACATCCATGCCCAAGGCAGGATTCGAACCTGCGACCGTAGCAGTCGCGCGGTTCCGGACTGCAGCGCCTAGAATCGCTCCGCCACCGCCAACGGCAGACGAGGTCGACCTGTACACTTTCTTGCTGTACGTGTCCCTTCACGTTTCCACTTCACTATCACATCGCAAACAGTGGACCTAGGAATGTTTAGGAGTGTGGAAATCTCGCGTACACACGAATGACAAGGGTGATACCCAATCACCTGACCACGTTCGTAGTCAGTGAGATCCGCGGAGCGCTCCGTTCTGTTTTCTCACGATGTCTAATGACTACTGAGGTCGGTGATATGGAGTTCCTGGCAGTAGGTGGCAGCACAATGCACCTAATATGAAAAAGTATGTTTTTGGGGGTGTCCGGATACTTTTGATCACAAAGTTTATGTAGCCACTTTCTCGACCTTGAGAAAAACTTACCGCGAAATGTGTGCTAGGGAGTGTTCAATCGAGTTGTAAAGCTAGTCAGATACCCGAAAAGCTCGTAACTTGTTCTTTAGGTGATAAAGACGAACCTTTTCTTCCTCTGTGTAATAAATGACGTCTCTGTCGATCATCTGCGATTATTGATTAGTGGGTGAGTCTGTTCTGCAGATATGGTGTTACGTCTTATTTAAGGATACCAAAGTTCTGTGGCGGTCACTGAGCCCTAGATGCGAGCTTTCGCATGATTTAATATGCCATTTACGAAGTAGGAAGAATAAAAAATAAACTGATGGGAGAGACTGCTTTACTTAACTATAATGGCTGAAGAAAGATAGGATCTGGTGGGTGTGAGAGATTGAGACGTTATACAGCGGGACGCTGATGCTGACGCGATAATCCACGGCGGTCGCAGCTGTCGCCGCATCGGAATTTACGACGGACTGGGCGAGAAACATTTTCCGCATTAATCTCTGGGGAGTGCGGCTCGGCTCCGTGTACACACGCACCACAAACAGCGCAGCGCGCCGTCTTTTAGCGTGCATAGCATTCGGTTATTCCAAGCGCGGGTCATTAAGCGAGCGGCGCGGCAAGGCGGCTGCGCCATAACTTCGGCGGGCGATTAGTCGGCAGCATTGAGAGGCGCTTTACGGCCGCGTCAGGCGCACTCCAGAATTACGCTTCTATTTCGGAGGAGTAGCCGCGCCACTCTTAATGGCGTTTTTATAGCGCCGGCGAAACAAGTCCGTCTTTCCGCGTTTGCCGAGTGAAATTTTATTGTGCGCATGTATCTCCCAGTCATTAGGTCAGCTGGGGCCTTCGAGGCGATACACGACTCGACGCATTAAAGCCCTGTTCGTGACCGAACTCTTGATGAGTCTATCGAGCATATTGGTTCCGGATCCCTCGGCCACGCCGTAAAAACGGGTAATTTTTATTCTCGTTATCTCTGTCTCGAAAAGAATTTCGAAACGTTGCCTTTTTATCTATTTGAGAGAGAGGTAAATATAAACAGGAACGATGAGTGAAATACGTGGTTGAGTTTCTACTTTATCTATGTTGGTCATACGTGAGACTTCAGATTGAGAAGCGATTCTAAAGGGGGAAAGTTTATGAACAAAGAATGTGTTCTGCTTTTGATTGACCTGTTCGTATAGCTTAAAGCGCAGGGAGGTGCGCCGTATTAACGACCATCGGTCCACTGGTCAATACGAGTTTGGTTTTTAGGCTGTTTTTCACGTTAGTTTAAGTAAAAGCTTTGCTAAAACCCAATAGCCGACACATATATCACAGTTGATATCATTTTCCAAAATTTTTTCGAAGGTGATGTATTCTAGAATAGCATTGTACCTGAGAAATAATACTATCCACAGTAAATCACAGTTTGGAGTTGCTCAACTGAAAAGGCCATTTATACGTCGTCTCACCAAATTTTACAGCCATTAAAAAACAAAATAGCGCGATTGGTATTTCCTGTGACCTATCTGAGACATGTGACTGTGTGAATCACATTATTCTCCTAGATAAACTGAGATTTTCTAGAACTGATGACCTTTTTCTCTGCATATCCCAAAGACAGTTTTCCATTCCAGCTTGTGCTCATTGGTCTACGCTTCAGGACATGTGGCGCTAGGTGGGGAGGCGTGCCGAGATAGCCCGCACAACTGCCATAAACACTATGTCTGGGTGGCAGAGTGGTTAACGCAACTGCCTAGTAAGCAGGAGATCCCAGATTCGGATCCCGGTCGGGCACACATTTTCACTCGTCGCCATTTGTGCCGGACATTTAAGTCCTGATGCAGTTGATATCAACGATATCAACAGTCCCTCCCGTTTCCTTTTCTCCCCCCCCCCCCCCCTCCTTCTTCGATTTACGTAGAATGAATCACACATATTTTGTCCATTTTAATATTTTCTGCTATGTGGTCGATAATAGCTTTTGCCATATCATGTATTCTATGCCCTACGCTTGTGCCAGAGTTCGAAATTCTTTTGATAACTTTATCGGATTTTTTGTGAAATATTTTATCTGGTATAATCAAAGAACCAGGAGTAATAAGAGTTGCAACTACGGAATAAGGCGATGTATTTTTTTTTTAGTTAGCAACGCTAACTCACACTATGTTTCCAGTGCCATCTTTGTTGATTTTGTAAAATTGTGTTACGTTTGAACTTTTCCTAAATGTTATGCTTTGCGCCTGAAAAATTCTACTGAATTGTTTTTATAATCACCAAGATTCGCTATCAAGTGCCAATGAATCAGGAATGATTTCATAGAATTATTCACCAGAATTTGGTTGTAAATAATGCGGGGATGTAGGAGTGGCTGACACATCCTTGACACGAATCCATGTTTAACGTGAGATTCACCGATTATCTGTACTTTATATTTCTTGGGTCTTTCGCCTTGCTCGTAGATGACTCAACTTCAACATTATTTTCACCGATGACCAGCGGTGGAACAAGTGTTGTTACGCTTTTCATTAGCAGTGTTTCAAAACTATCGCCACTGTCACTTGTTTCATTGATTTTACTTTTTCCACTTATAACGAATCTATCCATCTTACAACAAAAGCCAAATATGTAGCCAGATACCCAAATACCACAATAATAAAAAGAAATTCAACGGCGATAATCTGAAAATCAGTCCCCAAATATAAAGAATGAAATGTGAGACAGAGTGAATAAAAAGTCCCTGCATATAACAGTCTCGAAAATATAATGAGTACTGAAAGATTATAAATGAGGTGGTAAAGTTCATTCGCGGACACTGTTATCGTTGTCAGCGTCTGAAACAAACAATACTAATGATTAGCGAGCACAGCTGGAAGATGGTATTTATGGGTAGACCTTGAGAGCAATCAGAATGGATTCTTGGATAGAGGGAAATCCAAATTTCTCCGGCTGAAATATTTTTCGTTATTTATGAACAGTCAGGAAAAATATTATACTGACTATATATGTATTATAAATTTTACGTACCCCCTGAGAAGTCTTCAGGTACCCCTGAGGATACGTGTGCCCCAGGTTGAATATCATTGGTAATGCCAACCAATGAATTTAACCGAAAGAATGCTGAAAATTGTACCAAATAAATCAGCGAATGTAAGTAGCGGAGAGTATTCTGACCGGGTAGAAATCACTTATGGGATTCCACAAAGTTCAGTCTTAGTTCCACTATGTTTTCTCATACATGTAAACGAGCTTCCATCTAATATATAACAAATAGAACTAGTTGTTTTTCGGATGACACTTGTAGTACAATCAGTCAAAATATACATACAACGACAGAGGAAATGATAAAATTTTTTTAAAAATACATTATATTTTCAGTGAATGATCTGTATCTCTCAATTTCAAAAAGACACAGCATATTCATTTCAGTACCTTCAGAGGTATTACACCAATCACATTTGTAACATACGATGAAGAAATAACAACCAGTGTGGAAACTTCAGAATTTTTCGGTGTCCATGTCGAGGAAAATTTATACCGAAAAAAACCACTTGTGAGAGTTCCTATAACGACTTAGTCCATCCACATTTGCACTGCGAATCATTGCAGATTCTGGGGAGAGACAAATCAATAATATGACATATTTTGCGAATTTACATTCAGTAACGTCAAATGGCATTAATGATCTGGAGGAACTCGTCTTTGAGGAACGAAATCTTCATTGCTCAAACGTGTGTGCTGTTAGAGTAATATATGGTGTTCACTCAAGATCGTCCTGTAGCCATTTGTTTAAGGTATTAGGCAATTTGACTTCTGATTCACAATGTGTTTATTCCATCATGATGTTTGTTGTAAATAATCGTCTGTAGCTGAAAAGGAATAATGATGTACATATTTACAATACCATGCATAAAAATGACATTCTTTGTCTTCAGCAGAAAAATGGATGCACAGTGCTACCATCAAAATTTTTGGTCATTTCCCCGACAGTACAAAAGGTCTGACGGACAACAAAATCGAATTTGAAAACAAACTGAAAAAGTTCCTCCTTGACAACTCCTCGTATTGTTGTAATCAGTGAAAGATGATGGATAGGAATTAGGACTATTTGGTGTTTTTGAAAATACCATGACTCCAATACACCGATATTTAAAAAATATGAATTTCGGCTCTCGATGAATCGAAAAATTTGTCGATATATCATCTGAAGTAATATCGACGTAGTTGCCTATAAAGAATCGACTGCACACTGTAAATATACTATAAGTTTTTGAGCTGTATATTTAAGTATTGATTTATTATTAGATGCTCTGTACAAGCTAGCAGCCTGCCTGTCCCCCTTAGAGCAAGAATTGAAAGGAAAACGATGCACGTTCACGCTTGGCGATAACCACTTATGCTGACACTGGTAACTGCATATAAGTGGCACAGTAGAAGGTGTCCGATGGGTCCGTCGTTCGGTTTCGTCACATATTGGATTTGTCCTTAACACATCATGTCGACATCCCTGTTTCTTGATTCCTGTCAACGCGAGCGTCCTAGCAATTGTAGTGTCAAATTTGCGTTGTGAAGATAAACGATGCAGTTTCTATTGGTAACGCCGAGCACCGATTACGTCAGCGTTTTCCCTCATACGTCTCCGCCCACCGTAAAGAGCAATCTTGTTATTTAGATATTTGTCCATCATTTTCAGCAACTGTTTTTGAAGAATGCCACACTGGTGTCATAATTCTTCATACCGGAAATCTTGTAATTCCATTCACACTGCCACTCCTCCAGTGCAATCGGACTTCTTCTTTTGTGCCACCCATACTTGCTTCACACAGTCAAAGAGAAATATTGGACGTGATGGAAGCTCAAAAAGTGGTAAAACTTCTTCATGGAGTTAAAGTAAAATTATTTTATACTATAATTTCAGAAGAACAACTTCAAATATTTGCCGAAAATTGTGAAAAAATGTAACATAAAAAAAATCGGCACTCGATATTGCCATTTTTATAATGATATATTGGTGGAAGAAATATGGCCAATGTATATCGATGTTTTTTGGAAAAATATCGATGTATCTATATTTTATCAGCAGCCCTACTAGAAATTACTAACTCTCACATGTATTTAAAAAAGGTCGTAAATATTCAGCTTGTAGCCAGCCATATTTACATATGGATGTGTAATTTGAAATGTGAATGTGTATTGTGGCACTTTCAAATAGCACGTCTACTCATTGGTCAAGAGGAAAGTGAGCCTACTGCTCGTTTGTACTTAGTAAGCCTCAATCAATTAAATTTGTAAGTTGAAGAATAATTAGATCAGTTAAGATTAAAATTTCTCCCTGAATTACAGTCAAAAATAAAAACTCTTATATTAACACATCAAATAAAATATTAAAAATCAAATAGTCACTAATAATCAGATGGCTCTGAAGAAGCCAGACTGAAAAGTTGGATGGTTTGCACTAAGTAACGTTAAGATCACAATTGGGATGCCGTTGAACATTTATTTGCGGATTAAATTACACAGCAACGTCAGTTAAAAATCATAATCGCAAAGCATTGCTTGATACTCGGTATACAATACATTATTCACTTCATAAACCGCATCTTAACATGTGGGAAGAATGTAGGATAAGTAGAAGGGAAGGATTCGTCGGATTACATACACACGCACATGCACGCTTGTACCACCATCTACGCACAAGAAGAAGAAACCATAAGGATAATTCTGTACACCAAACTTACACTTTACGGGCCAGAGAGTAACAAGCTTTACCGGTCTACGGGTCGACAACATGGTCAGAGCATCGCACTGAAATCCTCCACTTTGGCAGTACAGAAAAGTACGGAAATGTTTGGAATAAAAGCAAACTGACACACGATTTGGAGTTCAGGTTGAACGAAGAACTTTGTTTTTAAAAAAAGACTTTATTGATACAACACAACATATTAATACAATTGAAAACATGTGTTATGATACAAGTGATTCATGAACAACATTGTATTATACACACTAACCCACTACCTTATTTAATTAGTGGGTCCTATTATTATACGTAAATAGCAGCTAATACTAGATGGTTAGTGGCACTTGCTATGGACAGTGTTAATCTAACTATTTGTCTACACTGGGTTATTCTAAGACTATCTACCCTGCAGCTTTAAAGGTGTGCCAGATGATGTACAAACCTACTATTAAGGCCTGCTCACTGAGCTAATCCCAGTGAGCGTGCCCCCGGTAAATTTTTGTTGAGCTGAGGGCTCACCGTATCTGTGAACTCGTCTGATTCAGTTTACTACCATAATGTAAAATTCAGTATTCGCGGAAGATATTCGGATATAATAATAATAATAAAAAAAAACACTCACACGGAAAGTTATTAACAGAAGTCACAGCAAGTGAAGATGAATTAGCAGAGCTGAAGGCTCTGTCTACTACATGAGAAGCACGTGATTGCTATCACTATCTCACATACCACAAGAAACCCGGAACGCGCGAAATGAAAGAAAATTGAACCACGGGAAGAGAAAACTAACATGAACGTAAAGAAAACGCACAACGCTTTAATAAATAAGAGATTTACAGTAACTGTTATATAGATTTGTCAAAGCACTCTTTCATCGCTAAGCTACGGTAGGACAAAGAATCGAGTTACAGAAATGAAAGATCAATAAGCATGATAACGTACAACCCCCCCCCCCCACACTAAAGTAAATTCTTTAGCAGGATGTACCATGGCTACACCTGGAAAAAAGAAACACGCTTCAGCGTCTCAAACTAAACCAAGCCTTACACATTCCAGCTTCCTAACATGTATTACCAGGTATGACATGAGCAGACATTCTCACGTACCGAAGTCACAGAGTATTGTGCCGCTCCATGCTACCGGACCGACGTCCATAGGCAGCAGCGGAAACCGGCAGAGAAAATAAGTCCCTGCTACGTGTATCAACCCGTAAAATAGATGCTGACCGTGTCCACTGATGTCTCTTTGACGCAGCGGAATTGTACTTAATCTATACACAAATTTGGCTAAAATGCGATACCCGTTCATTTGCCTGTGAATCAAAGCATAGGAAAATATTACTCACGGACACCCACACACTCTGTAGCAGATGATATAAGGACTAGGAAAAGGAATATGGAAATATAGCGTGGTACACAGAAATATAGCGTGGATGCGTAATGAACATGTTTATAGAAGTACAGATACACTTAATATATCTATAGATGTGTAAAATGTTAAATATGAATTGAGGAATCACTCTGTGTGAATATTAAAGTACCACTGTAGCTTTCTAATGAAATGGTCTGCTGTTCATCTTTCTCCCAGAATCAAAAGCACCACCAAAAGCATCACCAAATAGAGGCGCCCAGAAGTATAGAAAAGCTCAAGTCCGTGGAATAGCTCACAAAGAGACGTTTCAAAATTACTCGTTCCCCATCGTTATGATTAATTGTATGACTTATTCGTGGAACATGAAGCTAACTACCTAAAAACATTATTACTGCCCTACACCTATCCCTAATAGTTTTAAATAGCCATATGTGCTAATCTTTGTGAATTGAGTATTTGTTTATAACCATTTCTATCTTCTCTTTAAAGTGCCCCTTATTGTCAATGCTTGTCCATTTCCTACCGTACTCATTGGCAGACATTTTATTTGACGAGTCAAAGATGAAGAGTCGCAAGTATGCCGTGCTACATGTCAACTTTCCGTTCTTACACTCTCGTACGGACATAGGTGACAAAGTAATTCCTATTTATTTTTGTTGGAACAGTATTTTCCCAGCAATAAAATAGAAGACATCCATCACTATGGAAAACGTTTTCGGGAGATCCACGTTTGATAATAATAAAATGATATCAGAACTGGCAACATCTCCCACATATTTCTAATCGAAGCTCTGTTTAACACAGTCCAACTTCACTATAATGTTTACTACAAATTTTAAGCACAATGCATCTTTACATTTTTGACACACATACAGCATTTCTATAGATATTGTGGCAGAAGAAGCTGAGTAGCACCGTGGTGTAATGGTTATGAAACTAAACTGTTGCATGGAGGGTCGTGAGTTCAAAACTCACCTGGACTGTACAATGGTAAGTTCTGTATTCAGTTCGAGTACGTTCTAGAAGTATCTACAAATGTCAAGAATCATTGTACTGGAATGTTCTGTAGCTGTATATATACCGTATGTGTTTTGGCCGGAGGCAGTTCGCTCCGCGCTCTTGTATGTGAAAGTGCTGAAAAAACCTTCGTTAAGTGAAGTTAGTGTTCGCCATTCATCTACTTACACCTTCTTCTACGTGACAATATGATTTTATGCCCTTCGCACCATAACTGATCGAATGTTGACAATGATTCCATGGATAGAGTTTGGTGGCTATAAAATTTGTCTGAGATGGAAACATATTTTACTGATACATTTCTTCTCAAAATATGAGTATCACTAATACTGTAAGTGTCTTATAATTTCACGTCTGCGTTTGATATTTCCTTTCGTCTCGTCCCGTTTCATTAATGAAGTTTCACAAATTTTTAGAACATGTCCGTCTTTTGTATCGGTGAGTTTGCCAGTTCAAGTTACTCAAAATTTTCTTCTGTAGCGAGCTGCAGAGTCAGGTGACCACCTTTTTTGCCCTATCCTGTAAACTTTCGTCGTTCCTTATCAGTACGAAGTTGTTCTGAACCAGATGACTTGAGAGCTGCTGAACATAAGACGTGAGAGGCTTTAGGTCGCCAGCCGCAGCCTCCCACTATCGTGTTAGCCAGCCGAAGCGCCACACTTGCAGCAACCGCGATTACGAGTAGTGTACATTCCGTTCCCGCTCACGGTTTCTCCTCGCTACTTTTACGACCTGAGTGGTTTCAGCTGTAAAGCTAATGGCTATCTGTCATGTACTATCTTACTATGCGTCATGTATACGTGCACGTTTCATTAACTTTATTGTCTCTGAGATCAAATGAACTTTACGTACCCATAAGTCATTCTTGCAAAGTGGATACTGTTCGAGTACCGTCGTAACAGCCAGGCACTTTCTAAACGTCATCTAGGCCCTTGTATACTCCCGCATCTTGACCTTACATGTTTGTGGGTTCACGTGCTATTCTCAGCGAGGTCGTTGGAGATGGAGCATTAACTCTGCTTTGAAGGGGACTTGAAAGGACGAAGACTGTAGTAGTTCACCCGCAGGAACAACAACCGAGGAAAGCGTAGAATCGTTGTTCTTTTCCTCTCTGTGTTCATTAAGTGCCTTTGTCGTGGTGGGTACCGGCATTTTTGCAAGCCGCACTGCTCCAGTGTTGACACTGACAAGACGCAGTACGTATAGTTCAGCACATCTCGGACAACTCCAGAAGCTATAAATGTAGGTTTCTCAGACAACGAAATTCGAGAAGTAGAAAGTGTTCAATGTCTAAGGCTACAGATAGATCATAAGCTGAACTGGAAATCCCGCTACCTGCAGTTAATGAAGCACCTTAGTCTAGCTATGTTTGCAAAGTGCATAGTTACTGTTATAGATAGTTTAAAAGGAAGAAACTAGCTTATTCTGCATATTTTCACCCACTAATATATATATTCATTAATGTCCTTTGTCATCAGCAAGATTTCTTTTTCCGAAAAATAGTGAAAAACGGTAATGTAACACTGAACTAACGTGTAGTCAACAACCTATTGTTGTTGTTGTGGTCTTCAGTCCTGGGACTGTTTCGATGCAGCTCTCCATGCTACTCTATCCTGTGCAAGCTTCTTCATCTCCCAATACGTACTGCAGCCTACATCCTTCTGAATCTGTTTAGTGTATTCATCTCTTGGTCCCCCTCTACGATTTTTACCCTCCACGCTGCCCTCCAAAACTAAGTTGGTGATCCCTTTATGCCTCAGAACATGTCCTACCAACCGATCGCTTCTTCTTGTCAAGTTGTGCCACAAACTCCTCTTCTCCCCAATTCTACTCAATACTTCCTCATTAGTTACGTGATCTACCCATCTAATCTTCAGCATTCTTCTGTAGCACCACATTTCAAAGGCTTCTATTCTCTTCTTGTCTAAACTATTTATCGTCCATGTTCCACTTCCATACATGGCTACACTCCATACAAATACTTTCAGAAACGACTTCCTGACATTAAAATCTATACTCGATGTTAACAAAGTTCTCTTCTTCAGAAACGCTTTCCTTGCCATTGCCAGTCTACATTTTATATCCTGTCTACTTCGACCATCATCAGTTACTTTGCTCCACAAATAGCAAAACTCATTTACTACTTTAAGTGCCTCATTTCCTAATCTAATTCCCTCAGAATCGCCCGACTTAATTCGGCTACATTCCATTATCCTCGTTTTGCTTTTGTTGATGAACAACCTATTAGAGTACATTAAATGCCATGTCGATATGTAGTGGACCTTAAGATTGAATTTATAGTTTTTCTCTCTGGCAAGTCCCTCTATTCCTTTGAAGAGTATCTTCACAGAAACGCTTAAATTTCACGTTCTAAGTTAGTTTATAATTAAATTCGCATTATAACATAGTAATGTAATGTCATTTCACTGTATTGCACTTATATTGAATTTACATCTTTGACTTCTCTTCACATCCGAGAGCCACTCTCCGTGCGATCCGTGGAATGCAACGAATGTAATGCACTACCTCGCAGACTCACTATTATACACCGTAAAATGGTTGAAATGGCTCTAAGCACTATGGGACTTAACATCTGAGGTCATCAGTCTCCTAGAACTTAGATTTACTTAAACCTAACTAACCTAAGGCAATCACACACATCCATGCCCGAGGCAGGATTCGAACCTACGACCGTAGCGGTCGCGCGGTTCCAGACTGGAGCGCCTAGAACCGCTCGGCTACACCGACCGGTTATACACCGTCATGAAGACCACATTCAGTAGTGGCTGAAACGACGTTACGTTTTACGACATGATGCTGCCTAAAACCGAGAAGAATTGTACTGAAATTTACTATAATTCGTCTGTTCGTACTTCACTTGTCATCATGTTCTTTTATTACGTCCTTGTTGTTACTGTTAATTTTGCATTTTAGTTTTTTTACTGTTGTCAGTGTGGTAGTTGCACTTTTTTTTTAACTGTATGATGTATCTAAGAACCACTCTTCCTTTGGGAGGACCGAATAATTCGCTGAGTCACTTCTCTCCCAAGTCATAGTCTAATATTATAACTATTAGTTTTAAAATAGTACAGAAGTTCTAAACCGAAAAACCAAGAAATAACACACAGTTCCTGTTATAACTACCTTGTAGTTTAAGGGATGTGATTAAAGTAGTTAATCTATGTTGATAAAGGTCTTTAAATACTGCGAAAAGTGGTGAAACAGGTTCTCTGTTCAGATAAATTAAAATTCTTCTGAGACTGCCAATCCTACAGTTTATTTGAATATCCGCGTCTCCGTTCTCCTTCAAAGGTGTTATCAACCTCATTTCATTTTCAGTGAGAGTCTTATACTTGCTGTCAGTAGTTCTCACTTGATACGATCGTTCCTTTTAATTTATTTTCGTAATATTCTTACTAGGGCGGACTGAAAGTTTCTCCCACTAACTTTTTAGAATATTTTTATCACGCAGAATTTTTCTTCACAAAAACACATTTCTACATCTGAATGAATAATCTGAACAAACGTCTGTTCACTTTTCTGTATTTTATTGGCCTCCCTAATTGTGAAGACATTCTTCAACTCATGTGTCACAACTCCCGCAAGCTGTCTCTTCAGGGGAGACTGTGTTCCATTCGTCTTAGCATGTGCAACAAGCTTGTCTGTGTTGCGTGGGCAACGTTCTTTGAACAGTGCGTCCGGTAGTCTGGCCCACAGGTGCCATATAGGGTATACGTATGAACTGTCTGCAGGCCAGTCAACCTAAACAACAGGAACAATTCTTTTCCGATACTAAACGCTATTGACGGTCCTTTCTGTATCAGCCACATGCATTTCGGTTTTTCCATAGCCACAGGTACCACGAGCGAGCATTATCTCCAATCCTTGGTTTGGTGTGTTGACTGGGGAAATTTTCTCTGGTTCATTTGTATGGTTTCAGGTAAAAGTTTGTAGGGCTTTGGGTAAAGCGCTACCGGAGACACGTCTGTAAGCAAAATATACAGTGTTTTCCTCTTTTCTTCAGGATGGGCATCGCAGACACCCTCAGACATCATCTTTCCACAACAGGACTAACGATGAACAAGACTTTTTTTGACAGCATGCGTTTTATTCGTTGGGCACAAGCATGTTTTCCCAGGGGATGTCTACGAATGAAGTCTTTTTCAGTTGTCCTACTGACGGTGTGCTGTCTTTGCTTGTAGTCTTCTGAGAAATTCAGACATTTGCCAGTTCCCGACTACCGACACCAATTTCACGCTTTACGAAATGTCTGATTTTGTTTTTAGTGTTTGGTGTGAGTTTTGTTGGTCGCCCGAGTCTGTTGCTCTCATTAACATTAGCATCACGTCTATTAACGCAAAGTGTAACCGTTTTTGGATCAATACCCAATTTCTGAACAAATTTGGGTTAGACGTTCCACTGGCATGTAGGCCTTGCATCTGGGAGCAAACATGTTGACTTTTTGGTTCCTTTCTTTTTATCGAAGCTCTTCAAAAAGACGAAACTCGCAAATAACCACAGAGCAGCATACAGACAAAGTTAAACATAAATTTGAATAAGCGATGTGTAAATCAGTTAAATTGAAGAAGATTTTACTTCTACAACACTGTCTTATTTTATTTCCCTAATTAAAATTTAGAGATAACATTAATTATTTTTATATTCTTTCATCAGGGGAAAACACAAGAATACGTAAGAAATCACTGAACGGCAAAAATTTCATTATTTTACGGACTACAGGTGTGTTAAATTTGTGAAAATGATCTGCTTGGAAGAAGAAGGGCAGCATCATAATACGTCTTGCGACCAGCAGATAAACATTTGCGGGAACGTGTTCATTATGATACAACAGGTAATGCAGACTAGCTTAAAGTTCATACAGCAAACACCATCTGTTGGTGTAAAGTGATACTACCCCCAAAGCATGAAACATTGCCGTCTCTGTTAATAAAAAAGGGAGAAACGAAATATAATGTGTACCACGACAGCAGACATTTTACCTACAAGCGAAAAAAATTTTTCTTACATAACTTTAATCTTCCGAGGTGTTAATTAAAGCTTCATGACTATACCAAGGCATACTGTTCGGTTGTTTCTCTAGATGGGCTTTTCCAGTGTGTCGATGCCTGACATTACACTAAGTGGTAAGATGTCAACGTTGTTTGCTTTTTCCTACACTCATAGAACCATTTCCCAGTGCACAACAATGTTGTAAGTAAACAATTTTAGAGAGCGACTTATTATGTGTGATAATTGACTTATGTATATTGAAACGTCAGTTGAAACGTTATCGGTCTTATTAGGCTTCTACGGGACACGCGGAATATTACTTTCACATTCACTAGGTATTCATCCTGCAGAATGGTGTACGGTGTTCAGCTAGAGATGTTTCGAACCAGCCACAGAACTGAGATGAAGGTCCATACGATTGTATCTTGTTTGTAAGTCATTGTGGTTCAGTGGGGATCATCCCTCTAAAGTCCACGAAAGCAGCTAGCAACCGTGGTACGCATTTTAATCATTTCGGTCCACGTGCTTCCAGTGACTGAAAGCCACGAATATCGTGATACAGCTGACAAGTGAGAGTGTAGCGGTAACAGTAGCGGAGGTAGCGGGATGAGTTTCGGGCGCGGCGCCGGTGTAGAAATAGCGTTTTTTACGCGTGGCAGCCGCTGCGCCTCTCTTCGACCCCCTCTCGACACGAATTTAACGCTGACGGCGGCGCTGTTAACGACGGTGTCGGCGGCGGCGGCGGCTGTGTGGCCGCTAAGCTCCCTCATTACGGCGCATTTGCATGGGAACACGGCGCGGGGGAGACGGACCGCTTTAATTGTGTGCCGTCTTCTGCTCGCCGCGGTCCTGCCGGCGCCACGCCTTTTGTACCGAAAATACTTCTCCTGAGCGGCTGCCGCATTAAATTGTTTATCACTGTGCGGCTTTCACAACTGAAAGTTCCTGCATCAGCAGACAAGCCAGACTGACTGCTCAGGATCGTGACTGTTGTGGTCTCCACTCCGAAGCCTGCTTTGATGCAACTGTTCACGCTGGTGTAGCCTTTGCAATGCTCTTCATTTCTGCGTAGCTATTGAAACCCACATTCAGCTGGACCTGGTTTCTGCTGTCAAGTTTTGGTCTTTCTCTAGAATTTTTACCTCCCCCCCCCCCCCCTCCCACACTTCCTGCTGCTCACAAATTGACGATTCCTTGATGCCACGGGATGTATACACTCAACCGACCTCGTTTTTTAGTCAAGTTGTGCCATAAATTTGTTTTCTCTCCATGGCGGTTCAGTACTTCCTCACAACTTAGCCGATCAACCCACTGAATGTTTTAGCGCTACTGTGTAGCACCACATATAGAGAACTTCTATTCCCTTCTTTTTCACTGTCCGCGTTTCACATCCAAGCAAGGCTGCACTTCGTACAAAATGGTTCAAATGGCTCTGAGCACTATGGGACTCAACTGCTGAGGTCATTAGTCCCCTAGAACTTAGAACTAGTTAAACCTAACTAACCTAAGGACATCACACACAGCCATGCCCGAGGCAGGATTCGAACCTGCGACCATAGCGGTCTTGCGGTTCCAGACTGCAGCGCCTTTAACCGCACGGCCACTTCGGCCGGCGCACTTCATACAGATACTTTCAGAAAAGAATTATTAACAGTTAACATTACATTGGATGTTAACGAATTTCTCTTTTCCAGTAACGCTTTTAGAGCTATTGGTGGTCTGTTTTATACCCTCTCTTCTTCACCCATCGTCTGTTATTATTCTAACCATATAGCAAAACTCGTATGCTACTCGTAGTGTCACCGTCCATAGTCTGATTCTCTCACAAGGGAACCTCCCCGTCACACCCCGCTCAGATTTAGCTATAAGTTGGCACAGTGGATAGGCTTTAAAAAACTGAACACAGATCAATCGAGAAAACAGGAAGAAGTTCTGTGGAACTATGAAAAAAAAAGCAAAATATACAAACTAAGTAGTCCATGCGCAAGATAGGCAACATCATGGATAGTGTGAGCTCAGAAGCACCGTGGTCCCGTGGTTAGCGTGAGCAGCTGCGGAACGAGAGGTCCTTGGTTGAAGTCTTCCCTCGAGTGAAAAGTTTAATTTTTTATTTTCAGACAATTATTATCTGTCCGCCCGTTATGTTTTCATCACTTTTTTGGGAGTGATTATCACATCCACAAGAAAACCTAAATCGGACAAGGTAGAAGAATCTTTTTACCCATTCGCCAAGTGTACAAGTTAGGTGGGTCGACAACATATTCCTGTCATGTGACGCACATGCCGTCACCATTGTCGTCTAGAATATATCAGACGTGTTTTCCTGTGGAGGAATCGGTTGACCTATGACCTTGCGATAACCGGCCGCAGTGGCCGAGCGGTTCTAGGCACTTCAGTCCGGAACCGCGCGACTGCAACGGTCGTAGGTTCGAATCCTGCCTCGGGCATGGATATGTGTGATGTCCTTAGGTTAGTTAGGTTTAAGTAGTTCTAAGTTCTAGGGGACTGATGACCTCAGCAGTTAAGTCCCATAGTGCTCAGAGCCATTTGAACCATTTTTTGAACCTTGCGATCAAATGTTTTCGGTTCCCATCGGAGAGGCACGTCCTTTCGTCTACTGATGGCACGGTTTTGCGGTGCGGTCGCAAAACACAGACACTAAACTTATTACGGTGAACAGAGACGTCGTTGAACGAACGGACAGATCATAACTTTGCGAAAATAAAGAAAATAAACTTTTCACTCGAGGGAAGACTTCAACCAAGGGCCTCTAGTTCCGCAGCTGCTCTCGCTAACCACGGGACCACGACGCTCCTGAGGTCACATTGTCCTTGATGTTGCCTATCTCGCGCATGGACTACTCAGTTTGTATGTTTTGCTTATTTTTTTCATAGTTCCACATCACTTCTTCCTGTTTTCTCGATTCATCTGTGTTCAGTTTTTCAAGGCCTATTCACTGTGCCAACTTATAGCTAAATCTGAGGGGGGTGAGATGAGGAGGTTCCCTTGTCAGCATCGCTTGATTTAATCCAAGTGCATTCCATAATTCTTGATTTGTTTATCTCGATATTCATCTTCTAACTATCCATTCCGTTCAATTTATCGTAAGCCCTTTACCATCTCTCACAGAATTACATTGTCATCAGCAAACCTGGACTTTAATTTCTTATTCCTTAACTTTAATTTCCTTTCTTGTTTACTCTTGGTGTGCTTCACTGCTTGCTCATGATCCTGACTACAGGGAGGAAATCACAAAATTTCAGGAATGCTGTACCTTTTTAAGATAATCTTCTAACTTCTGTGTTGTGGAGATCGTGGGAATGTTTCAGTTATTAACAGACACGTAAGAGATGCAACTTGTTTCTACGAGAATAGCGTAGCTGCTACGTGCTCCACTCCGTCAGCGGGGTGTATTCGTGAAGTTCTCGTTTTTTTGTTACAGTCTGTTCTTGCATATCGCGTGCCTGCGACCATAATGTCGGTTTTCATGTCACCTGTTGCGCCTCTAAAGAAAGTATTTTTTTTAAATGAAGCAAAGCTACATTCGTTTCTGCACAAAAATCTTGTTTCTTTCGGTATTCAGTATTTCTCATAGTATTTCGAAAAAATATTCCGTAAAAAGAATCATTATTTCGCTATTATATAACATCTTGAGAATAAACTGCCAATTTTCGTTCCTGGATATAGTTAAGGCGCTCCAAAATTAATTAACCCATCGCAAACTGACACGATTTCACGTCCCAGGACCGAGAACTCGTAAAATTACAAAAACTAATATCTGTTCTCTATTCGGCCAGAAAGTCTTGCCGACTTTAGCCGATCCGCAGCGTGCAGTGGGAGGTCTTGTTTTCGAATTCAGTATTCGAACACTCCATGTGAGATCCCGGGAACACCAAAAACAAGTCGGAATGGAGAACTTAACACTTGTCAGTTCTAGATTTCCGGATGCTACATAGGAGAGACCATTTTCAGCCCTCCAACAGCCTCAATATATTCTTCCAGATATGTGCACCTTTGTTTCTCTGGCGAAGGATCGACCGTTATAGGAGCTTTAAACTATGTCACATAGAGTGTGTCACCTCGCCGACATCTGCGTATACGTGTATATTTCGTAAAGGCACTGTTCAGTGCATAACGCAGGGTACTTCATATCGTTAATAGCGATTTTCCGTCCCTTTCCATACGCCAATCGAGCGACCGAAAATGGATGCGGTGTTATCCCCATTTGCCCCTATACGCATCCTAACCTCTGTTACCTTATCGTCATTGTCCCTATGCAAGTTTAAGCATATGTGACAGCTAGTGGTTACCACAGCTCTTGTTGTACAACTTATTTTTTAAAACGTGTTTGTAATGTTTAGTCCTTTTCTAAATATTTGCTTTGCACGCTGTTGTATGCCAAATATCTAGTAAGTGATTTCTTGTTCAACACTGACGAGCCAAAGAAATGGTACACCTGCCTAATATCGTGTAGAGACCCCGCGAGCACACAGAAGTGCCGCAACACAACGTGGCATGGATCGGACTAATGTCTGCAGTAGTGCTGGAGGGAATCGACACTATGAATCCTGCGGAGCTGTCCATAAATCCTTAAGAGTACGAGGGGATGCAGATCTCTTCTGAACAGCACGTTGCAAGGCAACCCAGAAATGCTCAATAATGTTCATGTCTGGGGAGTTTGGTGGTCAGCGGTTCAAAAAATGGTTCAAATGGCTCTGAGCACTATGGGACTTAACATCTGAGGTCATCAGTCCCCTAGAACTTAGAACTACTTAAACCTAACTAACCTAAGGACATCACACACATCCATGCCCGAGGCAGGATTCGAACCTGCGACCGTAGCGGTCGCGCGGTTCCAGACTGAAGCGCCTAGAACCGCTCGGCCACACTGGCCGGCGGTGGTCAGCGGAAGTGTTTAAACTCAGAAGAGGATTCCTGGAGCCACTCTAGCAATTCCGCAGCCGGCTTTTGTGGCCGAGCGGTTCTAGGAGCTTCAGTACGGAACAGCGTTGCTGCTGCGGTCGCATGTTCGAATCCTGCCTCGGGCGTGGATGTGTGTGATGTCCTTAGGTTTAAGTAGTTCTAAATCTAGGGGACTCGTGACCACAGATGTTAAGTCCCATAGTTCTTGGAGGCATTTGAACAATTTTTAGCAATTCTGCATGTGTGGGGTGTCGCACTGTCCGTTGGAATCCACAAAGGATATGAATGGATGCAGGTGATTAGACAGGAAGCTTACGTACGTGTCACTTTTCAGACTCGTATCTAGACGTATCAGGGGTCCCATGTCACTCCAACTGCACACGCACCGCACCAGGACAGACCCACCACCGTGTTGAACAGTCCCCTTCTGACATGCAGGGTCCATGGATTCATGAGGTTGTCCACAAACCCGTACACGTCTATCCGCTCGATACAGTTTGAAACGAGACTCGTCCGTCCAGGCAATATGTTTCCAGTTATCAACAGTCCGATGTCGATGTTGACGGGCCCAGACGTAAAGCTTTGTGTCGTGCAGTCAAGGGTAAACAAGTCGGCCATGTGCATCGGAAGCCCATATCGATGATGTTCCGTTGAATGGTTCCCATACTGACACTTGTCGATGGGCCAGCATTGAAATCTGCACCAATTTGCGGAAGGGTTGCACTTCTGTCACATTGAACGATTCTCTCCAGTCGTCGTTCGTCCCGTTTTTGCAGGATCTTTTTCCGGACGCAACGATGTCGGAATCTGATGATTTATCAGATTCCTGCTATTCAAGGTACACTCGTGAAATGGTCGTACGGGAAAATTACCACTTCATCGCTGCCTCGGAGATGCCGTGTCCCATCGCTCGTGCGCCAACTACAACACCACGTTCAAACTCACTTAAATGTTGATAACCTGCCATTGTAGCAGCAGTAACCGATCTAACAACTGCGCCAGACACTTGTTTCGTATATGGGCACATTCTGCTTGTTTGCATATCGCTGTATTTGAATACGCATGGCTATACCAGTTTCTTTCGCGCTTCAGCGTATAAACCTCCCGTTTCTAGATTATGCTTACGTACCGAACACTAGACGGTGCATTGCGCTTGATGAGGCAGGTGTTGCCCGCGGAGATGTGCGAGTGTCTGTGACGGCCGGCGTCTTCATTACCTGGGCGCCCCACTCGACGCCGGCGTGCGGCCTACCCAAACAGGCGCTTGTTTGCACAGGCAGGCGCTGCCATGGCAGCAGCCCGCGACGCCCCTGTCACCAGAGGGGCTGTCAGCCGCCCGCCGCAAAATTAAAACTGGCCGTTTTCGACTCACCTCCTCCTGTTGCGACCCACCACCGAAGGAATTCCCACCTCTGATTTGCGGCTGCGTATTACCATCCGTTTACCGTGAAGTGATAGCTCCCCGAGTACATTAGTTCTCTTCGATCGCGAACTTTATATACTGTTTCTGTCTTCATATCAGTCGGCCGGAGTGGCCGAGCGGTTCTAGGCGCTACAGTCTGGAACCGTACGACCGCTACGGTCGCAGGTTCGAATCCTACCTCGGGCATGGATGTGTATGACGTCCTTACGTTAGTTAGGTTTAACTAGTTCTAAGTTCTAGGGGACTGATGACCTCAGATGTTAAGTCCCATAGTGCTCAGAGCCATTTGAACCATTTTTTTTTCTTCACATCAGACTATAAATTGTTATTAGATAGCCCTCATCGCTGCGAATTCTTTATGAAGGAGGTTGCAATTAAGCGATGTAACTCCATTCTCATGTGAGCACGGAGAACAGGTTTGATACATTCACTGGAGAAGCCACGGAGATTGGTTTTACCTCCTGAATACGCAGATGGTCACACCGTTACCGATATATCGTTAATGTACAAGGAATTACTCTCGACTAATAAACACTTGTGCCAGACCAGGACTCGAATTCCGATTTCCTGCTCATCGTAAACAGCCGCATTAACTGTTAGGCTACATGAAAGCGCCTCCCGGGTTGACTCAAAATTTCGTTTGTCATTAATGTCTGCACCTACGAAAGTGCAAGTTCGTGAGTACTGCATATACACTGAAGCGCCACTCTGGTATAGACATGCGTATTCAAATTCAGAGATATGTGAACAGGCAGAATACTGCGCTGCAATCGGCAACGCCTACATAAGACAACAAGTGTCTGGCGCAGTCATTAGATCGGTTACTGCTGCTACGATGGCAGGTTATCAAGATTTAAGTGAGTTTGAACGTGGTGTTATAGTCGGCGCACAAGCGATGGGACACACCATTTCCGAGGTAGCGATGAAGTGGGGACTCTACCGTACGACCATTTCACAAGTGGACCGTGAATATCAGAAATCTGGCAAAACATCAAAACTCCGACATCGCTGCGCCCGGAAAAAGATCCTGCAAGAAAGGACCAAAGACGAGTGAAGAGAAACGGTCAACTTGACAGAAGTGCAACCCTTCCATAAATTGGTGCAGATTTAAATGCTGGGCCATCAACAAGTGTCAGTACGCGAACCATTCAACGAAACATCGTCTATATGGGCTTTCGGAGCCGATGGCCGACTCGGATACCTCTAATGACTGCACGACGCAAAGCTTTACGTCTCGCCTGGGACCGTCAACACCGAAATCGGACTGTTGATAACTGGAAACATGTTGCCTGGTCAGACGAGGCTCGTTTCAAATTGTATCGAGCGGATAGGCTTGTGCGGGTTTGGAGACAACCTCATAAATCTATGGACCCTGCATGTCAGCAGGGGACTGTTCAAGGTGGTGGATGCTCTGTAATGGTGTGGTGCGTGTGCAGTTGGAGTGATATGGGACCCCTGGATACGTCTACACATGACTGTAACAGGTGACACGTACGAAAGCATCCTGTCTGATTACCAGAGGCCGGCCGGTGTGGCCGAGCGGTTCTAGGCGCTACAGTCTGGAACCGCGCGACCGCTACGGTCGCAGGTTCGAATCCTGCCTCGGGCATGGATGTGTGTGATGTCGTTAGATTGGTTAGGTTTGAGTAGTTCTAAGTTCTAGGGACTGATAACCTCAGCAGTGTAGTCCCATAGTGCTCAGAGCCCATTACCAGCATCCATTCGTGTCCATTGTACACCCCGACGGACTTGGACGATTCCAGGAAGACAATGTGACACCCCAACGTCCAGAATTGCTCCAAGCACACTCTTCTTGCTACGTGCTGTTCAGAAGAGATCTATACCTCCGCGTACTCTAACGGATTTATGGGCATCCCTGCAGGATTCATACTTTCATAGTGTCAGTTCCCTCCAGCAATACTTCAGACATTAGTCGAGTCCATTACACGTCGTGTTGTGGCACTCTGCGTGGTCGCGGGGGCTTACACGATATTAGGCATGTGTACCAGTTTCTCTGGCTCTGTGTACTTACGACACGCTCTGCCAATGGCTTTTGTTGTCTATGTAACTGAAATACATTTAATTTCCGTACAGGCATGTTTCCGATGCGGTGTAATAAATTTACGTTTTGGGTAATTACTGTGAACATGGCTATGTTGTTGTGGCAATAGTGAATGTATCCGACGCATAGTAACCACCTGTTGTGCCATCTGCGGTTCTTAGCAGAATAAAGGGGCTATAGGCGTATACACTCTAGGCCAAGGAACAAAAGTGAAACGCTTGGTTGGCCGAGTTTTATGTATTGAGTACGAGCGGCAAATTGAAGCCAATGAAGCGGTTAGCCTTGGTTGCAGTTCGTTCTGCTGGCGGTAATATCAAAGCGTTAGCGGTTGGTTGGTGTTGGGACACCTCTCCTAGTTTGGACGCCGTGCTGAATGTCCACTGGTTCAGTTGCGATTTGTTGTGTTTTAGAACCAGTGTGTCTTTTGTCAATATAGCCACAATTCGCACTTAGTGTGTTTTATTGACCAGTTTCGTTCATCTTCAGAACTCTGAAATTTACAGATTAGACTACATTAGTTGGCTGCTAAATTAAAGTGCGAAACCAGTCAATAAAACATACAAGTACAGCTTGCGACTGTGCTGAAAAACTCAAACTTAGCAGTCGCTGTTTGCCCTGCAGGCAGTGCCTGCCCTCGCAAAATGTTTATTTGTTCTGTTTAAAAATACTGGTGTATAGAATAGAATACGGAGAGAGCACTAAAGCTGATAGCGTTTCATCGTTAACGGGAATGTTCATGAGCCGCTACGAACTGCGATTATAATAACAAACTGAAGAGACTGGAGTTTGGAGGGAAATAACCCAGCTATTAGAAAGATATATGGACGATTTAAAAAATAAAATGGTGTCGTTATTAAAATCTTTTTGCTGTGAACGACGAAGATAAACAAAACTCGGAGTGGCTATTAACTTTCTGTTGCAGGTGCAACCCTCCTAAATGATGTGTTATTTTTTGAAATGCTAGGGCCTACGCGATTAAAAAAAAATACGAACTCGCTAGCCTTCATCAGCGAAAAAATTGTAAAATATCCCATATTCCGATTCAGTTTAAAAGTAGACATTAATTTTGCCCCACTACACTGCTCCCTAGTTTTTAAAATAGAGGTCGTCCACCAGCGTCGTTTTTTCTTTTCTTTTTCTGATGATCAGCATCTTTCCGTAAAATAAATGCTGCACATGCGACAGCTGCTAAATCCTCTTCTTCCCTCATAATATCGACCTTTGACATTGTAATTAAAACGCTACTTTATAACAGTAACTATAACTATCTTCGCCTTTGGAATGACGGCTCAGTGACTAGCGCTATTTCCCGTTCCTGTTGGCGAGAAGTGGTATTTTAGGCCTCATCGGATCATCTTCGTTTTCATTTTCCACGGGAAGAACAGTGGCTGGAGGGAGAGGGGGGATTGGGGGCTGGGACGAGAAGGAGAGAGGATGGGGTTAGAGAGAGAAAAGTGGGAGCAAAGTTTTTAAGTTATCAGAGACAACTGCAATTCATCATGGACGGATCCCTTGGCTCCAAGCCCTTCGTGTGGTGCAGATGAGAAGCCGAATGCCAATACATGGCGACCAGTGTTCGGCCGAATACAGTCTCTGTCGTTCATTGATCTTCGCTGGCCGAGTGTGTACGCGTCTTTCGCAGAAGGTGCTTTCTTAGGATGGAGATGAGTAAGCCCCAGGACGAAGGATCATAGAACAGTATGCCCGCAGTCAGTGCATCAAAATGCCAAATATCTCGGATATAAGCAGCACTAGCAACATTATAAGTGTGGATATTGTATTTCTGAGCCGGACGAAGTGGCCGTGCGGTTCTAGGCGCTGCAGTCTGGAACCGCGAGACCACTACGGTCGCAGGTTCGAATCCTGCCTCGGGCGTGGATGTGTGTGATGTCCTTAGGTTAGTTAGGTTTAACTAGTTCTAAGTTCTAGGGGACTACTGACCTCAGAAGTTGAGTCCCATCGTGCTCAGAGCCATTTGAACCATTGTATTTCTGTTTGTCAGATTTTAAATGTTTTTCTTCTTCAATTAAACACAAACGCTTTGAATGTAAACTTCTGTGAGGATAATAGGGAGCCATCTCATTCTGTTTGAAGCAACCACGCTGGCAGTGAAACCGGGAGAAGCCCGAGAATCCGGAAAAAACGGCGCAAAATTTTCGCCTCAGGAATGACAGCTCCATGCCTAGAGCTATTTCTCGTTTCTTTTGGCAAGAAGTGGCGTTTTAGGCCTCATCAGACCGTCTTTGTTTTGGTTTTCCATGGAAAGAATAGTTGTTGTAGAGAGAGAGAGGGGGGTTGGGGGTGGGGAGAAGAAGGAGAGAGGGAGGGGTTAGAGAGAGAAAAGTGGTGGTGTAGGTTCCCAGAGCACCGCGCTTAGTCGTCAGCAGGTTGTTGTGTGTACGACGCACTTTTTGCTGTGGCCTCTGGGTGCTTGTCTTCGGAAGCTGCGATGAGTGACATCGGAGCGGAGCTGGCAGTCACCGCCGCGTCATCACAGCCGGCAGGTGGCCAGCAAGATGCGAGACCATCCTAGGGCCGCGTGACCAGCCCGGCCCACCCGCCGGCTATTATTAAGGCGACGCGACGAGAGGGAAAGCGCCAGGGCAGAAGTATTCATTCGCATTACGCGCCGGAATTATCCGCCTAATGGCCCAGAGCACAGCCCGCCACTACTTATGTAAGGGCTGCTGGTTGCTGGGCTCTAGCCAGCGAAACCTTCCACGACGGGCAGGTCAGCTCCCAGCTTCAAGTACACAGCTCCGAAAAGCCATATTGCTTTTTCTGCTCTCATTCTCCTGCACGCTTTAATTTACCGGGATTTGATTTTGTGCAGAAGCCGTCTTTGCTTATGTATACAGGATATACCAGGAGGAATGACCAATTTTCAGGGATACGACACGAACGATAATTCTAAGTAAAAAATGTCTAATAAACATGGGTTCTAAAATGCGCACCTTAAGAGCTATGAGCACTTAGATACCGTGAAACAAATCTCTTCTACTGCACGCTGCGGCGCGGTTCTTTCCGTCCCTTTATGACGGACCTGCACCTACCTGTGAACATTGTATCAGCAGATCATCAGTATGAAAGCCGAGTGAAACCTACTGTACTTCGACGTGAACCAGGCTGCAATTAAAGTCCCTAATCTACGTTTCGGGAAAAACATCAAATGAAAGGTTGGAAATTTTGTCCTCAATTAATATATTCTGAAACTTAGGTGAACAAGTATCACTGCCAAGTCCGTGCTAGTCTTAACACACTCACTCACAATCCCTTTCACTCACGTTAGCAAGTTTATGGTGTTGCATTTCCCGAAAACATAAAAGCTACAAAAAATACTGATTGTTTTAGATCGATAATGCTCGCCAAATATTAAGTCTGTCGGTACCAAATGTAGTCACAGTTTTTAGCCACCGACCTACTCAATACGCCACGCGGGATATATGTCTTATCTCGTCACAAAATTCACTTAAAAATTCCGAAATTTCTGCACACACATCGGAATAATTATGCCATCACTTTCCAACACTTTTGATGTATGAAACACTGCTAGATCCGGCAACTTATCATTTCCATCGGAACTACTACTGCACACGTCCGATTTCTTTCATGGCTAAGCTTCGACTCCTCTCTAGAATACTTTAAGTCTTCTCTACCAGCCGAGAAAAGCGCGCGAAGAATATTGCTTTACCATTTGTCAGTTTACTCAACAGCCAATAGGAAAACAACATTCTCCCGCGTCAGTCCGCGCTTTTCATCAATAACCAATGGCAAAATAGTAAACCTAACGACTGCACCTTTTACCGACGTAATTATCTAATATGCTGAAGTTTTGTTTATGCATAAAGTTATTTACTATTGTCATTTATACCTGAATTAACTTTCCCTTTACCATAAACTTTCTTTACAAAACTGTTCTACAAAAATCCCCTTTGTCCAAATCCATACTTCTTCGAAATGTTCCCACACTAAATCCTACTACACAACTCGTTAAACAATTATCTTCATATCAGCCTTAAATCACACTCACGCATCATTCATACTGCTAAAACACATTTATAACATTTTACATACACAAAAAGACATAATAACACTTTATGAAAATACTAGCACAGTTTATGAAAAACATTCTAGTACTTTTATTGCACTCTAGTGGGCACAATCGAAACTAAAATCACAGTCCCCCTATCCAATATTGTCTTCTATCGGCTGATGCATAAACTACGTGAGCGTCCAGTCTCGTGTCACCATCTGTCAGTATCCAGCTCTGGGACACATCTCCCACTTAAACCGCCTCCAAGGCGCTACGCCTCATGCAGGCTCTTTACTTTCCATACTTTGGGAGGAGGTAGTATCGGCCAGAATAAGAAAAAAGTGTTCAGTAAACATGGACCCGAAAATGCATCCCTTAAGAGTTAGAAGAACTGTTAAGTAGAAGGGACGTGCTTCACAGTAGCAAAGACGAAGATGCGCCCATAGCTCTTAAGGTAACATTTTATGCCCATATTTACTAGACATTTTTGCTTCGAGTGATTGTTCCTGTCATATCCATTTATATTGGCCATTCCTCCTGGGAGACCCTGCGTAAGGAGCTTTTAACACTAGAGGGACACTTTTGGAAGTTTCTCAGCGAGCTGTGATATACGACTGGAATTGATGTAGGGTAACGGCTGCCAGCATGGGCCACTTATGCCTGAATTAGTACAACGATTTTGTTGTTGTCTTCAAATAAGGCATAACTGTATGAAGTCTTTCTTGGACATTTGTTTTGGTGCAAATCGTGAAAAAGTTTTCCAACCGGAATGACACACAGCAAGAAACGATTTTCCAAGACTTACAATTCGCGGTATTAAGAAAACTATAGTGTTCTATGGGCCACATAAAAAATATAGATTTTTAAGTAAGAAAGGAGTGTTTGTGATTCACGAAAAAGTTATATATCAAAAGTACAGAATAATAACAAAACAGTTTTTTAAAAAGTCCTTCAACTTGTGGCAGATTGAACGTAACATAATGCATTATATTTGTGGAATGACGTTTTTTGTAAGACGACTCTGCTTTTTTTCTCATACAGTTCTGATAGAAATCTCTATTTGCCGCTTTCTTTTCGTTGTTACATCGGTGAGGGAGTTTTCAATTGACTGCCAAATTGTAAGCCAGTTTTTGGAACTCAGTCATGGATAGCGGCGTTAACCAGGAATCCGAATCTCTCATGCGCGCTACAAACATTTCTTCTTAATTTTCTTCAAACGTTGCTTTGAAAACCCCATATGAGGTGAAATATATGTCTGCTGATTACCTACAACTTATTTTAATCTCGCTTGCAGCGGGGTTCTAGAAACATAAAATAATGTGCAGCAGTCCTTTCGGCCATTTCGCCTCCCAAAACACGTGAAACCGCTTGCTGCACTGCAGACTCGGCCCCCTCCTCGACACTCACCGGCAGGCTGCTACTCCAGCCTTGGCATCAAGAAGTAAAAACAAACAAAGTAAATTCATATATGTCCCTTACCACCCGACTTTGGTATCGCTCGTGCTATCCGACTGGCATCGCATATTAAAACACGGCGGCACAAAAAACCCGGCTCGAGTGAACGGAATTTCATTATTGCGAAACAGTCTACATAAGATTGCTTTTAAATATTAATAGTAGTACAGTAATGTTGTTTCTTACTTTTAAAAGTGTAAAATGATGCTGAAAATTACACCGTTCACCATTTTCGACGCTTAGAAACTAATGAAATTTACTTGTGACTGAAACTCAACAGCCCCAGCATTCACACTAGCAAATGTTGGAATGATGTACGCGCTTAAGAAGAGCATGGGTCCGTTGTTCTGTGGCGAATCAAATGGCTCATAGTACCTACCTGCCTGTCCATACTAATTTCCATTCCCGTACTCAGTACTTAAACACAACATACAACTTTTTTTACGTTTTAGTTTTGGCGTCTATGTGTCTTTTTAGAAGGTGAAAAAAATCTGTCGCGCACGGTTTCCAGATTTTCGTAAATACTTGATCAGTTAATAACTCTGAACAGCAACTCAGCTGTCAATACGACCATTTTACACTGAAGTGCAAAGGAAACTGTTACAGGCAGGCGTATTCGAATACAGAGATACATAAATAGGCAGAATAGGGCACAGCGGTCGGCAACGCCTATACAAGACAACAAGTGTCTGGCGCAGTTGCTGGATCGCTTACTGCTGCTACAATGGCAGGTTACCAAGATTTCATTGAGTTTGAATGTGGTGTTGTAGTCGGCGCACGAGCGATGGAACACAGGATCTCCGAGGTAGCGATGAAGCAGGATTTTCCCGTACGACCATTTCACGAGTGTACATTGAATAGCAGGAATCCGGTATAACATGAAAACTCCGACATCATTGCGGCCGGAAAAAAATCCTGCAAACCAACGACGACTGAAGAGAATCGTTCGACGTGACAGAAATGCAACCCTTCCGCAAATTGGTGCAGATTTCATTGCTGGGCCATCAACAAGTGTCAGTATCCGAACCATTCAACGGAATATCATCGATATGGGCTTTTGGTGCCGAAGGCCGACTCGTTTACCCTTGGTGACTGCTCGACACAAAGCTTTACGCCTCGCCTGGGCCCGTCAACACCGCAATCGGACTGTTGATAACTGGAATCATATTGGCTGCACGGACGAGTCTCGTTTCAAATTGTATCGAGCAGGTAGACGTGTACGGGTTTAGAGACAACCACATGAATCCATGGACCTTGCATGTAAGCAGGGAACGGTTCGAGGTGGTGGATGGTCTGTAATGGTGTTGTGCGTTTGCAGTTGGAGTGATATGGGACCCCTGGATACGTCTTCACATGACTGTGACAGGTGACACGTACGTAAGCATCCTGTCTGATCACCTGCATCCATTCGTGTCCATTGTGCACTACGACGGACTTGGACAATTCCAGGAAGACAATGTGACACCCGAACGTCCAGAATTGCTCCAAGAACACTCTTCTGAGTTTAAACACTTCTGCTGGCAACCATACTCCCCAGACATGAACATTATTGAGCGTATCTGGGATACCTTGCAACATGCTATTCAGAAGAGGTCTTCACCCCTTCGTACTCCTACGGATTTATGGACAGCCCTGCAGGATTCCATTGTGTCAGTTCCCTCCAGCTCTACTTCAGTCGTTATTCGAGTCCTTGTCACGTCGTTTTGCGGGACTTCTCTGTGCTCACGGGGGCCCTACACGGTATTAGGCAGGTGTACCAGATTCTTTGGCTCTTCAGTGTAATACAGTTGTGTTAGTGTGGTGCCGCGCGGGATTAGCCAAGCGGTCTCAGGCGCTGCAGTCATGGACTGTGCGGTTGGTCCCGGCGGAGGTTCGAGTCCTCCCTCGGGCATGGATGTGTGTGTTTGTCCTTAGGATAATTTAGGTTAAGTAGTGTGTAAGCTTAGGGACTGATGACCTTAGCAGTTAAGTCCCGTAAGATTTCACACACATGTGAACATGTGTTAGTGTGGTGGTTTTGAACAAGCCCTCGTATCATTCGTACTCGCTTGAAGTTCGGAAAAGCAGCTATATTTATTCCTGTGCGCATATTTGGATTTATGATTTTTGCTTGAAAATGAGGAATACTCGAAATTACAAACACAGTTGATGGAATCTTGGCAGCCGTAAGCACAAATTACCGTTTTTAATGAAAATGCTATGCTCGTTTCAGGTCTTAATTCGTCCCTGATTTAGTTGCAGCGAGAATCTCGAAAAGACAACTAGTACTACACTTACTAAACGGTTGTATGATCTGTTTAAGTTTGTAATGCTACGCCGACACATCAACTTAGTCTTACTAATCCTCTATTCAGATTTTTCGTTTATGGGTTCATACTGCAACTGGTACTGTATCCGCAGTTGCTTCTGGACATTGCAATTCGCTGTTACTGGCGATACATTTTCAGTTACAAGGCTCCCATTTGACGTAATACCGCTGTCACTGAATTTGATTCGTAAATTAAGTAATCCGGGAAAGTAATTTTGATTTTCTATGATTTTACGTCAGCTCTACATGGGTATCTTCGTTCCTTCTGTGGCTACCGCCGGCCTCTGTGACCGAGCGGTTCTAGGCGCTTCAGTCCGGAACCGCGCTGCTGCTACGGTTGCAGGTTCGAATCCTGCCTCGGGCATGGATGTGTGTGCTGTCCTTAGGTTAGTTAGGTTTAAGTAATTCTAAGTCTAGGGGACTGATGATCTCAGATGTTAAGTTCTGTAGTGCTTAGAGCCATTTGAAACATTTTTTTAAATTTTTTTTTTAGTACCGAATCCTCGGTGCTGCTTTGCTTGCTAATCATCAGCTCGGATATTCTCGACTATTTTGAGCGTGGGGTGTAGTTGATTTCCTCTGTTAATTGCGATCAGGGAAGCGTCCCTACGATGTCCTAGTAACACACTCGCTATTAGCATTATTTTACAAAGCGCTTGGACCCGTATAAACTTCACGCTCTATAGGGCATACACCTGAAGGTTGACCACAACACTTTACAGTAAACTCTTTCTATTCTTATTTGGTTATGGCGTCTGCTGTTACGTCTGTGCTTTTCCAACGGTCAGTGACGTTTCTGTTCGTGCGTTAGCTGTCGGCAGATATGACTCCTGCGGAGAAGAAGGTCTGGGGCTCTGACCTCACCAAAGTAGCACCTCTGCTGCAATGGCAATCGCAACAACTAAGCGAAATGGAGTGTAAATGATGTTGCTGTTTTAATACCGTTTAACTCTGTTAGCTATAGGGTAGAGAGGACTGTTCTAGTTCAGACTCATCGTAGAACCAAGTTCTCTTCAACCAGACAGCAGACCAGATGGTAGTGGAAAAGAGGGGGATCCCGATTGGGAATATTTGACGGGGGATTTCCAGTTATCCTATTGGTCCTAAAGCCAATAAAAATCTCTCGGAATCCTTGCTAGGAACCAAATGATGGGACGTGTTTTTGATGTGATGAAGGAAACCGTGGTCAAAAGTAGAGTGCACTGCTCTTGTTTTTTTTTTTTTTTTATTAAGGGTGCAATAGAACAGCCTGATAGGGATCATGCTTTCCTTCATAAAATTTACAGAGGCTGTGACGCTACACAGAAGCAAAATTATATATATTTTAATGTGTTTCAGGGACACTAAGGAGGAAAAGAAAACTGCCTCAGAGTAAAGACAGGGAAAGAGACAGTGAAAAAATGAAGGAAAACTGAAAAAAGAGGAAAGAACAACAAAAGATAAAGAACTTAAATAGGAACTTGGTCCGTAGAAGATCTTAATGTAAGAGGAAAAAAATGGCTCTGAGCACTATGCGACTTAACTTCTGAGGTCATCAGTCGCCTAGAACTTAGAACTAATTAAACCTAACTAACCTAAGGACATTACACACATCCATGCCCGAGGCAGGATTCGAACCTGCGACCGTAGCAGTCGCACGGTTCCGGACTGCGCGCCTAGAACCGTGAGACCACCGCGGCCGGCTAAGAGGAAGAAACCGTAGAGTGATGTATGTGTACTTATTCAGGAGCCTAAGAGAGTAAAGATGGATAACATACTTGACTTTCTACAAGTGTTTGCAAATATTACTCTGTAAGCTACTATCTTATGCCGATTCGGCTTCCAGAGAGATTCCGCACAGCGTCTATAGGAGCAAGTGCCTCGACACCCATTCGTCTCAGCCGCACCCCTGGGCCGTTGCACAGGTCTGCGCCAGGATATATCCGTCCACTAGAATGGCGGCCCATTCCGTGTCACCCCCAGCCTTCGTGCTAATTTAGGGTGAGCGCGCCTCCTCCAGCCGACAGCGTTCCACCCTCTCCAAGTCCGCAGGCAGCCGCTGCGCACTCGCGTGTCACAAAGACTGTCAGAGGCGAGGCGTCGACTGCTGAGAGAGGCCATCAGCCTACCCCGCCCCCCTCACCCTACAGCCGCGGAACTGATAATGACGCCTCCGCCGCCCCCCTGCCGACACATCCGCGCCGCCAGATTGGAAGCGGACAGCGGCGCTGCGTCTCAGCCGCCGGCCGTCGACCGAGAGCCACGCATGATTAATGGCGTTTCAGTCCGGATGACGCGTCTTCAGGAGCCGCGGGGCTCTTGCGCCGCCGTCGACGTGGCTGGATCCTCCGCCGCCGTATTGAATTCCGATGCGGCGAAACGTGGCCGCAAATATTGCCTTCCGCCGCGACTGCCGCGCGCGGTTCGTCTGAGACGCGGCCGCTACTGTGTGCCGCACACACACACACACACACACACACACACACACACACACACACGAGATATATAAATCGAGCCCCCGGAGAGGAGAGCAGAGTCCTGATATTTCTCGTGGGCCGGCTTTACGGTTTCTGGCGCTATTGCATCGTCTCCCGGGCGGTCAGCAGGGCGGCCCTTGCTGAGATTTGTTACTGCGCCGTATCGGCCCGAGGCGGCGTGCTGCCTCTGGGCTCCCTGTATTAAATCTTTCGGGGGAGTGGACCGGCCATACAGGCTCTTCCACGACTCTCTATAAAGGTCGCCTATCTGTGTCTCGGGGAAATGTTTAGGTCTGCACCCATACCACATCCTTCTTACTTTGATCTCCAGACGGGAAACTATTGCAACCCTCCGCAAGCTGAAAGGAGACACCTGGCACAAGGTACAAGGCGTGTTTTTTATGTTTACCCTAGCTGAGTACCGGGCGTTGTCAGGTTACGCATTTATTCCTGTCTTCTGTTAGTCCATCTTCTCCTTCCCGCTAACTCTGTCCATCTCCTCTTTCCCCCATGGTGGAATATTTACTTCGTCTTCTTTGGTGAATAAATTTCGGAAGGCTGAGTTTAATAATTCTGCTTTGGCATCACTGTCATCGATATTATTATCATTGCTATCGCGCAGAGATGGCACTGACTGTGTCTTGCCGCTAGCATACATACGACCAAAATCTCTTTAGATTTTCTGCTAGGTCTGGAGACGAAGTGTCGTTGTAGAAACTATTACAAGCATCTCACATTGAAGTCTGCGCTAAATTTAAAGCTCTTGGAGATTTTGCGTTCGTTTGAATTTGGAAGGTTTTTTTGTTGTTGTTTCTGTAATAGTGCTCTGGCCCGATTTGTGTACCAAGGGCGATCAGCTCCGTCTTCTGTTAATTTATTTGGTATAAATATCTCAACTGTTGTCGATACTATTTCTTTGAATTCAAGCCACATCTGGTCTACACTTAACTTACATTGTTAATTTGGAAGGAGTGGAGATTGTCTCTCAAGAAGGCGTCAAGTGAATTTTTATATGCTTTTTTGATTGGGTATATTTTCGTTTATTTTTTGAAGATTCTGGAGTCACAGTATTCAGTCTCGCTACGACAACCCTGTATTCACTAATCCCTGTATCCGTTTTGATGCTCGTTACTGGGTCAGGATTAGTTTTTGCTGCTAAGAGGTGAAGTGTGTTTTCGTAACCATTTACTACTCGAGTGTGCTCTTGAACTAATTGCGCGAAATAATTTTCAGAGAATGCGTTTAGCACAATTTGGGATGATTTTTAATGCGTACCTCCGGATTTAAACATGTATTTCCGCCAACATATCGAGAGTAAATTAAAGTCACTACCAACTGTAATTACCTCTGCCAGGCACTTAAATGTGATTTGCAGAGTATCCATGTGGATGTAGATGTAGATATATGAGTCGGGTACGTGTTTGAAATTAGACTCAAGTTTTCTTTGAACCTGAGTTGGAGGTCGGTAAAAGGATTCAATTATTATTTTATCCCTGGTGTCAAGAAAGACTTCTACCCACATTAACTGACAGAAATACCTACTTCAGTTTCGCTACAAGATAAATTATTTCTATCAGCAACAAACATCCACCGCCAACTGTATTTAGCATACCCTTTCTGAATTTGTTAGGTCCTTCGCGAAAATGTCGGCTGAACTTATCTCCGGATTTAGCCAGCCTTCAGTGCCTGTAACAATTTGAGCATCAGTACTTTCTCTTAGCGCTTTTGAGCTGTGGTACTTTCCCAATACAGCAACGACAATTTACAACTGTTATACCGATCGCATCCGGATCTACGTTCTTCCTGTGTTCGAACTGCACCCTTTGAGACCAACGTTTTTTGTGATTCTCCCAGACCATATATCCTAGAAAACCGCCCAGTCCACTCTACACAAACCTTGTTACCGATGTAGCTGCCTCCTGCGTGTAGTTAACTCCTGACCTATTTAGAGGAACTCAAAATCCAAACACCCCATAGCACAAGTCGAGGAATCTGCAGCCTACACGGTCGCGCAATCGTTTGAGCCTCTGATTTAGACCCTCGACTCGACTCTGTACCAGAGGTCCGCAATCGGTTAAGTCCTGTCGACTGTGCTGCAAATGGTGAGCTTTCATATCGCAAGCATGAATGACAACCTCTACCATTTCTGATAGCCGCTCGAAACCAGAGAGAATCTCTTCAAAATGGTTCAAAAGGCTCTGAGCACTATGGGACTTCTGAGGTTATCAGTCCCCTAGAACTTAGAACTACTTAAACGTAACTAACGTAAGGACATCACACACATCCATGCCCAAGGCAGGATTCGAACCTGCGACCGTAGCGGTGGCGTGGTTCCAGTCTGTACCGCCTAGAACCGATCGGCCACTCCGACCGGCTGAGAATCTCTTCCGATCCAAAGCGAAACACGTACCGACGTGAGCCACCACCCTGTGCCCTTCATTGCATCCAGAATGACCCGTTCCATGTCTGGAATGACTCCACTCGCTATTCACACGGAATGCACATTGACTTTCTTCCCCTCCTTGGCAGCCATGTCCCTAAGGAACCCCACAACGCACCTAACTTTGGAGCTCACAAATGCCAATAATACCACCCTCTGTGAGTGCGCGGAATTTGTATTTCCAGGAAAATACTTTGTATCATCTAAGGGTACCACATATGAAAATTCTCTGGACCAAGAACAGCGACTGCTTCTGGCTGAGGAACATTGCCAGCCATAGACAGCACGTAGACATATACTGGAGAGAATCCTCTTTCAGGACCCGATCTGCATATAGTGTTGTTGCTGTGATCCTCTGTGCGAAAACTGGTTTGATGGAGCTCTCCATACTACTCTATCCTGGGCAAGTTTCTTCAGCTCCAAATAACTGCTGCAACGTACATCCTGTTGAATCTGCTTACTGTATTCATCTGTTGCTCTCCCTTAACGATTTTTTCTCCCCACACTTCCCTCCAGTTCTAAACTGGTGATGTATCTGCCGTAGCTATAGTAATCAGTTAAAAGCGACTATTCTTTAACAATTTTATTATTACATGAAAGCATCTCTTCTTATTTGTCCTAGCCTTTATTCAGTGTCTTCAAGGGACCGGCTTCTTAATTATTGGTTTTGGTGGCCTGATGCCCTTCCTGTAGCTACCCCTTCCCCATGCACAATCGGAGTATCCCACAGATGCGCGGCTTTCTATGTCATACCTCCAGTGTGCTGGAAATGGATGCATACTCCTAAAATGCAAATGACATTTTATAACCTAATCTGTCTGGAATAACGTCCCGCCCTCACTGGCGATACAATGGTGGCATAGTTCTTCCGTGATTCTGAACAGACGATGGCGGCCGGTGCCCACGCATAACTTCCGCCAGGGAGACCATTGTGTATCTGCATGAGTCCCTCGGCAAGCGAGTCACGCTGCGAAGACACGCCTGACGTCGCTTGCCTTTCTGATGAACGCTGACGGTCCAGGGTGACATAAGGACCCGACATGCAGGAAATCCTTGATCTGATCGCGAATACAAGAGTACTGCACACATGAGTGCAGTTTAGTCACCGAGTGAAGTGGTGCAGCTGTTAACGCGCTGAACTTTCATTCGAGAGCCCAACGATGCAGGTAGCCGTCCAATTATTCATTTTCAGGTTTTTCCTAAATCGCGGAGGGTAAATACCGTTAAGGTTCCCTTGAAAGGATCATGATCAGTTTCCTTTCCCATCTTTCCCCATTTCGTACGTGGCATATGGGATGGTAGCATCTGAATTGTAGGACAGTCTTTCATTCTCGAATATCATTTCACTAAATTTACCCGACAGGTCTTTTCGAGAATAACGTTCCACTTCTTCCAAATATTCGCATACAAGAACGAGATTTTCACTCCCGAGCGGAGTGTGCGCTGATATGAAACTTCCTGGCAGATTAAAACTGTGTGCCGGACGGAGACTCGAACTCGGGGCCTTTGCCTTTCGCGGATAGCTCAGTTGGTAGAGCACTTGCCCGCGAAAGGCACAGGCCCCGAGTTCGAGTCTCAGTTCGGCACACAGTTTTAATCTGCCAAGAAGTTTCATTCGCATACAAGTTCCCCTAGCATCTCAGCTACACTTTTTTATGGATTATACCGACGAGTTGCGATTCTACTCTGCGCCACACAATTAAAGGGGCGCTTTTTGGAAGCCCAGTAATTGTTTCCCATTGCGAGGCAAAAGATTGAAGTTTGGCTCAAATGTACCAAGAACCTTCCTCTGTGCAAAAGCCTCTGTGATGGAGGTCAGAACCGCGACAGTAAGCGCTGAAATCATGCGGTTTTCTTTTTAGTGGAAACGATTTCAGCCACAGCTCTCCGCAGCCACACAGAATAGGGCTCGGGGGTTGGGATAAATGGTGTCAAAGAAACCACCCCTTCTCTTGGGGCGTTGACTCCCACACATTTTACGGTCGAAAACGACAGTTCACAGTGCGATGAGCAGTACGACGACTTTCTTGACAACCTTCGACTCTGCTGACACTCCCTCAGTCGATTCAACTCTTCTCTAAGGACAGTGTGCAACCCCAATGAACGTAATCGCATTCCTTTAGAGCATAGCGCGACCACAATTTTTGGTCTGGAACACAGGGTGGAACCACCAAGGACCTTTAAAAACGTTTTGATAAAATTTGAACGTCATGCTAACGACCCCTTCCCCCCCCCCCCCCCCCCCCCCCCCTCCTCTGAGATCGGCAACACCCTCCGTGCCATCTGTGGTCTTTTGTTGAGCACTTTAAAAATATAGGTGTACAGAGATAGCGAGGCACTGATAACGAGACGCTGGCGTGTAAGGCATCCCGTTCGACACTCTTAGTTTTTGCGTGGGCCAGCAGGTGTTGGCTCAGGAACAGAGTGCCACTCAGTTCAGGAATTCATTCACCGAATACCTGATCGCCTGCACGATCTCACGACTTGGACTCACAAGAGGTGACAGGAGATCCTTGTCTTCCAAGACCACGTCCAATGATGACTTAATGGCGTGTGTTACGGCTGGGGTGGATGCTGCAGGACCAGGGATTGGTTATCACGTATATAGGAACATGGTATGAGGGAACCTATATGTGCTGATGGTCGTAACATCGAGTCCTACTTGTAGGTGGACTCAAACGACAAGCAGGATTCCGAGAGCAACGTTTGTTGTGATGTTTTGCGAATAGTGCGAAAATCGTACATTTCGGACTCGTGCTCCTTCACCGTCTTGCTCTCAGTGATAAGTTCCTCAAGGTCTGTAAATGGAATTTCGTTATACCCCTTATACACTACTGGCCATTAAAATTGCTACACCAAGAAGAAATGCACATGATAAACGGGTATTCATTGGACAAATATATTATACTAGAACTGACATGTGATTACATTTTCACGCAATTTGGGTGCATAGATCCTGAGAAATAAGTACACAGAACAACCACCTCGGGCCGTAATAACGGCCTTGATACGCCTGGGCATTGGGTCAAACAGAGCTTGGATGGCGTGTACAGGTACAGCTGCCCGTGCAGCTTCAACACAATACCACAGTTCATCAACAGTAGTGACTAGCATATTGTGACGAGCCAGTTGCTCGGCCACCATTGACCAGACGTTTTCAGTTGGTGAGAGATCTGGAGAATGTGCTGGCCAGGGCAGCAGTCGAACATTTTCTGTATCCAGGAAGGCCCGTACAGGACCTGCAACATGCGGTCGTGCATTATCCTGCTGAAATGTAGGGTTTCGCAGGGATCGAATGAAGGAGTGCACCATCGCAGGCGCTCCTGTCTGTGATGCAGCGTCAAGGGTAACCGCAGCCATGGTCTCCGAGCTGATAGCCCATGCTACTGAAAAACGTCATCGAAATGTTCGTGCAGATGGTTGTTGTCTTGCAAACGTCCCCATCTGTTGACTCAGGGATCGAGACGTGGCTGCACTATCCGTTAGAGCCATGCGGATAAGATGCCTGTCATCTCGACTGCTAGTGATACGAGGCCGTTGGGATCCAGCATGTCGTTCCGTATTACCCTTCTGAACCGACCGATTGCTTATTCTACTAACAGTCCTTGGATCCCGACCAACGCGAGCAGCAGTGTCGCGATACGATAAATCGCAATCTCGATAGGCTACAATCCGAGCTTCACGAAAGTCGGAAACGTGATGGTACACGTTTCTCCTCCTTACACGAGACACTACAGCAACGTTTCACCAGGCAACGCCGGTCAGTTGCTGTTTGCGTATGTGAAATCGGTTGGAAACTTTCCTCATGTCAGCACATTGCAGGTGTCGCCACCGGCGCCAACCTTGTGTGAATGCTCTGAAAAGCTAATCATTTGCATACGACAGTATCTTCTTCCTGTCGGTTAAATTTCGCGTCTGTAGCACGTCCTCTTTGTGGTGTAGCAATTTTAATGGCCAGTAGTGTAGAAGTTTTATTGCTCCTTCTTGGGGCACGCTCTATATCCCGTTCTTCCCTGTTGAACATTCACTGTTCAGTGTAACGTACTGAGTTCTACTAGCCATGAATTTATCGAGCCGTCACATACCAGTGAAGACACTACTTATAGTCATATCTCGATTGTTGGTTGACGATGCGGTACCGTGTGGATAGCCTTGCGGAAATGTAGGAAGACGAAACGTACGTATTCACTCGCAGCGGCTGCTGAAGCTGTTCTCCGATAATTCGCAGTCACCCCGTGCGTATAAGAGACGGCGGGGTGCGTTAACGGAAGACGGCGGCCCGAAGTCGTGTGCAAGGGGCGCGCCGGCAGAGACGGAAGTGTGGGTGGCGGCGGCACCTGTGGGAATCGTCATTCAGTGGCTGCCGCTGCCGCTGTGACAGTGTCCAGGCCGGCGGGCGGCGCGCTGTCAGCGCCCGAGACGTCGCCGCCGAGTGACGACCCGGCCTCGGAGGCGGCGGCGGCGGCCGTGGGAGGCGGCCCGGCCCGGCCCGCGAGACACCCGACACCTCAACGCCTTCTTCTCCCCGCAGCCTCGATTGCCGCCGCCCGCCGTCATAATTGGGAGCCCATCTATTTCGAGTGACAGCCCTTACTCTCGTCTGCCCGAGGGCGCTTCTCATGTAACGCACTCGTCAGCGCTGGCGGAACACCGCCCACAGTTCATTAGCGAGTACGAGGCTCCTCTCAAAGGAAATACACCAACTGAACGCCGGACGGACAACAACCGCAGGAGAAATGGTTAGTGTCCACCTCACAATGTTGCCACTATATTCAACTGACTTCCTTTTTCTGTATACTTTTAATTTCCTTGTTCGATGTTACTTTCGGGGTCGCAGCTACATTTTCAAGCTCTCATTCTACTTCGAAACAGCCGACCTGACACGCTGCGACTTAATATCATCACTGCCCGCAGGTAGACTACGATTACAAACGAGCAGTGCATGAAAATGAGCGCTTGAGAATGGAGCTGCGAACCCGTAACTATTAACGATTGAAGAAATTTAAGAGATACTTAGGATAAAGTAGTAGTGAAATTCGTATTTCCAGGAAAATCCTTTGTATCATCTAAGGGTACCACATACAAAAATTCTCGCTATAACATAATGTAGAAAACTCCTACGTCCTAACAGGCTTCGGAAGGCCTAACGGTACCGACCGACCGCCGCGTCATCCTCAGACGACTGGCGTTACGGAGTGGCAGAGCGGTTCTAGGCGCTACAGTCTGGAACCGCGCGACAGCTACGGTCGCAGGTTCGAATCCTGCCTCGGGCATTGATGTGTGTGATGTCCTTAGGTTAGTTAGGTTTAACTAGTTCTAAGTTCTGGGGGACTGATGACCTCAGAAGTTAACTCGCATAGTGCTCAGAGCCATTTGAACCATTCAAATAGCAGGCGCTGAGTGCACCCGCTTAACAACACAGCTCGGCAGACCCGGATGGTCACCCATCCCAGAGGCAGCCGAGCCCGACAGCACTTAACGTCGGTAATCTGACAGGAATCGGTGTTACCACTGCGGTAAATAATGAAAAATTTAACTGAGGTGCCTGCCTGGTGTTGCAGTTCAGATGATACCAAATAAATACAGTCCATCATCCATATGTGATGAATCTTTTACCGCCTTCTTATTGCTTGCGACACTTGTACCAATTTTTGTATGTATTTATAACAGAGGCTCCAATGAAAAATATTATCCTTGAAACAGTGTCCCTAATTTCCCATACGAGTCACATTACAACGTTTTCTACTGATTGCCTGTAGAGGTATAACTTTAAAATAAATAGATCGTACAGCGTTTACTTTATTTACACTAACCATCCCACCCAAACAGCGTTCCTTGTGGAATAAAAATATGTAATTTACAGCATCTGGTCACCCCAAGAAATGCACGTCAATCTCATTTCACAAACAAACTGACGGGGGCAGTAGGTATTGCAGAAATTCATCCATATTAGGGTCGTTAGGCTCCCTTTACAGCATGTTCAATCCGTAAACCACGATGCTGGTGGTCCTGGCGCCCTCTGCACCATCGTGGTTCTTCCCACCCTGTTTCCACGCTTTACACGGTCTCGATTTAATTCTTTCACGTTTAAAATTTAATTTGCGTATATTTAAAAAAAAGGAGATCAAAAGCTGTGCTCCTTTGTGCTGAATAATACACTTTCACGACCGAAGATTTTTAAGCTGACCTATTTTGAAAATACATGAAGTGGTTCCATGTTTTCATGTGAACATAGGATCTTCAGAGTTGAATTTTTAATTTTAAAATGATATTATAAGGGTAGAAATTATGCAAAAAAGTATAAAAATCAGTATCAAAACTCTTTAATTCTCATGATAATGAAAACCTTCAATATAGCACACAAGTTTTCAACATCGTATTTGAAGATGGCTTTGACATACCACTCACCAGCGTTTTATACATTCTTTGTAGTTTTGTTGGGCGTATACGGCCCCTTACGTACAAATTATGTACAAACCAGCAGAGTTACTGAAGTTTGTAGTAATATTTCTAAAGCCCGTCCGGTTAGCCGCGCGGTCTAATGCACTGCTTTCCGGGCGGGAAGGCATGCCGCTCCCCGGCACGAATCCGCCCAGCGGATTACTGTCGAGGTCCGGTGTGCCGGCCAGTCCGTGGATGGTTTAGTAAGGCGATTTTCCATCTGCCTCGGCAAATGCGGGCTGGTTCCCCTTATTCCGCCTCAGTTACACTATGTCGGCGATTGCTGCGGAAACACTTTCTCCACGTACGCATACACCATAATTACTCTACCACGCAAACATTGGGGTTACACTCGTCTGGTGTGAGACGTTCCAGGGGGGAGGTTGGGGTGGTCCGAACCCTACAATAACCGTGGGTTCGGTATGGGGTGGCGGTGGGGCGAGTGAACTCTGTAGCGTATTGTGGGGTTGTGAACCACTGAGAGCAGGGACGAAGCCTCTCAGTCGTTTGTAGGTCCCCAGTTCCATACAATACAATACAATATTTCAAAACAATGTCTGTTATGTGTAAGAAAACGCAGTTAGATACTTCAGACGTTCTTGAATGGAGAAGATGGTGATTCGATCTGATTTTCGTGAAACAGACGCAGTGCAACCTATAAACACATATTCCCCCATTTGATCGCTCACAGCCTTCCACATATCCATCCTGTGGTCCGTAGTATTTTTCTCCAAGTTCCGAAAATTCAAATGGCTCTGAGCACTATGGAACTTAACTTCTTCCGGGCTACAAATTGTCATATTTTGTTAACACGCCTAGGACGGCGCCATCGAACAGTTGGTTACTTAGTACGACTTGATGCCGTTAGCGCTCTCGTTGCTGGTTCGTGGATCGGCCGCACTCGTTCCTCGTGGCGAGCGCAGGCACTTGGTCGTTCCGGAGTGACCGCCCGCCGCGCCGAGAGCTGAAGACCGCGACTCGAGCACCGTCCGGCAGCTTTGTGCGTCCCATTGTAGCTAATTCATTAGGCGGCCCATTCACGTCCACTGGTAATTTTAACGAGCAGCTCCATTAAATTGCTGTCATTAGCGCAGTAATTACGGAACCATTATGCTCACCCCCCAAAAGACGCCACTGGCCAAGACGTCGGCGTTGCGGTCGTCAGCTGTTCGTCCCACTTCGACGATTGTCTGAAGGCTTTGTTATCCAGGAGCGGTGTGTGACCGAGACGTCTCTGGCAAACGCTGTGTAATGTTTGCGGAGGCGTACGTGCCTCACTCCGGGGATCTATAGAGTCGTCAGCACGACAGAACAGCTTCAGTATGTGAAGTGTTCCAAGCAGATAGAAATTTACCGTTGTTTTAAATGTAGGGAATTTATGATTACTGCGTATTAAGGAGAGAGCGTCCTAACTCATTGTATGCCACGTTTATTTCATTTTCTTGAAATCACCGGACAGCTTTAAAATTCATTGTTTGATGAGTCTGTGTGTATGTGTGGGAAAGGGAGAACGGCGGCTAAAAGCATAATGTACTAAATTTTATGGAGTTATAGTTATTTACCTTCGTTATTAACTTGCAAAGGGTTTCATTTACACGACTAGACGCCTTTAAAAGCGGATGAAAAATAGGAGAGAGAGAGAGAGAGAGAGAGTTGAAATTTTAAATTTCAGCCCGGTCATTATGTGAACCTTAATAGTGTTGTCGGTGGAACTCCAGCCGGCCGGAGTGGCCGTGCGGTTCTAGGCGCTACAGTCTCGAGCCGAGCGACCGCTACGGTCGCAGGTTCGAATCCTGCCTCGGGCATGGATGTGTGTGATGTCCTTAGGTTAGTTAGTTTTAATTAGTTCTAAGTTCTAGGCGATTGATGACCTCAGAAGTTAAGTCGCATAGCGCTCAGAGCCATTTGAACCATTTGGTGGAACTCCAGTATCTGGGTTTTAGTTCCGTTTCAGGACGCAGTTTCAATATGTCAACGAATTTCCTAGCGATATACACGCTGCTGGAAACATGCTCGTGGTTAGTGGTACGAAATCCACTATATAAATAACAAAAATTGAAAAATCTCATCGAAGCCCTGCAAGTCTGTGAAATGTCGAGCATTTCCTTTTCGTTGTGGTAGCCACTATACCAAATGTGGTGGAAGCTACATATAATAGTCAAATGCATATTGTCGTGGTCAATTACAGAAAATTGAAAAAAAAAAAAAGAATTGACAAAGAAAAGCTTGAAATAATTTTTTGTTTTAAGTTTGAATCATCTCATTTGCAAATGCAGTTGCAGCTCAATCATTGTGTAAAGTGCGGAAAGAAGTTTTTCAGGGTTCTCTTGCTTTCCCTTTAGCGAGTGTACATCCTCTAAACATCTTCAGTTACCATTATTACACAAACTTTGTCCAAATCTCTGTCAGAGAAAGAAGTATGAATCTAAAACTATGCATAGCCAGCCGTTGTGGCCGAGCGGTTCTAGGCGCTTCAGTCTGGAACCACGCGACGGCTACGGTCGCAGGTTCTGATCCTGCTACGGGCATGGATGTGTGTGATGTCCTTAGGTTAGTTAGGTTTAAGTAGTTCAGAGTTCTAGGGGACTGATGACCTTAGATGTTAAGTCCCATAGTGCTCAGAGCTATTTGAACCAATCTAAAACTATGGATAACCTTGGCCTCCTTTGTCACCTGCCTCCTTTCTTTTCTGTCCAACGCTTTTCTTTTTTTTTCATACATTACTATAGGTCTTAACGTAGTAAAGCATATTTTTGTTTTTCTGTTCCTACTAGCATTTCCGGACTTGAATATATTCTGCAAGGAGTAAGAGCGTCGGTTTCCACTTGCTACGCTTTCTTGAATTTCTGCTGCTGTCCTAGTGTCTTCTGTTGTTATCGAAACTAGATGTTTAAACTTTTCCACTCTTTGGTACTCTTCCCCATTCCTTTTTATTGAGATGTATTTTTCATCCCCACCAGGGTCTCCCTTTACCTATACTGACTTCCTGTCCTAACTTCCGCGCTGCTCTTTCCAATGCAGCATAATTATCATTCAAAACTCTATTCCATGCAATTAACGTTACATTATCAGCTTATGCCACGATCTGGGCCTCACGGTTAAATATTGTTCTCCCTGGGTTTGTTGGCATTTGCCGAATGACCTTCTAGCGATATTTAGTTAAAAAGGGATCGAGGCGCTGTGATGAAGGAGATCTCTCACAGCCCGCTATATCACTTGGAGTAGGAAATGGAAAGAAATGGTATGTTAAAACTGCAAACCTACATATGCATGCAGTCCTTCTCTACCTCGATCTGATATTCTTTGAGAGATTTCTCGTACGCTCTGAGGTAACCGGAGAGGTCTAACACGCGCTATGTTGTAAGTATCTGAGAGAGAAAATTCATTGGAATCGGGTAAGGAAACACCCGAAAATTAAGCAAGCATGTTCTTTGCAATTGCCTCAACGATGGTTACAGGAAATAAGTAAGAGATGCTGCCATCCAGAAACTTCCGTTTGATAGAGACGAGTGTCCTACTGTTGAGGCACTTATTAAAAAGTTAGCGGCCGCTTAATTTCGTGGACCCTTTATCGAGGCCCCAACAGTGCACGGCGACGGCGTACTCAGTCGACATCTAGCAGAACAGCTGCGTTAACCACGGCTACCCCGCAGACGTGAAGGCCTAAGATTACAGTAATTCCTGTCGTAACTGGAATGCCACGGGCCCGCTGTTGCTCAGTAAAAACGGTTTCGTTAACGGCGAGAGCGTGATTGACTTGCTTCCTTTCTTTGCTGCAGGGGATCAGTATGCGACTTTCTTGGCACGTCGCTGGGATAAAAACGCGATCGCGCCCTTTTTAGACTGGACTGGTTCAGGGCTTCCATTCTCGGCAGACCAGTGACGACGTGTGTGGCCCAGGTGTTTGGCGGCAGCGGGAGTGCGAGGAAGGCAGGTGGGTGCGGAAGAAGGGTCGCGGAACTGGGGCAGGTGGGAGGGAATCGGGTTGGGGAATAGCTTGCATACTGTACAGCTAGCCACGAGTTAAAAATTCAGCGGTTTTAAATCTTCGGTCTTTCAGAGGAAAGCGTTTATATTTTCCAAGCCTCGAACAGAAACGAAAGGAGACAGGAGTGTCAGATGGTACCTACGTATCAATTGGTCATTTGCTACAAAAAATCTGTGTTGTTTCAACTTTTTCCAAGCGATGTACGTCCTGTTTTATTATATTATTATGAAAATGTAATGTTTCTCCTCGAAGGAGGTTTCTTATCTCGTCATCAGTGAAGAAACTTACTGTGTGGTAGTTCCATCCGTGGTAAAAAAAATAAAGAAAAAGAAAGGATGAATCTGCACACCATATGGCAGGTAACAGAAGAGTTGAAGTGAAGACGAGTCCAACAAATTTTGCTGTTATTCTTCGTCCCTTCCATTTCGTTTACTGAAGAATCTGTGCCTGCAGACGTTCATTGTCTCTCTCTCTCTCTCTCTCTCTCTCTCTCTCTCTCTGTCTGTGTGTGTGTGTGTGTGTGTGTGTGTGTGTGTGTGTGTGTGTGTGTGTCTGTGTGTGTGTGTGTGTGTAAAACTTTCGTATCGGGACTAAGAATTGATACAGTACGATAACTATTTACAATAGATGCGACTGAGTGAACTCCCTGGTAATAACAACGTAAATCGTTGACTATCGATCTTGTAGGTAACACTTATTGTTACAAATCGCTTGTAATTCCATTATGTAGATAGAAAGATGTCGTTTTTACGAATGTTATTCCGAACCCAAAAAAAGTGGGCAGGGCAGGCAGTTACAAAACTCTAGGTTTTATTCACATAAAAGTGTGCACTAGGATACAAAGTGTAAAGCTTATTGTTCGTGTTTGGCAGAGGACTGCCAGCTTCGTCATTCGCGTTACAAACAAGGAAAACTTCTCGAAACATCGGTCAAACCGAGGAGCTGGAACTACTTTTAATTTCTCTGTGGGACAATGCTCTCTCCAACAAAAATTTAGAAGAAGTATCTAGTTTTAGAATGTGATTTTGAGTGTGTGTGTGTGTGTGTGTGTGTGTGTGTGTGTGTGTGTGTGTGTGTGTGTGTGCGTGCGTGTGTGTGTGTGAGAGAGAGAGAGAGAGAGAGAGAGAGAGAGAGGCTCTCCGTAAATGGTGTTTAAGGTGCGCTTGATTTTTTTCTTTTGTTTTCATATTCGTAAGTGGGGCTGGCAGTTGTAGACCTAGGGGTAGTGTTTTATAGTGAGGTGCACAGATGGCAGTTGTCGTTTGTAGACTCAGTCACATGCAAAGCGTCGTCTTAATGCAATCCAAGTTGCAAGGACTGTCTGAGCCAAAAAAGCTGGGAGTTCGGATGTGCTGCTGCAGATTTCCCTAAGCTTACACACTACTTAAACTAACTTACGCTAAGGATAACTCACACCCACCCATGCCCGGACTCGAACCTCCGACCGGAAAGGGGGGGGGGGGGGGCTGCCGCGCGGACCTTGGTAAGGAACTTAGACCGCGCGGCGCCAACATCTGTCCACATGTCATATGGACACGCTCATGAGGACATGTTATTACCCAAGGCAAGTTGGGCAAGGTCGCCGAGGCATAATAAACCCATGTGAAGACAGATATCTGTGCGCCGCGACGTTGTACGGATACCGCCAGAGCACCGCAAGAGGATCAGACGGAGGTCACCGGTGCCGCTGTGTGCGATCAGACTGTAATGAACAGTTTACGAGGAAGGACCTTACGACACAAAAATGGTTCAAATGGCTCTGCGCACTATGGGACTGAACATCTGTGGTCATCAGTCCCCTAGAACTTAGAACTACTTAAACCTAACTAACCTAAGGACATCACACACATCCATGCCCAAGGCAGGATTCGAACCTGCGACCGTAGCGGTCACGCGGTTCCAGACTGAAGCGCCTTTAACCGCACGGCCACACCGGCCGGCCTTACGATACAGAGTCCTGTTCGAGTATGCCGCTTGACACGGCAACATCTTGCAGTTCGCATTCACTTCTGATGCTCCGATGTCAACCGGCAACTTTGTCATTGGCGAAACATATTATTCACAGACGAGTCCATATATCCTAAAACGCAAAGTAATGTCCATGTTTGTGTGCGGAGCCCATGGTGAGCGGTATCTGCTAAATATTGTCCAGAAAACTGTCGGATTCCCAAGGTTCTATGACGTTATGGGAAGGTTTCAGTGTTGACAGCCATTCGGATCCTGTCGTTGTCGATGGTCGCCTTACCGCCAGGCGGGACATCGAACTGATCCTGTTGGTCCATGTGTTGGCTGCTGCATACAGCGATGGCCCTGATACCTTATAATGCCAGGGCCCATGTGATGGATATCTGCAGGGCTGCTTTGCGAAGCCAGGACATTCAAGTAATGGAATGGCCGGCGATGAGTCCCGACTTAATCCCCATCACGCATGCGTGGGAGATGTCCCCCATGTTCCACCTTAGATTTTCCAAAAACTCTCATGGACTCTCGTTGAAGAAAGGGTACGGATTCCACATGGCGATCTCCATACACGTATACGAAGCGTGTCACGTAGGCGTCAGTCAGCGATAACGCTCACGGAGAGTATACACGTTATTCGAGCCCTCAAAGTCCAATCAAAAGCTCCCAGGATGGTGGGATGAATGATTGTTTCCACTTTGTTTTCGACGCATATGGGACATTTCTGTTCCTTTTATGTAAACGATCGAGGGTGTCATGATGTTTTGTAGTGTACTTCATTTTTGAAAGATAAAGGTATTTTTTGGTAACATACCCAGTCCTCAGTTATTGCACAATGGAGTAAGACAGACACGCAAATTCATGTTCCCTTATTCTTTTGAGCAGTGTTTGTAATATTCTGCTGTGGGCATTGCAGAATGAAGAAGTGATGTAAACACCAGACTTGCTTACTGCATGTTCTACTAGGCATGTGTACGATCCCCCGCAGGTTCTACCGACCAGTGAGGATACCAGACGAGCTGTTGTAGTTTGTAGTGCTTTGGCGGCGCCGGCGCGCGCTCGGCCTGTTGTAGTTTAGCCAGCCCACTGTCACCTGCGCCCTTTGTGTTGCAGGTAAGCTACGCGCCGGCCCTACGCCCTGTAAGTACACACGGCGCATTCCAGCCCGGGGAGCCGGGTGGACAGGCGACGGCGGCACCATAGGTCAGCCGCTCTGTGCTTCGCTCTGGAATTCACGACACTCTGCTGCTCGTGCCCTGCCACGGCGTAGAATCTCCTTCGCCTGTACCCCACTACGTAATTACGGTAGTTAAGCACTCGTGGTTATTCTCTGGAAACGATCTTCCTGACGAAGTTCACATGAGCACCATCAGCATCCTCCGAATGGCAGAAAAAGTCCAAAATTACGTAATCGTGCATAATCAAACAATTTAAATTTCACAAACACGATAGTTTAATCAGAATGAATTAATCAGAATGAATCTTTCGCTCCAGAGAGGAGCGTGCTCTGTTTTTAAACTTCGTGACATATTAACTGATTAAAGCGGGCAAAAATAAAAATGAATGCTTAAGTAAGTTGCGTATCGCGTCTGGATGGCTCAGGCAAGACATGCCCCACGAGAGGCAAAGTTCCGATTTCGATTCCCGGGCGAGCAGACATTTTCAATCTTTGAGCAAGTTACAGTATGATATATTTGCATTTGCACTTCTTCGAGCAACACCTATAAATAGTAGCCCAAGAATATATCACAAGACTACCGACGAACAATAACGGCTGCCGGTGCTCAATTACAGTACACTCACCTTTTAGAATGAAGCCCGACAAAAAATTAAATACCTTTTTTAATATGTGTAACTACGGTGTCAGTCTAACTCTCCGCACTTTATTACTCTGCCAGTGAAAAACGGTAGACTGCCGAAAACGAAGACCTCAGTTCCACGTCCAACAGGACGCCAAAGCCGTGCGATAGTTTGCAATTGCTTATTGAATCCAGTGATTGTGACAGACGCGAGAAAATTAATGTTTCGGTCTTTCGCATGTAAGAGGCGATGTACAGGAATAGTTTTTCCCACTAACGCTACGCTGTTATGTGCTTCTTCTTCTTCTTCTTCTTCTTCAAATGGCTCTGAGCACTGTGGGACTTAACATCTAATAGCATCAGTCCCCTAGAACTTAGAACTACTTAAACCTGACTAACCTCAGGACATCACACACAACCGAGCGAGGTGGCGCAGTGGTTAGACACTGGACTCGCATTCGGGAGGACGACGGTTCAATCCCGCGTCCGGCCATCCTGATTCAGGTTTTCCGTTATTTCCCTAAATCACTCCAGGCAAATGCCGGGATGGTTCCTCTGAAAGGGCACGGCCGACTTCCTTCCCCATCCTTCCCTAATCCAATGAGACCGATGACCACGCTGTCTGGTCTCCTTCCCCAAAACAACCAACCAACCAACCATCACACACATCCATCTCCGAGGCAGGATTCGAACCTGCGACTTAGCGGTCGCGCGGTTCCAGACTGAAGCGCCTAGAACCGCTCGACGACACTGGCCGGCTCTTCTTCTTCTTCTTCTTCTTCTTCTTCTTCCCTTTCTTCTAGAACTGTTGTGTGCATACTATAGACCAGAAAATTCTTTTTACGTCATGGGAAACTGTGTCACACTGATCACTCCATAAATTATCTCCTTGGTACTCTTCAACTGTCGACATTCGTATAGAGACACACGGGAAAACAAAGCAGTCCACTAATGTTTGCCGGCAAAGGGAACATCCCACCATCAGAAGTGAGCTGGAAACCATGTTATTGATTACAGCTAGCTTCAAGCTTAGTAACGAGCAAGTGTGGCAATATTGTATCATTCTACATATGTCATACATGATCTATGTAAATTCGAATCTAGAAAACGTTTTCCTTCTCTCTTGTTTCATCTGTCTTCTGACTGGTTTGTGCAGCCTGCCACAATTTCTTCTCCTATTCCAAGATCATCTCCCAGGAGCCCTTACACACAATACCCTCAGCCATTGCATCATCATCATCATCATCATCATCACCATCATCATCGTCATCGACGGCGTCGTCGTTGTCATTATTAATGGCTAGCCATCAGAGATTTCAAACGTGGTCTTCTCTTCTGCAGTCCTCTACTACGGTTCCATACTGTTCTGTAATTATATATTATTTTTGGGCTTCTGTTATCGGCCTTTCTTTCACAATAATTTAATCATTTAATCTCTTGTGCTTTAATTCTTCCAGTATAGTCTTTGGACCCAATCTGAATCTTATGTCTTCATATCGGGTACAAGCAACTCTTGTGTAAGTTGGACACCAGCACAGAAACCCAATTCCTGCTGCCTGGAATCTTCGTTTTCGTTTTTCTATCACGGTCAACACACTGCTCCATAAAGCACTGTAGTTGGTTGGTTGGTTGGTTTTTTGGGGAAGGAGACCAGACAGCGAGGTCATCGGTCTCATCGGATTAGGGAAGGACGGGGAAGGAAGTCGGCCGTGCCCTTTGAAAGGAACCATCCCGGCATTTGCCAGGAGCGATTTAAGGAAATCACGGAAAACCTAAATCAGGATGGCCGGACGCGGGATTGAACCGTCGTCCTCCCGAATGCGAGTCCAGTGTCTAACCACTGCGCCACCTCGCTCGGTAAGCACTGTAGTAAGTAAGCAGTCATCTATCCGAAGATTGTTATGAACATGACAGTGCTTTACTGGTTGTGGTCCTCTTTGAGTTGTATATCGTTTCCTGCCTCCAGACTTTGAACTAACTTACCCAGCAAGTTATATAGCGGCATCTTCAGTTTAACGGGGATTCCGAACTACGGTGCAGCTCGACGTTTCTCATATCAACAAACATTGCCAGAGGTAGGATGATAGGATTGACTGTGATCCGAGGATTGTAGGAACTGGCCAATGAAAAACGTTCCAGTAAAATTGGATCCGTAATAGTGCCCTTTGCGAGATATCTCCAAATGTGTGGTTAAGGGCCGCCACTGATCTCAGTATGAAATATTGTGTTTGTTAGTACAACAATATTTGAACCGTATAAACATTCGAATTAAGTCTCTATCTAATGGTGCTCAAATTTCGCCAAATGGCTCATGATTGAGGTATATTGTACTACATGCAGCATGGGACACCAGCATATTATGCTGCTGATGTAAGACATTTTTCGTGCCAGGGTGGTTCGCAACGGGTCTGTGCCTTGACCTCGATGCTCATCTAACCTTATTGCTGTGGCTTTTTGTCTTGGGTCATAGACAACGTGAAATAAGAAACACCCCGTTGATTCGGTTGAGGAACTGGAGTAGTGAATTCTACAGTCTTGTCAAGATTTACGAGCTGAAGTATTTGAAACTCACTACAGAGACGACTACAGTATTGCATACAAATGTGATAACTGTGGTGTCACCGCCAGACACCACACTTGCTAGGTGGTAGCTTTTAAATCGGCCACGGTCCGCTAGTATACGTCGGACCCGCGTGTCGCCACTATCAGTGATTGCAGACCGAGCGCTGCCACACGGCAGGTCTAGAGAGACTTACTAGCACTCGTCCCAGTTGTACAGCCGACTTTGCTAGGAATGGTTCACTGAGAATTACGCTCTCATTTGCCGAGACGACAGTTAGCATAGCCTTCAGCTAAGTCAATTGCTACGACCTAGCAAGGCGCCATTTATCCTTTGCTATGTATCTAATGACGCATATACTGTATCAACAAGACCAATGTTCACCAATTGTGGATTAAAGTTAAGTATTCCAGCAGCTACGTACTTTTCTTTATAGCATTCATTACGTATCCTGTTTCAGACCTCACGCCAGCCTGCGTGAGTTTAAGCGTGTGCCTTTCGGTTACCCGTCACTGTGGATTGGCTGTCTTGCGAGTCTACAACAATAATGGCACGTGGAACGCTTCCTTTATCAGGGTTGCCGGCCGAAGTGGCCGTGCGACTCTAGGCGCTACAGTCTGGAGCCGAGCGACCGCTACGGTCGCAGGTTCGAATCCTGCCTCGGTCATGGATGTGTGTGATGTCCTTAGGTTAGTTAGGTTTAATTAGTTCTAAGTTCTAGGGGACTGATGACCTCAGAAGTTAAGTCGCGTAGTGCTCAGAGCCATTTGAACCAGCCTATCAGGGTTGTGATATGGTGAAGCAGCACTGAATTGCTTCTTAAGATAGGCCACAACTGATATTTGAGTGCAAATACACAGGGACTCAATCGAAAAGTTCGCATTTAAAACATATTTTTACAAATTAGGGTAGTACTTCATTTTGATGTCTGTAATTGCTGTTAACCACACACTGACAATTATCTTACGAATGGGTCGTGTGATCACCCATGTTTACTGGAGCTTTTTCGCTTATACTACCGTAAGCTTTCAGCCGTGTCTGCTACCGATTATGATACCCCTGTTATTGAATAAGTTCCAAGATGTGCTGAAATGGAATTAACATACGAAGACCGTAGAAGGGAAGGCAACTGGTCGACTTCGGTTTGTTGTGACAATGTTAGGAAAGTATGGTTCATCTGTCAAGAAGGCCGCACACAGGATACAAGTGTGACCAATTGCTGAGTACTGTTCGAACGTATGGGAGCCGCAGCAGGTAGGATTAAAATTCAGAAGTTGGATGCCTAGTTTGTTACCGGTATGTTGGAACAATACGGCAGTATTACGGAGATGCTTCGGGAACTGACATATGAATCCTGGAGGGAAGGCGATGTTCTTTCCGAGGTGCGCTATTGAGAAGATCTAGAGAAACGGTACTTTAGACCAACTGCAGAATGATTCTACTGCCGCCAACGCACATTTAGTTTAAGGACCATGAAGATAAAATTAGAGATATTAGGGCTCGTAAGGAGGCATATAGATAGTGATACTATCTGTATGCTACTCTACCATCTGAGCTACCCACGCACGACTCACGCCCCGTACTCACAGCTTCACGTCTACACCTACATCTACATCTACATTTATACTCCGCAAGCCGGCCAACGGTGTGTGGCGGAGGGCACTTTACGTGCCACTGTCATTACCTCCCTTTCCAGTTCCAGTCGCGTATGGTTCGCGGGAAGAGCGACTGCCGGAAAGCCTCCGTGCGCGCTCGAATCTCTCTAATTTTACATTCGTGATCTCCTCGGGAGGTATAAGTAGGGGGAAGCAATAGATCGATATCTCATCCAGAAACGCACCCTCTCGAAATCTGGACAGCAAGCTACACCGCGATGCAGAGCGCCTCTCTTGCAGAGTCTGCCACTTGAGTTTGATAAACATCTCCGTAACGCTATCACGCTTACCAAATAATCCTGTAACGAAACGCGCTGCTCTTCTTTGGATCTTCTCTATCTCCTCTGTCAACCCGACTTGGTACGGATCCCACACTGATGAGCAATACTCAAGTATAGGTCGAACGAGCGTTTTGTAAGCCACCTCCTTTGTTGATGGACTACATTTTCTAAGGACTCTCCCAATGAATCTCAACCTGGCACCCGCCTTACCAACAAATAATTTTATATGATCATTCCACTTCAAATCGTTCCGCACGCATACTCCCAGATATTTTACAGAAGTAACTGCTACCAGTGTTTGTTCCGCTATCATATAACCATACAATAAAGGATCCTTCTTTCTATGTATTCGCAATACATTACATTTGTCTATGTTAAGGGTCAGTTGCCACTCCCTGGCCGGCCCGGATGGCCGAGCGGTTCTAGGCGCTACAGTCTGGAACCGCGCGACCGCCACGGTCGCAGGTTCGAATCCTACACGGGCATGGGTGTGTTTGATGTCCTTAGGTTAGTTAGGTTTAAGTAGTTCTAAGTTCTAAGGGAGTGATGACCTCAGATGTTAAGTCCCATAGTGCTCAGAGCCATTTGAACCATTTGAATCTCCGGAGAACCTCTCCGTTTTGTATCGTACCAGTTCACTTATTTCTCATAGCCCCTTTTTAAGAAGAGATCTCAAACGCTTCCAACGTACCCTTTTGCTATCGCTGTCCGTTTGTACATTTTACGGCGCAAAGCACTCGAGCACCCAGTTTGCGTAGAGGACTGCTTGTTTGACGATGATTTAAAGATAACCGTATAGCGCAGCGGTTATCGTGGAGTGTCGCCGTGGGTTTTGGACAGAAAGAGATGGGCGTCGCGTGGACGCGGCGCCTGTGAAGTGTGGCCGGCCGCATGCAGCTCGCGTCGGATGGCGGCCAGGTGCGGCCGCCGCAGCTGCGTCACGCGCCGGGCTCCCGGCCGCCGCTTCTCCGAAGCGGCGAGGCTAGGCGTGAGCTGCCGCCCAGCCGAGGGGCCCACAGCAGCCGCCACTCACAGCCGCTACCGTCGCCACTAAATCGTCCCGTAAGGCAGCGGTCCGTGAATAAATACGCTTCCAGTTATCATCTTGGTGATGTCTCTAATGAAACGAGGCTAATATCGAAACTAATTTATGTTCACGAAAAATGGAAGTGCTATAGGAAGTGTGTTACACTACTGGCCATTAAGATTTCTGCACCTCGAAGATGATGTGCTACAGACGCGAAATTTAACCTACAGGAAGTAGATGCTGTCATATGCAAATGATTAGCATTTCAGAGCGTTCACACAAGGTCGGCGCATGCTGCGACACCTACAATGTGCTGACATCCAGAAAGTTTCGAACCGATTTCTCATACACAAACAGCAGTTGACTGGCGTTACCTGGTGAAACGTTTTTGTGATGCCTCGTGTAAGGAGGAGAAACGCGTGCCATCACGTTTCCAACTTTGATAAAGGTCGGATTGTAGCCTATCGCGATTGCGGTCTATCGTAGTGTGACATTGCTGCTTGCGTTGGTCGATATCCAGTGACTGTTAGCAGAATATGGAATCGGTAGGTTCAGGAAGGTAATACCGAAAGCCGTGCTGGATCCCAACGGCCTCGTATCACTAGCACTCGAGATGACAGGCATCTTATCCGCATGACTGTAACGGATCGTGCAGCCACGTCTCGATCCCCGAGTCAGCAGATGGGGACGTTTACAAGACAACAACCATCTGCACGAACAGTTCGACGACGTTTGCAGCAGCATGGACTATCAGCTCGGAGACCATGGCTGCGGTTACCCTTGACTCTGCATCACAGACAGGAGCGCCTGCGATGGTGTACTCAACGACGGACCTGGGTGCACGAATGGCAAAACGTCATTTTTTCGGATGAATCCAGGTTCTGTTTACAGCATCATGATGGTCGCATCCGTGTTTGGCGACATCGCGGTGAACGCATATTGGAAGCGTGTATTCGTCATCGCCATACTGGCGTATCACCTGTCGTGATGGTATGGGGTGCCATTGGTTACACTTCTCGGTCACCTCTTGTTCGTATTGACGGCACTTTGAACAGTGGACGTTACATTTCAGATGTGTTACGACCTGTGGCTCTACCCTTCATTCGATCCCTGCGAAACCCTACATTTGAGCAGGATAATGCACGACCGCCTGTTGCAAGTCCTGTACGGGCCTTTCTGGATACGGAAAATGTTCGACTGCTGCCCTGTCTAGCACATTCGCCATATCTATCACCAATTGAAAACGTCTGGTCAACGGTGGCCGAGCAACTGGCTCGTCACAATACGCCAGTCACTACTGTTGATGAACTATGGTATCGTGTTGAAGCTGCATGGGTAGCTGTACCTGTACACGCCATCCAAGCTCTGTTGACTCAATGCCCAGGTGTATGAAGGCCGTTATTACGCCCAGAGGTGGTTTTTCAGGGCACTGATTTCTCAGGATCTATGCACCCTAACTGCGTGAAAATGTAATCACATGTCAGTTCTAGTATAATATATTTGTCCAATGAATACCCCTTTAACATCTGTATTTCTTCTTGGTGTAGCAATTTTAATGGCCAGTAGTGTATCATAGTTAAAAAGAGCGAGATTTCCTACATACTGTCCATTTCGACATAATCACCAAAATTCGCTGTGCACTTCAGCCGGAGATGAATATGGCCTATATGCCGCGTTTGCAACAACCTAAACCATCTGAACATACGATACCTTGCCCTCCCCCCCCCCCCCCAAAAAAAAGGACGCACAACGAAGGAATTATGTGAAAGGTGTGGAAATCTGTACGTGTACAGACAAACAAATGATTACAACTTCTGAAAAATTGGATGTATTCAAGAGAAAGGGCTTCACAAATTGAGCGAGTCAGTAACGGGTTGGTCCACATGTGCACTTTTGCAAGCAGTTATTCGGCTTGGCAGTGATCGGTGGAGTTGTCGGGTATTCTCTTGAGTGATATCGTGCCAAATTGTATCCAACTGGTGCGTTAGATCGTCAGATTTCCGAACTGCCCATAAAGCTCCAAAAGTTCTCAATTACAGAGAGAGCCGGCGATCTTGCTGGCTAAGGTAAAGTTTTGGCAAACACGAATACGAGTAGTAGAAACTCTCGCCGTGTTCGAGTGGGTATTACCTTGCTGAAATGTAAGCTCGGGGTGGCTTGCTATGAACACAACAAAACTGGGCGTAGAATATCGCCGACGTACCGCTGTGGATGACAGCACCGCCGACTATCACTCCTGATGGAGAGCAACACTCGGGTTGGTAGCTCACCGCTTTCCGGGGCATCTCCAGACCAGACGCATCTTCGGCTTGGAGTCTCGTTGACTGAAACAGAACTGTCTTCAGTAATGAGTCCCGCTTCTAACTGAACCCTGATGAGCAACGAAGACGTGTCTGGAGACGCCCCAGGCAGCAGTGGGATAACAACCTGACTGTCGTTCGCCATACAGCCCGACAGTCAAGAGTGACGGTCTGAGTGCCATTCCTTTTCATAGCAGGACCACCGGTGGCTCAGATGGTTAGAGCGTCTGCCATGTAAGCAGGAGATCCCGGGTTCGAGTCCCGGTCGGGGCACACATTTTCAACATGTCCCCAATGAAGTATATCAACCCCTGTTTACAGCAAGGGTTTCAATTTAATTATCATTTCATTCTAACAAAGCTGCATTGTCATCAACGGTAACTGTTCTTTCGGGAACAGATACTACCGTCATATATACAAATAAATTGATGCATTTTTTTTCCGAAATGCTTCCTCAAATTGAGGTACCATATAATGCAATGTTATACGTTGGAGACCAAATTTATACCAGATATGCATGACATGATGGCTGAGGTACTAGACCTATTTAATTCCGGGATTCCTAGTGGCTGCCATCTGTACATGAGACCAGAAATTGCGATCCAAACAGATCAGATTACGTTTAATGGAGATGCAGCCCCACCCCGTCCTTAGAGAAGGGTCGTAACATTCGAGGATGTCACCAGTGTCAAAGGTTCTCCAGAACGACTTCCTGCTGGAATGTTTTCCTCGGCCACTCATAAGAAAACCGCGTGATTTTTAACGCAGGGCATTGCGGTTCTAACCTCCATCTTAGAGGTGTAAGAAAGAAGGGGTGAAATGTAGGTAAGAGAGGCTATGACGATCTTCCCATCATGGCGTTGGGCAGAATTTTGGTGACGTTGTCTGACAGTGTGAGACCTTACGCGTCAGAACAACTTCCGAAATTTGGCCTTTCTTTTCACGTGTGTCGACAAAATAGCTGTACGAAGTGTCGTCCATGCCGAGGTTGACGTCGCAGGGCGTCACGCGTTTGTACCATTGAGCCAAATTTCAAACTTACGCGTCGCAACGAATGCGAATTACGGGGTTGCGAAAAAGTGACCCTTTAATTCTGTTGCGAAGTGTAGTAATAACACGTGATATACTGGGGAGTCAAAGTGTTGCGATTGTACACGTATTGAGAATCCGATGTACAACCCATCAGAAACTCGAGACTATTTAGGAACTCTATTTAAACTGACATTGTCGTTCCATAACCGTACTGTTGTGTCTTCGCTGGATGTAAACGAAGTCCTATCTATTCACGTTTCTGCGATGTTGCAAGATTCTCGAACATATTCTCAGTTCGAATATAATGAATTTCCTTGAGACAGAGAAGTTTCTGTCCATGCATCAGCACGGCTTGAGAAAACATCGCTCCTGCGAAACGCAACTCGCCCTTTTTTCACATGATATCTTGCGAACCATGGATGAAGGGTATCAGACGGATGCCATATTCCTTGGCTTCCGGAAAGCGTTTGACTCGGTGCCCCACTGCAGACTCCTAACTAAGGTACGAGCATATGGGATTGGTTCCCAAATATGTGAGTGGCTCGAAGACTTCTTAAGTAATAGAACTCAGTACGTTGTCCTCGATGGTGAGTGTTCATCGGAGGTTAGGGTATCATCTGGAGTGCCCCAGGGAAGTGTGGTAGGTCCGCTGTTGTTTTCTATCTACATAAATGATCTTTTGGATAGGGTGGATAGCAATGTGCGGCTGTTTGCTGATGATGCTCTGGTGTACGGGAAGGTGTCGTCGTTGAGTGACTGTAGGAGTATACAAGATGACTTGGACAGGATTTGTGATTGATGTAAAGACTGGAAGCTAACTCTAAATATAGATAAATGTAAATTAATGGAGATGAATAGGAAAAAGAATCCCGTAATGTTTGAGTACTCCATTATGAGAGTAGCATTTAACACAGTCACGTCGATTAAATATTTGGGCGTAACATTGCAGAGCGATATCAAGTGGGACAAGCATGTAATGGCAGTTGTGGGGAAGGCGGATAGTCGTCTCCGGTTCATTGGTAGAATTTTGGGAAGATGTGGTTCATCTGTAAAGGAGACCGCTTATAAAACACTAATACGACCTATTCTTGAGTACTGCTCGAGCGTTTGGGATCCCTATCAGGTCGGATTGAGGGAGGACATAGAAGCAATTCAGAGGTGGGCTGCTAGATTTGTTACTGGTAGGTTTGATCATCACGCGAGTGTTACGGAAATGCTTCAGGAACTCGGGTGGGAGTCTCTAGAGGAAAGGAGGCGTTCTTTTCGTGAATCGCTACTGAGAAAATTTAGAGAACCAGCATTTGAGGCTGAGTGCAGTACAATTTTACTGCCGCCAACTTACATTTCGCGGAAAGACCACAAAGATAAGATAAGAGAGATTAGGGCTCGTACAGAGGCATATAGGCAGTCATTTTTCCCTCGTTCTGTTTGGGAGTGGAACAGGGAGAGAAGATGCTAGTTGTGGTACGAGGTACCCTCCGCCACGCACCGTATGGTGGGTTGCGGAGTATGTATGTAGATGTAGATTTCAAGAAGCCAACTCATCGTGACTGTAGATGAAATTTGGTACTGTCGACTGACAGCATTTTCTATTCCACGATAGGACAGACTACGACTCTCCCCGCCAGAGTCAGTGACCGCTCCATCGGTGCTATAGCATTCCGCACGCAGCACCCGGCTGTCCCCGAGTGGCAAGTGCGGAATACACGCGGCGGGGTAACAGAGCGGCGCGCCGGCTGGTGGGCGCGGCGGCGCATACCGCGTAAATCAAAGGCCGCTGCGCTGCCCGCGGCGATAGCATCCGCGCCGCGGCGCGACATTTCCATCAGCGGCCAGCGCCGCGCCAGGTGGCTGCCCGCCTGTCGCCCATTGTGGCGCCGCGTAACGAGCTATTGACCGCCGATCCACCCTGGCCCGGTCTCCAGTTGAGGGACGGCCGTCGCTCGGCGTCGCATCTTGATGGCCGACTGCGGGCTGCTCGCTGCCGCCGCGATGCCCCGCGCAGATACCGGCCGCCGCCGGCATTGTGGTCGCTGCCTCGGGTGGTCCGGGGCTGCGACAGGACTGCCACCGTGCGTCATTCGGAGACGTATCTCTCTTTCTCTTAAAGGAAGTCCTCTTGCACGTCGTCAATCACGGCAGCGTCGCCATTTGTCAGCGATAATCGGAGACCCGCGCCATTCCGACAGTTCGCTGCGACCCAAATTGATTTACCGAACGCGGCGTCGCGGCAGTTAAGGCGCTGGACTCCTCCCCGCAGACTCAGCGCCGCCTCAGCCCAGTCTGAGTTTTCCGTGCTTTCCACAAAACACAACAGGGTAATTCAAAGGAAGACGCCGTTTCCACCAGGCTGTTTGGTTAAAACAAATATTTATTTAGCACAACTGATCAGTTTAGAGCGATAGCCCATTTTCGAATGCACTAACAGGTGCAGATACATCCTCGTAGTAAGTACGCAGCAAAAGTAACATGCCGTGCATATTTACTGATGCCGTGGTCGTGGTACGTGACTGGACTGCAAGGAGTTGTTTATGCACGGGCTCTGGCAATTCACTTCGACATTGTGTCCCTTGACGATCTAATCTCAAAATTTCATACAGTGGTGATGTGCAGGATTTGAGAAAAATTACCTTGCAGCAGCAAAAGCGTAAGTTTCGGAAGAAAATCTTCAAAGAAAAACATACAAAATTGTCATTATATTCAGATAAAAGCTCTAAAATATGCCATACGTGTAGCTCTTTACTGCAGATTCTTTTTATTGTCCCTCCTCTTCCTTTTTCTACTTAATCTGCATCCTCCTTTTTTTCTAAGGATTTACATATATATTAACATTTCTGTAACATCTATGTTTTGTAGGGTTCCAGTGCAACAAAACCGTGCTTTTCGCAGTCATTCTGGTTAATTTCGAAGTTTTATAATCGTAGCAGAAAACAAAAGTTGTATCCAATACACCAGTGTGTACAGTATCTTTGGAAAATAAATTAATTTTTAAGGCACCTTTCCCACATAACTGTAATGAATGAGTCTTTTATGTTCTAAACAAAAACTCTTCTGAGTTGTGCCGGCCGGTGTGGCCGAGCCGTTCTAGGCACTTCAGTCTGGAACCGCGTGACTGCTCCGGTCGCAGGCTCGAATCCTGCCTCGGGCTTGGATGTGTGTGATGTCCTTAGGTTAGTTAAGTGTAAGTAGTTCTAAGTTCTAGGTGACTGATGACTTCCGATGTTAAGTCCCATAGTACTCAGAGCCATTTGAACCTCACAATTCAGATGAAACTAAGGGGTGAAATTCGCTACTGATACGCATGAAACATATTGTAAATGTGTATAAAATATATATACTACGAAAAGTATGTGGCATAGGTGTATTCACGCGAAGCTGCGGGTACAAAAGCTAATAATAATAATAATAACAAAATAAAGTTCGCCAAATTTTGATCAAGGGGACCCTGTACTAGGCGGGATAAGCGCTAGGTAAAAAAAAAAAAAAGAAGACAGAAAGGAAGATAGGAAGAAAGAAAAGAAGTAGTCTTATATCTGAGCTAAAGTTGGGGCATAAGTGCCATAAACAAGAGCAGAACGGAAACTTTCCAAGTTTGGTGCTGCAGAAGAATGCCTTAGATTAGGTGGGCAGATTGAATAGTTAATGAAGAGGTACTGAATCGAAGAAGGGAAACAAGAAATTTATTGCAGAACTTGAGTAAACGAAGGGATGAGTTGATAGGACAGATCCTGAAGGGAGGAGGGGGTGGGGAAGAGCTACGGCGAGCATGTTCATTGCTAGTCAGAGGTGAAGAACCTCGCACAGGATGGAGTCTTATGGTTCAAGACAACAACAGCATGTTATCGCTCCCTTAAGCCGGACTCTTCTTTAATTTAAGATGGCAATTTTTTTTCTTTGGGCAGAAAAGACCAAACATCTAGTAGTAGTTACAACAGTACCAAATTAACGTTAGTCAATTTTTACACTATAACAGTGATAAGAGTTTGAAGCACAGAGACAAGTTCGTTATGCAGATTTAAAAAAAAAATCAACACAGAACAGCGACCCATGTTTCGAACAGGGTCGGTTCCAGAGGAGAATGACATTCACAGCAACTTATAATTGAAAGCTTAGACAACGGCGTCGTACGAGGTGTGGCTAGAAAAAAACCGGACTAGTACTGGTGAAACAATAAAACGAATGCAATAAGGCTGAAAGTCGCGTGGCCTGTCACGTGACTCTCGCTCCGCCTACTGCTCGAGTTTCATCTGCCGCCTGCACTCAGTCTGCTCGTGGCGTCTGTTTTAAGTAGTTGACGTTTTGTCAGTGCGTCGGAAAATGTTGAGTGTACGAAAGAACAGCGTGTTAACATCAAATTTTGTTTCAAACTAGGAAAATCTGCAAGTGAAACGTTTGTAATGTTACAACAAGTGTACGGCGATGATTGTTTATCGCGAACACAAGTGTTTGAGTGGTTTAAACGATTTAAAGATGGCCGCGAAGACACCAGTGATGACACTCGCACTGGCAGACCATTGTCAGCAAAAACTGATGCAAACATTGAAAAATCGGTAAACTTGTTCGACAAGATCGCCGTTAACTCCTGTTAACTCAGACACTGCTCTGATTGTTAAACGGCGATCTTGTCGAACAAGTTTACCGATTTTTCAATGTTTGCATCAGTTTTTGCTGACAATGGTCTGCCAGTGCGAGTGTCATCACTGGTGCCTTCGCGGCCATCTTTAAATCGTTTAAACCACTCAAACACTTGTGTTCGCGATAAACAATCATCGCCGTACACTTGTTGTAACATTACAAACGTTTCACTTGCAGATTTTCCTAGTTTGAAACAAAATTTGATGTTAACACGCTGTTCTTTCGTACACTCAACATTTTCCGACGCACTGACAAAACGTCAACTACTTAAAACAGACGCCACGAGCAGACTGAGTGCAGGCGGCAGATGAAACTCGAGCAGTAGGCGGAGCGAGAGTCACGTGACAGGCCACGCGACTTTCAGCCTTATTGCATTCGTTTTATTGTTTCACCAGTACTAGTCCGGTTTTTTTCTAGCCACACCTCGTATACAAAGACAAGTTCTTAATACAAAGTAAAAACACAGACTTCCCAGTTTTCTAACCGGGCTGGCTATATGGGAGGGCAAGGTTCACAGAGTTTGTAGGTCAAAGTTGGGTACCGGATTCTTTTAAATAGTTTGCAAGCAAATGATACTTATCTCTGTCTTACCGGTGATATGCAGGAGTTGCAATTGTACAAGACTGCCAGTGGGGTCGAGTACCTGATACACCGCAATGCGATGTGGTTCAAAGCCGCAACCGCCGTTATGTCCTGATCACAGTGTCCAGAAGCGATTATTTTCAGCCGGTGTAGGTGGGCGGTGTAGCACCCGCATCCAGCCTCATGAGGATCAGAGAGGTCACGTGACGACTATTAAGCTTCACCGAGGTGAACCATGACCGAGAAGAGACGTTCGGTTGTGTGGCCGCCAGGTGGCCGCTCTTGCGTGCCATTCAGAATTCTAGTAGTGACAAGCAGCTTTCTTGATCGTCGAGTTGAAATCCGTATAAGGTATCAGTGTCGGGCGGAACTCCCCTTCAGTAAGTTGTGTCGACATATCCGCTCTAACATCCCCATACAGATCCACTTGTGTTGAAAATGCTTTCTGCGGTGAACGACTTCCACAGTAGCGATGCCGCGAGCGTTCAGTGTCACCGGGAAGACGCCACGGTTAATGAACCGTCCCCCGCCGGGACTCGGTGGCAGGTAGCAGGCAGCAGGTAGGCCGTCGGCGTCTGGCACTAGCTCCGCCTTCTGCCGGGGAAGACGAGCTGCGTCGCTCCGCCCGCCGCGCTACACGCACGGATAACGACGCACGCAGGTGCGTGTCCGCCGCGGCGCCTGTCCCGTCGCGAGCACGCCACATTAATTTCCTGCTCCGGGAAAGGCTAGACGCCGTCCCGTAGCCAGCAACAAATTGTTACCGCCACTGGCCGCCCTTATCGGGAGTCGAACCGGGGACCACCGAGCCGCAACCTCTGCCGGTGGTCCGGTTCTATGCGCCGCCGCCTCGCTGTGCGGACGCATACAGTTTTGTTGCAGTTCCAAATACGGCAGTGGGGACGCCGTGGGACAGCGCAACGAGGGGGGATATGAGAGAGAGAGAGAGAGAGAGAGAGAGGGGGGGGGGGGGGGGGTTACAGCCACCAGCATATCGAGTACAATTTGCCATACGGAGATTTATTTAGAAGCGAAACCACGATTCCATATGTATGCCGGCGGTAAAAATGTATCGGTGTGCACGCAGGTATAGCTAGCTACCTGCGCTCTCTGACAAATAAGGCGTGCCCGAATTTATGTGTAACGCATCCAGTTTGCGATGAGGCGCGCGGCGCGCCGCGGAAACAAAAATACATTTTCGTATCGAGTGGGGGCAGTTATTCATTTCGCTGCTGCTGCTGCTTAATATTTATAAGCCCGCCGGCCGCCGACTTGTCCGGCTACCGCTTCTGGGTCGAGGGAATAACTGGGAGGGGAAGGGCAGGGCACGCTGTAAGAATAATCGTTTTATGGTTGCGTATTTCAATCGGCCGCGAATCGCATAATGATGTAAATCGGAGCGCGGCTGGGATTTGGTCGGCAGCCTCCAGTTTTTAATATGGAATTATGTTAACAGCCTCGAGAGCGACTCGAAAGCAGATCTGCAATTTTCCGAAATACAGAGCGGGTAAACACGATGGATTAGTGGCTGTACGATGGCGCGATAAGGCGTCGCTATGACTGACAGTAGCCAGTCTTTGCCACGAATGTATTACAACAGTGTGTTGTTTACTGCCGTTAAAATCTTCATTTAGATTCAGCGCGAAAGCTATGTCAGTCCTTAGTTTTGGCGATGTACTAGTTTTGTAGATTAAAGGCATAAAAGAAAAAAAACAGAATTACACGCAGACAAATTAACTTACCCGCTTGGAAAAACTGTTAAGTAAGTTTGCTTCTGTAGTTCTGGATTTCGATGCCACATATATACTATATACCGTACTAGGCGTACCCACTCTTGAACGGTACTGTGACACATAATCCCTCGCAACAACCCCTCGAGCGGTCTCAAACAATACACCAGCAATAACACTGCCCACTCTTCTAATCGTTCATTTTCCGCAAAACGATAGTTATCTGTGGAAAATATTTTTTCTACACTGCATTGTATCCGGCATTGTAAACTTTGTTGAAATCCGGAATGCGTTACTCACTTATAAAGCTTTCGCTGCGATATCCATTGTTCGCTCAGATTTCGCGGATGGAGTGGCTTACGAATGAAGTCAGTGCACTTGTTTCAGAGGCAATGCAATTCAAATTCCTCTACCAACCATCACGAATTAAGATTTCGGTGCTTTCTCTAAATCACTCCAGGCATTTGCGCCATTGTTTCTTCAGTAAGGTCTCGGTCGCTTCTCTCCCTCCCCCCTCTCCTACCCCCCCCCCCTCCCCGAACAAAAAAGAACAAAAAAAAAAAAAAAAGGTTGAAATGGCTCTGAGCACTATGGGACTTAACATCTTAGGTCATCAGTCCCCTAGAACTTAGAACTACTTAAACCTAACTAACCTATGGACATCACACACCCATGCCCGAGGCAGGATTCGAACCTGGGACCGTAGCAGCAGCGCGGCTCCGGAGTAGAGCGCCTAGAACCGCACGGCCACCGCGGCCGGCTAAAAAAAAAAAAAAAAAACACTGAGGAATGCAAGCGAGTGGATTGTAAGAATTATACTCGATCTGATTGAAGGTAAGCCGATTCGTATTGATTTCTGAAATGTTCGGTAAAAAGGAGTGTTCTGACACGGAGATGTATGGAATTCAGTGCGCACTCCTGTCGAATACCACCAACGAGAAAACCATGCTAAAATCCCCCACGTGAAGGATGGATCACCATCAACAGTGTCACGTGCTCTTTATTAATTACACACTGTGGAGAAGTTTGGAATCCAATCCAGGACAGGAATTTTGCGCCACCACCTCACCTCCCTTTGCCTGGCAAATGCTGCTGGTGAAAATTGCTTCCGCCATCAAGATTCGAACTGGATACTCAGATGTGCGTTACCGACCTCGGTTACGGAAGCCCGTGAAATGTTTCCGTAAATGACCGCCGACGAGCCCAGCGGTTTCACTGACAAAAACCTCCACCTCCAACAGTTGCTAGTGGCGATCTTTCATGAACATACAGGGCGATTCCGCTGTCGTTGCCACTGGGTTTTATACAAACGCCTTCAAAAATACCACATGCAAGATTTTCATATTCTCTTGCTCGCTGTGTCCAAGCTACTAGTCCTACAGAAAATATGAACCGGATCTTTCTGTAGTAAAATTAACATAGTTAAATTTTGTACTGCGGTATGTCTTAGCTGGGGATCATGCTTTCCGAGTTATTCCAGAACAACCCACTTAAAGGTAACTTTCCATGGCCTCTGTCAAAAACGCATCCCAGTAAAATATTTAACTACATTAAATTTCCTACGTAAAGGTCTTGTCCACTTATTTCTGTAGGACTAATGGTTTGCGCCTAGAGAGCGGGAGAATATGAAAATCTTGAGCGTGGTATTTGAAGACATTGCTGGCTGCATAAAACAGAGTGGTAGGGGCAGCTGAATAGCTGTGTATGACGCACAGTTGCGTCAACGGTACATAATCAACGCCTTGCACTCCGTCTTCAGGCCACAAGTGGTCCATCGGCACTACCGACCGCCGTGTCATCCCCAGTGGAGGATGCGGATAGGAGGGGCGTGTGGTCATCACACCGCTCTTCCGGTCGTTATGATGGTTTTCTTTGACCGGAGCCGCTACTATTCCGTCGAGTAGCTCCTCAATTGGCATCACGAGGCTGAGTGCATCCCGAAAAATGGCAACAGAGCATGGCGGCCCGGATGGTCACCCAACCAAGTGCTGGTCACGCCCGCCAGCGCTTAACTTCGGTGATCTGACGGGAACCCGTGTAGCCACTGCGGCAAGGCCGTTGCTCAATCAACGCCTAGATTCGGGAGAAACCCTGCACCATGGCCAAGTGCTACATAGAGCAGTGTGTTGATGGCATGGGTTTTCGTCGACTATCACGTATTGTGACTGCTTATGGAAGGGCCACGGTGCGAAGAAGTACTTGCTGTTTCAATGTTGGTGGATAAACGGTGAATAAAAAAAAATTAGAAGCATTTCGTCGCAGTGGAATACAGGTATCACTGCCCGAGAAGGATATCTGTTTTTGTGATCTTCTCCTTCTCTTTGAACGTAAATTTTAGTGACAGATTCGTAGCTGATAAGGTATTTTTTTGGGAATTGAAGTTAAACAGATACACTGCTCTTTATTTTTAACGTAAAATAAAAGCAGTGCAGGTGTGGAACGTTAATTTTTCGAAACAAAGTCACGTACATTTGCTCGTCACAGCACACAGAGCTTAGCTGCGGAGTAAAAACACCGCTCGAAGCATGAAGGAGACTCACCTCGGCTGATAAAGTGTCGTACCCAGTTTTACACATCGGTGGCGGTGGATGTACACTGATCAGCCAAAACATTATTACCACTGCCAACCGCTACGCTGAATGTCGCCTGGTGGTAACAGAAGTATGTAAGCGGAGCAGGCAAGGGTGGGGAATCACCATAGCGAAGTTATGGGCTGCAAATGCGGAAATCAATTGAGACAAGCATTATTATTACGCAGAGGCTGTGATCGAGTATCTCCAAAACGGCGAAGTTGGTCGAATGTTAACGTGCTACTGTCGTGAGCATCTACGGGAAGAGGTAGAATGATCGTGAAGCTAGCACTAGGCGCTATATGGTTGAACGTCCACGACTCTTAACACAACGTGGGTCTCGGAGGCTTGTCTTTTGAGTAAAGTTGGATACATGGTGACCTGTGGTATCTCTGCCGAAAAAGCACTGTTCATCGTACATTGTTGAGCACGGAGCTCCGCAGCAGACCACACCTACGTGTTCACAGGTTGACCGACAGATACCGTCAGTTACGACTGGAATGGGAACGGGACCATCGGAGTTCGACCGTCGATCAATGGAAACGCGTCGGCTCTTTGGGTGAATCGCATTTTTGCTACACTAGGTCGATGGTCGTCTCCACAAACGCCGTCATGCAGCTGAACGGCGGCTCGAAACGTGCAGCACGCCACGGACGCAGGCTGTTGAGAGCAGTCTCGTGCAGTGGGAGACATTCTCTTGCGCTTGCATCTGCCCCGTGGTAGTAATCGAAGACACGCTCACAGCTTCGAACCAACTACATCCCTTCACATTTGATGTCTTCCTCGACGGCGATGTCATCTTCGAGCAGCATTACTGTCCGTGCCTCGGAGCCAGAACCGTGCTGAAGTGGTCTGAGGTGCATTATAATGATGTCTCGACAACCAGGTAGGATTCGAACCTGCGGCCGTATCGGTCGCGCGGTTCCAGACTGTAGCGCCTAGAAACGCTCGGCTACTCCGGCCGGCCGTACACAAATCAGCGACCCGTTATTTAGGGGAATTACCTGGCCAGTGAGTAGAGATCTAATGCCGCATGCGTCCGCAAACGTACCAACAAACTGTCGGATCCCTGAGACGCAGTATCAGTGATGTATTTAGTTCAAAGTTCGGACAAAAAAGCTATTAAGCTGGTGGTCATAATGTTGTTGTAGATATGCAGGAATGAAGAGAATTGCCCAGGCTAGACTAGCATGGACAGACGCATCTGGTACTGAAGGCTACTTTCTAACGCAGTACATATTCACGACTTCCTCTCTGGAAGTGCAGAAAGTTCGTGTTTGTTGCATTCCCGTACTCTAGCATAACTGGTCGTGAATAGTGCTGTAGAGATGTAAATGTCAACATATGGACGTACCTGCCTACACATAACTCTTTGCGGCGGTATTACTCGCAGTCCACCAGGTGGTGACGCTCGAGAGTGCATTCACTAGCGTGCCGGACAGGGATTAGCGACGGCTGATTTAATGCGCCTGCACTTGTGGAAGAAGCTAATATCGGCCGTAGCAGCGCTCGAGGGCGGGGACAAGGTGCGAACGAGGCTGCGAGCCCGGCTGGCAGCGCATGCGGCCAGACTTAATGGCCGCCGGCGTTTAATATTGATGAGGCCGGATAACTCCTAGCGGTGGCCGAGGGGCGTCGGCGCGCGCGCGGTCGTTCGCAATTTAAATGGCCGTCTCCGCCCGTTCTGCGGTCTCGTCCCGGACGTGGCGGCGAGGACTGCTCGCCTGGCCAGTAGTTTGGCGCAGCAAGTTTCGCAGCACGGCCACATTACCAAAGCACTTGCTGAGGAGTCAAACCTGGGTTCTAGTGTTGATGCTGCCCCACACGTAAACACGTAACTCGTAAGTACACTGCACAAAAAAAGTTACTCCCAGTAGACGTCATGCTAACACTGTGTAACGCCGCAAGGAAAACACTCCCCAAGTTTCTTCACCTGTCCTATGCCATTTCCAGCTTGATAATAGTATCCTGCAGAACTAATAAAATTACGAGGATATTGATTCCTACATTTCACCTTTTGTTCCAGTGGGTTGCAAATATCATCTATGGTATTAAAACTGGATCATTTAGCGGGCTAATCGATGGGCAATATGGTGCCTGAGTGTGTACAACTCTTTGAAACCTAGGATCTCGGACGTGGGTTTAACATCGGGTTAAGGTGCGTTTACACCTGGGCATCTTCTCGTACTCACTTGGTGCATACGGCCATTGCATGAAGACGCAAGGAGGCTCGTGCACCGGTGCAAAGTCAGGCATGCTTCTGATTTGCGCTCCGGTTCTAGGCGTATCGCCGGCCGAAGTGGCCGTGCGGTTAAAGGCGCTGCAGTCTGGAACCGCAAGACCGCTACGGTCGCAGGCTCGAATCCTGCCTCGGGCATGGATATTCGTGATGTCCTTAGGTTAGTCAGGTTTAACTAGTTCTAAGTTCTAGGGGACTAATGCCCTCAGCAGTTGAGTCCCATAGTGCTCAGAGCCATTTGAACCATTTTTTTCTAGGCGCATCAGTCTGGAACCGCGTGACGCTACGGTCGCAGGTTCGAATCCTGCCTCGGGCATGGATGTGTATGGTGTCCTTACGTTAGTTAGGTTTAAGTGGTTCTAAGTTCTAGGGAACTGATGACCACACATGTTAAGTCCCATTTTTGAACCATTTGCGCTCAAAGGCCACCACGGTGTGGGAGCGCAGGAATTGCCTCATCCCAAAGGTTGAAGACACGTGCAGCACTCGTGCACATGACTGCGTTTCTCTACGTTTGGTGCTCTGTCTTTGCGTTTCACTGTTAAAATATTCAGTTTCCCTTACGTGTTCAAATCTGCCTTTGCGTTAGCACTTTGGACGAGTGGTCTAACGGGAAACGCAGTGAATTTGAAGAGTGTTATCAAATGGTTCAAATGGCTCTGAGCACTATGGGACTTAACATCTGAGGTCATCAGTCCCCTAGAACTTAGAACTACTTAAACCTAACTAACCTATGGACATCTCACACATCCATGTCCGAAGCAGGATTCGAACCTGCAACCGTAGCAGTCGCGCGGTTCCAGACTGTAGCGCCTAGAACCGTTCGGCCACTCCGGCCGGCCTCACGATATCCTTTACCATTACTAGTCATTTCCTTTTCTGTTCCCCTCGCAAGTAGAGCACGAGGGAAAAACCGCTACATATATCCAGACTGAAATTTTCACTCTGCAGCGGAGTGTGCGCTGATATGAAACTTCTTGGCAAATTAAAACTCTGTGCCGGACTTAAGCGCCTAGAACCTAGAACCGCTCGGTCACCGCGGCCGGCACGAGTGTTATCGTGCAGTTCCTTTTTTCCTGGGTGGTTAATTCTGTGGCTTATAAAGACAGAGTGAAACGAAATGACAGTATACAGTTACTTAAAAACAAGACTAAGCTATACAAAATAAAGGTAAACCTGAACAAAATAAAACGCTTTCCTTCGTACGTCCGACGAATGATACTAAAGAAGAGGAGTGATTCTGGGGCCCTGGACGTGCTGAAGCCGTTTTAGTTCGTTTGATCCATGAATGCTTTGTGTCGATGATACAAAATAAAGGAACATTAAAATCACGCTTATAATAGAAATAGCTGCCTCCACTGTTGTATGTGTACGCAGTACCATGAGTTTTCCATCCAAAGTCGCGAAACCTTGCGCGATATCCAACTACTCTTCTCTAAAGTTTGGAGGCTGAACACAAACAAAATATAAACTGAAAAGTCTAATTAAAGCATCTGCCAAAACCAGGTCCCACTCCCCCCCCCCCCCCCTCCCTACCCTCTCACCGCCACCAAATATACAGATGGGCATATTCAGAAATTAACACATCTGGGATTTTATTAGATTTTTATGCAGTAGATACCTTGAACTGGAACTACAAACTTGTGTTACTATTCCTGGTAGCAAACATTCGTTGTTTCGGAGCTAATCTTGTCGCTACTGATGTACCGACTCTATTTTGTATTTTCCTTCACTGTCATGGTCCGACGTAGTTGAGGGAGAAGAGCTACAATAAAGGACCCAATATGTCGGATAACAATAGTTCCAGGTCTGCTCTCGGAAAAGATGAGATGCAAAACATCACTACCAGTTCTCAGGGCTGTGTAAAACAGAAGTTCAGCGCAAATGCTGAGTAAGACCCTGCCAGTTACCCTTCTGTGCTCAGGGAGGCAAAGTTTTACGAAATTTGTACTTTTCTTCCTTTGGTGAATATATTTCTGAAAAATTTAGCAACTTTAACAGCACGTGTCCAGTCTCTACCAAAAATGCACATACATAAAGTATTGATTTGTAAATGGTATTCTTCTGTGGCATCATAATTCAAAAGCTCCTATTCTCTGTTTGTCTGAATAGTTCTTTGTCTACGTTTTCCTTCCGTACAAGGCTACATTCGAGACAAAACCTTCAGAAAAGACTTCCTAACACTTAAGCTGATGGTCGATGTTCACAAATTTCTCTCTTTCAGAAATGCTTTTGCCGGTCTGCATTGTATATCCTCTCTAAGTCTGCCAAAATCAGATAATTGGCTGTCCATAAAGCAAAACTCATATACTACTTTTGGTGTCTCATCTTCTAATCTAGTACATCAGCATCACCTTATTTAATTTACCTACATTCCATTATCCTTGTGTTACTTTTGTTGATGTTCGTGTTGGAAGCACTTTTCAAGACAATAAAATTAATTAAAAACAGTCTTGATCGCCGCCGATGTTAACTTCTGATTGGTTTCGGCCTTATAATTACGGGCCATCATTAGAGTTTGCACTGTAATAACGAAGTAAAAGTGCTATATTACATAGAGAAGTCAATGATGTAAATGTATACCCTAAAGCGATGGATTATTGCCCATCGGATGACGGCTATGGCGCCTGACCCGCTGTGGAGGCCTCAGGCACTGTAACTGATGGCTAAGCAGCCACGAGTTACACAGGGTGGAGAGAGGGCGCTCCAGAGCCTAGGGCGTCACCGTCAGCCAGTGGGGAACGACTGACATTAACTCATTTAATTAATCAAGAAACGAATTTATATTCATTTATAGTTCGTAATCTATGTTACAGCCAGTCTCATAAAATGCATTAAAATTTAGTGCAATTCGTTAACTGAGGTCGAGAGCGTCGTACGCGGGCAACAATTAGTACTATAAGATCGCTAATTCTACAGCTACTGCTTTTTTTTATTCGTAATAAAACCAAAAGTATGGCGTATTAATACGAACATTATACATACTGATTTATTTGTATTAGTAGTCTGTCATTTAAAGTCTTAAAAAACACTAGAAAAAATTAAATACATTGTTGAATGAGTGTGCCATCCGCTGGTGCCTGTAATAACATATTAGGACGCCGGTTCCATGGAGACATGTCTGTCAGTTGTCAAAGATGTACTTGACGCTTGTTTAACACAGGGGGTCGATATCACTCACAAAAAAAGGGGCGTAGTTCACAGAAGTGGCACCAGTTTAGCCACATTATGTTATTGTGGATAATCTGCAATACATCACATGTTACAAATAATTTAGAAGCATTTGGAGCTTAGAATCAACATTTATCTTATGAAGAGCAGTAAAAAAATGTAGAAATTATGTTAAAATCGTATATATGTCATTTGTAAAATCGTTGACTTTACTAGCATTAGAAATGAATATTTCTGCGACTGTTCCACGTTTTATATCAGAAGACAGTCACAACTATTAGAATAATGAGGTACATTATTATATTTGTTGTCTGTTTGGTGCTAAAAATCGTAAAACTGGCTGTAACATAGAAGCTTAAAATCAAAGAGAACCCTTAGATAGTTTGAGGAGCAAGAATACGCTGTTTCAAAAGGCATCTTAAAATAATTCAAGAAAGGCTATTTCACGAAAATCGCTTTAGAGTGTACATTTACGGCACTGACTTCTCTATGTAATACAGCACTTTTACTTTGCTATTACAGTGCGAACTCTGATGATGGCCTGTAATTAAAAGGCCGAAACCAGTGAGAAGTTAACATCAGCTGCGATCAAGACTGTTTTTCATTAATTTTATGACAATAAAGATCTCTGTTCTCCAATATTATTATATAAAATTATCAATGTCCATTTCGTTAAACTGATCTTCCAGGTCCTTCGCCGTCTCTAATAGAGTTCCTACGTAATCGGCAAACCTCAAGTTTTAAATTATTCTCCCTGTATTTGAATTCCTTTCGCAACTGTCTCATGGTTTTCCTTCATAGCTTTCTCACTCTACAGAATGTCACTCGCTTCACAACCGCTGCAGCCCTTTCGTATACTGCGACTCAGAACGTCAGCCTGGTTTCTGCACAAGCTGTAATTAGTCCTTTGGTACCTGCACTTTATTCCTGCTGCTTTCTGAGTACCTTCTATTCCCGTTGAGAACCGCATTCATTTGTATTCACAGATCACGGAGAAGAGTAATATCCCAGCGTTACGTATGTGACTGCGTGTATACTCCATCAGTCACTGGAGAGCGCTTGTTGTTATTAGTCAAAAGGTCTTCTGTTACATTTGCTATGGAAAGAAGACTTGTCTTTATGCCCCCTCACGCACGTCCCATTTAAGCACTTTGTATTAAACTGTAGTATACCATCTGTTTCAAATTCGTTAAACGTCTGCTGCAGGGCACGCTTTCTACGATCTTGAAACACTGGAGCGGGACTGTGGTATAGGTCATTCTATCGTCTCATAGGCGTCTTTGTTAGTATTCACTGCACTTTCCGAACATCCTCTCAGCAAGTAAAAGTTAACCATGCGCATTCCGTACTACTGGTCTTATTTGTTCATCATATTTGATATACTTTGCATATTGTCTCTAGGTAGTATATAACAATGTGACCGGCTCCATGTGTTTATCATTAATTTTATATTAACCTATTAGCAAATTATCCCTATTATTCATCTTGGATTTATACACATTGACAGCTTCCATATGCGATATCATACTGCAATGATATTTCATACCTACTTGGTCTTCCTGTTTGACTTTCAAGCTGCCTCCATTCTTAAAAATCTCGAGGGCAAGGCGAATTTAATCTAAACTTTATTATCACTCTTTTCAAATTTTCCAGCGTATTCTTTGCCATCAAGAAAGGGGTTGGGCCCTTTTAAGTACCAAGACTCAAAAAATTTTCAGAAAATAAGTAAGAAGGCACTTCAGGGAACGCTTTCTTTTTGTATGCGAGTACTATTACCATGTTCTTGTACTCTTGTAACGTAGGGTCACGCACCATTGCCAGGAGGATTCGGAAAACCACACGACGTTTGAGAAACCGATAGGTTATTTATGTCGTTCTTCACTTACGCCTCCGAAAAAGGGCTACCCTTTAACTTATGGCTTGCTTCTCTATCGGATGGACCCTCCACGGTGTAGTGTTTGTCGTGTAGAGATCACTGCACGCTTTGTTTGATCAAAGTGTGATTATTTTGTGGCAAGAAGATAGAAACTAATTCGTCGGATGATTTCTCTACATTTTACCCTATATGTAGTGATTATGAAACATATTTTCAGGTATCTGGAATGTTCGATTTCGTACTTAGCTTACTTATGGTTATCTTTAACACCATCGTTGTTATTGTTGTTGTCGTGTTGTAAGCAATCAGCCATCCACATACGGGGTACAGCTGACACTGTTATTACTTGCTTGTCTTTTTATCTTCACAAAATGCAGTGAAACCCACGGTACAGCTTGCCAGCGGTGAAGAAAGAAAAAAGTAAGTCCTCAACACAGGCTAAAGACGGAAACTCGGGCTTGCGGATTATCTGTTTGAATCTCGTACGTATGCCAAATCGCATCTACCGCCATCATCTGTCAACAGATCATAGCTTCATATGGGATGCTTTCCTGACGTAGACCAGTAAACGAGTAATGTTCAGTGTGAGTGGCGGCGGTTACGTAGAAAATGCCTGAGGAACACCGGCCGATATGTGCGCTAATGGATGTGCCTAGTTATTGAAACATTACGTGTATCGCCCACCAGGCATTACACATCGTCATAATCTGTTGAACCGAATCGCTCTTGTTGCTATGCACACACTGAAGTAGACAAAATTCTGTAAACATCACGGCCTACTTTAGTGTGTACATGATAACAAGAGCGCTACAGTAAACAGATGTCGTTGTGTAATGGCTGGTGGCCGATACATACTGAATTAAATAACAATTTTTATTGATGTGCAGATGGTTAGTCAATGAGCAGAAACTAGTAATCAATAAAGAAATTTTAGCGATCTTGACGTAAGATTTTTTATCGACACACTCTAAGAGAGAAAGCTGCGAGCTCCGGCTTTATACAGTTTCGAGGCTACGTACACAATTCATTACAAGCGTCGTCTCAAAGATAGAGTCTCGTGTAGCTGGTACAACTGTTCAGGACCCAACTCTCATATCTAACACACAACAGTTCAGTCCCTCCGACATGCAATACCACAGCCCACGCAGAGGTAACACAGTCCTCAAGAACCGAGAGACGAGACACGAAGGTCAGAAAATTCTCGATCGCCTCATTATGCGGTGTCTTCCGTGCAGTAACATAGCTCTCTGTGGGAGGTCAGCACAGGTCTTTCCCGCTAACAGCCTCGTCTTTTTTTATTAATTAGATGCGGTCGATATGAAATTATTTCCTTGTAATATGGCGGGAGATATTTAATACTCTGCATTTCTCTACTAATTGTATGTCTAATTACCGTCACGTAAGTGTTTCATTACACTTGATAATAAATACTGTTATTAGGCTAACGCCTGTGTTCTGTCTCACGTTAGGGATCACGAGATGGAGAATCTGTGTGTGTTTTTTTGAGTAACTTCAACGAATCTGCGAACGATCACGACTTTTTAATCACGCCGTGATCGCTAAGCGTCATGTTACTCCACCGTTTAGACAATGTTTTGTTAGTTTTGTTTCCTAGTTTGCCATTTCGCTCTGGGAAATTTTGATTTCGCATTGCTTATCTTCAGAAACGTGCCGATACTTCTTTTTGGAGCAATGTTTTAGGCTGCAATTAAATGGGAAGACCCTTTCTTAATGCCACACGGTCGCCTGGGAGAACCTCGATCGACAAATACCTGCTGAATGGACTGGTTGCGTAGGACCTTTTCTACAGGAATACGCAGGTCACCTCCTCTCTAAGTGTGTGATTTCTTCTGTTAGAATTTCGTTGAGATCTTTCTAGTTCCAGCAACGTAGCCACAGATGGGAAAGTGCAATATCACAGCCTCTGCAGAGGTAACACTAGACTTGCCCGAGGGGACTATCGTTTCGACGTCCATGGTAACACACATAGGGGTGAAATTACGAGAAGCTTAGCACTTAACCAGACAAACTGCATTACGAGGAAAACTAATAAATAATATGAAAAGATATTTTCTGTGTTCTAAGGTGGCAATTGAGCTCACTGAGAGAAATTAAAGCCACACTTAAAAATGTCCGTTCCTCTCATATATGTACGCCAGAAGAACAACGTTCCGTGGTAATTTTTTTGTTATCCGTAGAAAGGAAACAGACCAACGTTATACTTTATAATGTTGAAACAGCGTTGTGAAAATTGTACGAGGGCGTGCTGAAAAGTAATGCTTCTGAATTTTTTTGTGAACACTCCTAAAGCTTTTTAAATAAAACGATCGTTTTTCTTCAATGCTATGCCGCTAGAGCGCTCCGAATTGTAGCATGTAACATGGCGGTGAGTAACGTACCTATGTCGGTGCGTGAGATGCAGCGTGCTGTAAACGAGTTTCGAATTCCAGGAGTTCGTCCATACGTGAAGCACCCTATTCTTCAGCATGACAACGCCAGAACACACGCGAACGCTGCAACGTCTACAGCAATCCGACGCCTTCGTTTCACTGTCTTCGATCATCTTCCATACAGTCCCGACTTGGTGCCATCCGATTTTCATCTGTTTCCAGACCTTAAAAAACATCTTCGAGGACATCACTTCGATAGTGATGAAGAGGTGCAAGCAGAGGTGAGGTTGTAGCTCGGTGAACAAGAGTCAAACATTCTACAATGAAGGTAGCAACAAACTGATCTCTCGTTGGGAGGAATGTGTTCGTCGCCAAGTTGAGTATGTTGAGAAATAAATATGTAGCCATGAAGATAAAGGCGTAGAATGTTAACAACGAACGTTTTATTCAAAAAGTTTTAAATGGTTTCACATTAAAATCTTGGAGGCACTGCTTTTGAGCACTCCGTCGTATAAGCCGCGGAAACATTTGTAAGGAAATTGATAGTTTCAATCGGACATGGCGAGAATCGTGAAAATTCACCGCACAGCACAGTTATCACTGTCGCAGTGGTAACGAATTACTAACTCGCATCAAGACAGAAAGACACGCTGAAAGATCGTGGCTATTGTTGACTCGTGAAATCATTCATAACGAATTATTCCAATTTTATAAAGACTGTCGTGTCCACATTTGTTCTGAACTTAAAGTACGGTTTTTACTGGAAGATGGTGATGTCCTAGACCCCACTATGAAACGTGGAGTTCCCATTATGCACCCATGGTCAAGTTTTGAATGGAGACGTTTAGATTCGCCGAATAAAAATTGCAAATGTAAGGAGCCTGCCAGTAAAGTTATGCTGGCTGTCTTTGGAACATTTAAGCCCATAGTATTCATGACTGTTTACAAAGATAACTACTGTGAAGAGTAACCGTGAATTTAACTTGTTTCGGAATGAAGTGAAACTTACAGTGGGTATAAAATGTGTGGATTGCGTTTCACGCCCACCTTCTTACCGTCAGGAAATCGGAGAGATGACGGAGAGTTAGATGCCTTATCCACCTTACGTTCCTGAGGTTCTGCCATCGATATTCATCTGTTCAGCCCTGCAAAAAATTAATTAAATAAAAATACTACAAAATAAAAAATTACGTAGCACCTAGGTCTAAAACATCCACGCGGTCAAAGGCAAGATTTCATCACCACTGGAATCAGAAAGCTCACTTACCGATGGGACGTTTTCTTTAATATTGCTGGAGACTATATTGAAAAGTAATGTAAGTTCTAATGCTGCCGAATAAATTTTTAACACCTTTTTGTCCCGATATTTACTGAATGTCCTTCGCGAGATCGGTGTAAAAGACTGGAACACTGACGTGATGATATGAGAACGTGTTTACATTCCATTTTGGTGAAAATATAGCGTTTCGAAGCCGTACATTAATTTGTAGTCAATCTCGTTGCAGTGTATGTAAAGGTGTAGTTGTGGGTAACAGAGAAAACTCTATATTACTTACAATTTCAGGTTTTCTTCTTTTAGTGTACTACTGATCTCAAACAACTCAAATTCCAGATTTCAGGTGGTACAGGAAATGCTTTAGATTTCTTCGTTCCCCACCATTGCGATTGATTTAAATGAAAATGAAACGAAAACGAAATCTGGAACACACGGTGAAAGATTGTGTTGAAGAAAAATGCTCAAGATCAGTTGGATACATCATTACCTACACGAAGAGGTATCACATCGAATAGGGGAGAAAAATGTTTTACGATACAAATTGACCAAAAGAAGAGCTAGACTTTTAGGACATTAGAGTGAATAGCCGAAGTGTGCGGGGTAAAAATTAAGACGGCAGACCAAGGTCTGATTACAGGAAGCACTTTCAAATGTATGCATGTTTCAGAAATTATGCAGATATGAAGAAACTTGCAAGGGCTACACTAGCGTGGTGACTGGCGTCAGCTAGACGGTTTGCTGAAGAGTACAGCAAACAACACGTACCCGAACTTAATGAGCACTTCCATAAACGGATGAAGATCATTAATGATTGTAGACCGGCGGATATACCTGTATATTTATTGATACTGAGCCAAGTGGCGATGTGGTAAGGCACTAGACTCACATTCGGGAGGAGGATGGTTCAAATCAATGCCCAGCGATTCCTGTATAGGTTTTGTGTGTTTTCCCTAAACCGATTAACGCAAATGCTGGGGCGGTTCCGTTGAACAGAACAGCCGATTCCCTTCATTATCCTTCCCCATTTTGAGCCAGTGAACCGTAGCTAATGATTTCGTCATCGACAGAACATCAAACTGTAACAATTCTTCCTCTTATATTTTGGTATTACCGGTGCTGGATGCCAGGTTGACGAGTTATTTCTCTCACAAAAGGCCTTGAAGTTAAGCTAAGACATGGGAGGACACCAGCCTGAGCCCGCAGCGTAGCGAGGAGTGGCACGGCCTGACCTCGACGAGCGCCGTGCGTCCCTCCGAGTCACGGCGGGCGATCGCGGCCGTCCGTCCGTCAGGCTGGACGCGGCCGATTAATAATTACGGGCCGGGCCCTCATTGTTCCGCAAAGCGGCCGCCATTTATTTATGTCGGAGACGCCGCTTAGCCCAGCCTCCATTAATAAGTCCGTGGGAAGCGCAGCCGCTCCGACACTGCCCTCTGGCGCCCAGCTGGAGCTCAGTCGAGTATTGAAGCTACTTTCCTTACTCGTCAGGTTAGTTTGTGGACAGTGCAGGTCAGTGAGCGGCCACGGCTGAGCTTTGTGACAGAAAGTCATGTCGTCTCCAAGTGCGGTGAGAGGACCGCTAGCTTGACCTATGTTTTCCAGTGACTCATCACCTTCAACAGCCATAAACCAAATACAGTACCATTTTACTCTGTTTCGGCTGTCATAATTATCAGAATCAAAATGAATAAAACAGATGCAACATATTACTTCAGGAATGCTACATACACTCTAAGACAATGCACCACTAATAAATTATGCTAATCGCACTGGAATCGGTAAATATGATATCAAAGTACAGAGAATCAGATGACTAAAATTTCAGAAAAACCGTATGATTTTGTCAGGAGTACAAGCTTCACAAACTGAGGAAGTAAGTAGCGCGTTGGCTGACAGAGTTGTTGGATGTCCTCGTGTGGGATATCATCTCACATTCTGTCCAACTGGCGCGTTAGAACGTCGAAATTCCGAGCTGATTGGAGGGACCTGCCCATAATTCTCCAAACGTTGTCAATTGGGGAGAGATCTGGCGACCTTGCTGCTCAACGTATGGTTCGGCAAGCACGAAGACAAGCAGTAGAAATTTTCGCCATGTGTGGGGAGGAATTATCTTGCTGAAATGTAAGCCCAGGATGGCTTACCATGAAGGGCAACGAAACGGGGCGTGGAATATCGTCGACCTACCTCTGTGCTGCAAGGGTACCATGGACGGCGAACAAAGGCGTCCTGCTATGAACAGAAATGGCACCCCACGCTATCACTCGCCTTTGTCGGCCCTTATGGCGACGGCTTGGCGTGTGGTCGGGAGTGCTATGTCTTTTCATAGAAGGAACCCTTTGATTGTCATCCGCGGCGCCCTTACAGCACAACGGTAAGTTGACGATATTCTACGCCCAGTTTTCTTGCCCTTCATGGCGAGCTCTCCTGGGCTTACATTTCAGCAAGACAATGTCAACACGCACACGGCGAGAGTTCCTACTGCTTGCCTTTGTGATTGCCAAACCCTATCTTCACCAGCAAGGTTGCCGGATCTCTCCCAAGTTGACAACTTTTGGAGCATTATAGGCAGAGCCCTCTAACCAGTTCGGGATTTTGATGATCTACCGTGCCAATTGGACAGAATTTGGCAGCCAGCCGGAGTGGCCGAGCGGTTCTAGGCGCTTCAGTCTGGAACCGCGCGACCGCTGCGGTCGCAGGTTCGAACCCTGCCTCGGGCATGGGTGTGTGTGATGCCCTTGGGTTAGTTAGGTTTAAGTAGTTCTAAGTTCTAGGGGACTGATGACCTTAGCTGTTAAGTCCCATAGTGCTGAGAGCCATTTGAACCAAGAATTTGGCACATATCCCTTAGGAGGAAACCCAACATCTCTATTAAGCCAAGCCGAATAAGTTCTTGCGTAAGGGCCATACAGGAACCAACGCGTTATTGACTTAAGCAATTTTTGAAGCCCTTTCTCTCGGATAAATCATCCAATTTTTCGAGAATTGTGATCACTTCTTTGTCTGTGGATGTACATCACATGTACCGAATTTCGTCCTATTCGGATAATTCTTTCGTGGTGAGTCTAGTTTTTGTCTTGGAGCGTATCTGCACCACCAATAACTGCATACTAGGTGTGGTTTCTTCCAGAGATCGCGGTACCACACCAAAGTCGGCAACGCGACTAGGTATCACAGACATTTGCGAGAACTTGCTGGAATCCGCAACGACGAAAAGGCAATGCTCCTGAAGAGTACTCCTCCCGTCTCAGCCCTGTAGCGCCGTTGCAGTGTGGTCAGTATAGAACCAAGCTAGGAAGACCTCTGTCGATTTCTTTTATGGATATGGTGTCTGTTCTTTCGGACATGCCCGAAGTATATAGTTCTGGCAATACCGGCCATGACCTTGCTCTTCTGTGCGGATGCACACATATTACCCGAACTCTTACGGGACTTGGTAAGAATGTATTCCACGAGTAATGAGTGTGTTGGGTAGGGACACTGCGAGTGTAGTGTGTGGACATATAAGGTGAGAATGTGGGTCTCACGGGAGGCGTGCGCGAGATAGTCCCTGCAGTCGCGTTATTCTCTGTGCCCTCGGTGGCTCAGATGGATAGAGCGTCTGCCATGTAAGCAGGAGATCCCGGGTTCGAGTCCCGGCCGTGGCACACATTTTCACCTCTCCCCGTTGATATATATCAACGCCCGTCAGCAGCTGAAGGTATTAACATATAATTCTAATTTAATTATGTCCATTTCGGTCATCATAGTGTAAGACCAACGAGTTGTTAAAGTTGTAGATGCCCTTGTGCTGATGTAAATGTCAAACATCGTACCTCAAGAGCACAGTTTACTATTTAGTGCATTAAGTGATGCTTTCATAGTCAATGAAAGTTGTAAATATCCAGTACGCCTGTTGCAAAGAATTGTGTCAAAGCTAAGTAACTCTTTTAGTCATTTATGTAATAAAGTGAAATAATAATTCATGTATGCTTATTTGATGAGCCTCCTCCCAGAACAATCAAAGAACCCACAGTTGTGGCCGGACAATAGAGTTTCGCCTGGTCAATTCACAACAGTAGGTGTTTAGCTTCATCTGCATCTGCACCCCGCGAGCCATTTAATGATGTGTGGTGGAAACTACTTAAGGCACCACTATCATTTTCCTTTACCCCTGCCCATTCACGAATGGTGTATGGGAAGACTGACTATCGATAAACCTCCTTATGAACTCTGATTTCTGTATTTTCTCGTCATCATTTCGTGAGACGTATGTAGGAAGTGGTAACATTTTTCCCAATTCTTATTAGAATGTATGCTCTCGTAGTGTCAACAGTAAAAGACTGCGTGATGCACACTGCGCCTCCTGTAACGTCGGCCACTGGAGTCTAAACAATTCCGCGACGAAACGCGCCGCTCTTCATTATATCTGTTGTTATCGTCTCTATTAATGCATCTTGATTAGTGTCCCAGACTCTGTAACAATATTCCAGAATGAGCGGAGTAAGAATTTTTTAAGCCACGTCTTTCATGGATGGATTATAGTTACGTAACATTTTTCCAAATATTTATGAGTCTGGCATCTGGTTTTCCTACAGATTGTGAAGTTAGTTTGGTGCAGAAGGTTATTCCTTTGTTTTTTTTAACGGATATTACTGTTTCCAGTGATTTATCAACAGTAGTTTAATTGAATAGTTATGGATATCATGGCTCTGTATGCCTGTTCCGGATCTGCCACCAGTCCCTGCACTAAACGTCCATCATCTGCTGGCCACACTGCCTTACGCTAGTCTTCTGGTGTGCAACCTTCCTACACAAAACGACATCGCCCTCAGACGGCTTCCGACATTATCAACTGAATCATTAGTATTGTTGTAAACAGTAACAGCTCTACCACAGTCCTCTGAAGTCTCCGGCCCTGCGTTGGTACACTTTAATTGAGGGTGTATAGTGCGAGAAGTTTCACTGTCCACCACTTACTTTCTCTCCCATGTTAAGACGTAACAGAAAATGTGATGTGATGTAAAGTACGTCGACTCTCGAAGACGTTGAAAGACACTCTCTCACCGTAGCTGTTGGCTGGTTGGGACTCCCGTCCGCTTGCTGCGGCGTCTCCAAGCTGCCCGCATTCTAACACACGGCAAGACGGTCGTACAGTGCATTACGCTCATTGCGGCTCTTGCTTAGCTGAGACATACATCTGCTCGCTGCAGTGTCTCCAAGATAACTACCTCCTGACCGTTACAAAAGGGAGCAGATGCTACAGGTAGGAGCACACAACACAGTATCGAATTCCCTACAGGGAGCAGGCTATACTGGACAGAATGACCTACCCACTTGCAAAGACTACACCAAATGTCACTACAGATGGCAAAAGTTAGTGAGAGAACTCAACAGAGATATCCTGCAAATTACATTTACATCTGTCGACTTTTCCATTAAGAACGGTGTGTGTGGTGTGTGTGTGTGTGTGTGTGTGTGTGAGAGAGAGAGAAAGAGAGAGAGAGAGAGAGAGCGTGAGCGCGTGTTGGACTTCTTCCGATCGGAGAGAAGTCGTACCTGACGTGAATCTGTGCTCCCTCCACACATTTGATGCGTTTCCGGATGCATTGTAGGCACACCGACATGTGCCGTTGCACCGGCGCAGCTTTGCTGTGGTGGCATTGTGCGCCTGCCCGCCTGTCGTGAAGTCATCTGTATAAAGGTGTCGTTGCCGTTTCGATGTTAAGCAACTCGTTGTTCTCCTTTCCTTCATCATTTACGTCTATGCTTTCTTTATTCTTAAACGATATTCCGTGCTAAATGTAGAACGCATTGCTTTCAACAGGTCTTCTGCCTCTTCCTTACTGTTGTTGTTGTGGTCTTCAGTCCTGAGACTGGTTTGATGCAGCTCTCCATGCTACTCTATCCTGTGCAAGCTTCTTCATCTCCCAGTACCTACTGCAACCTACATCCTTCTGAATCTGGTTAGTGTATTCATCTCTTGGTTTCCCTCTACGATTCTTACCCTCCACGCTGCCCTCCAATACTAAATTGGTGATCCCTTGATGCCTCAGGACATCTCCTACTAACCGGTCTCTCCATTTTGTCAAGTTGTGCCACAAACTCCTCTTCTCCCCAATTCTATTCAATACCTCCTCATTAGTTATGTGATCTACCCATCTAATCCTCAGCATTCTTCTGTAGCACCACATTTGCAAAGCTTCTATTCTCTTCTTGTCCAAACTATTTATCGTCCATGTTTCACTTCCATACATGGCTACACTCCATACAAATACTTTCAGAAATGACTTCCTGACACTTAAATCTATACTCGATGTTAACAAATTACTCTTCTTCCGAAACGCTTTCCTTGCCATTGCCAGTCTACATTTTACATCTTCTCTACTTCGACCATCATCTGTTGTTTTGGTCCCCAAATAGCAAAACTCCTTTACTACTTTAAGTGTCTCATTTCCTAATGTAATTCCTTCAGCATTATCCGACTTAATTCGACTACATTCCATTATCCTCGTTTTGCTTTTGTTGATCATCTTATATCCTCCTTTCAAGACACTGTCTATTCCGCTCAACTGCTCTTCCAAGTCCATTGCTGTCTCTGATAGAATTACAACGTCATCGGCGAACCTGAAAGTTTTTATTTCTTCACTATGGATTTTAATACCTACTCCGAATTTTTCTTTTGTGTCCTTTACTGCTTGCTCAATACACAGATTGAATAACATCGTGGAGGGGCTACAACCCTGTCTCACTCCCTTCCCAACCACTGCTTCCCTTTCATGGCCCTCGACTCCTATAACTGCCATCTAGTTTCTGTATAAATTGTAAATAGCCTTTCGATCCCTGTATTTTACCCCTGCCACCTTCAGAATTTGAAAGAGAGTATTCCAGTCAACATTGTCAAAAGGTTTCTCTAAGTCTACAAATGCTAGAAACGTAGGTTTGCCTTTTCTTAATCTAGCTTCTAAAATAAGTCGTAGGGTCAGTATTGCCTCACGTGTTCCAACATTTCTACGGAATCCAAACTGATCTTCCCCGAGGTCGACTTCTACCGGTTTTTCCATTCGTCTGTAAAGAATTCGTGTTAGTATTTTGCAGCTGTGATTTATTAAACTGATAGTTCGGTAATTTTCACATCTGTCAGCACCTGCTTTCTTTGGGATTGGAATTATTATATTCTTCTTGAAGTCTGACGGTATTTCTCCTGTCTCATAATTCTTGCTCACCGGATGGAAGAGTTTTGTCAGGGCCGTCAGTAGTTCTAATGGAATGTTGTCTACTCCCGGGGCCTTGTTTCGACTCAGGTCTTTCAGTGCTCTTACTTACTGCCGATCCCCTTCCTTACTACCGATCAATAGGGCCACGTCAGCAGGGTACTTCAGCATTAATATCTGTACCCCCTTACGCGTTTATTTTTCTTCAGCGTACAAGTCATAAACATATACCTTGATAAAGGCGACAATACGCCGTCGCAAGCGAGTTGGACGTCGCGCGATGGGCAAGAAGCCGTACCCGACGTGAATCTGTGCGCCCCTCGCACTTGGAGCGTGTCCACTTCCGGCTGCATTGTAGGCAGACCGACATGTGCCGTTGCACCGGCGTGGCTTTGCTGTGTTGGCATTGTGCGCCTGGCCGCGTGTCGTGACGCCATTATAAACATGCGTCGCTTGCCATTCATGACGGACGCCCGCGTTAGCGCCATTGTGATTCCCGTCAGCCGGTGCCGGCGCCGTGATGTATCGCCGACGCCCGCCAACACATACGAGCCGGGGATTTAAAGGAATTCGCGCTGCCGACAATTGAGTTATTTGAATTCAAGATACTGATAAAATAGGCGCCCCCGCGCTGAAACAAAGAGACCGGGACTTCTCGGTAGGAGTCATTTGGCTGTCGGCACCCGAAATTACCGCCGTATTTCTACGGACTGAACGACGCCGGGCTTTCAATATTGCTGCACCTAGCCGTAAAATAAAATGAGATTTACCGCCGCCTTCGGCACCGGAGACTCCCATTAATACTGGACGGAATACAAATGAGGGCGCCGACATTCTTTCACGATGTGGTGGTTGCTGGCCAGGCACGCTTGACCCTCCGAGGAAGGACTACAGATGCCAGTGTGCCACATAGGTGATTCAGGAATTCCGACTGAAAAGTACTGGAGAAATGATCTGAAGCAATCTGTGTATCTCGAGGTGTGACTTTGGATTTATCCACCACTTCTTCGAAGTGTGTCGATGCGATGTCGAGTTACTGCACGGCGCCGGGCAGAAGGTGGTGTCCCATGGCTTTTGTAACCTCAGTGGATATAAGCACTATTTGCTTTTAATTCTATCATACGTTTCAATACTGTAATGTGTATACTACTTTGTATGTTGTTTTCCTGTCTAGAGTACCTGCTTCGCTATGTAAGTTGATTGCTATGCGTTTTATTTCTGTTGAGAGCCGTTTGTTATTGGTTTAACGTCAAGAATTGGCAGGAATACTAAAAAGGTTGTCCGTATCAAAAATCATTAGGCAAGAGGAATGAAACTTACTTTGTCCATCATAAATTAGGTTATCTACCTGGTGATCAAAAACTCAGTATAAATTTGAAAACTTAATAAACCACGGAATAATGTAGATAGAGAGGTAAAAATTGACACACAAGCTTGGAATGACATGGGGTTTTATTAGAACAAAAAAAAAAGAATTGCTAGACGCGTGAAAGATCTCTTGCGCGCGTCGTTTGGTGATGATCGTGTCCTCAGCCGCCACTTTCGTCAAGCTTGGCCTCCCAGGCCCCAGACCTCAGTCCGTGTGATTATTGGCTTTGGGGTTACCTGAAGTCGCAAGTGTATCGTGATCGACCGACATTTCTAGGGATGCTGAAAGACAACATCCGACGCCAATGCCTCACTATAAGTCCGGACATGCTTTACAGTGCTGCTCACAACATTATTCCTCGACTACAGCTATTATCGAGGAATGATGGTGGACATATTGAGCATTTACTGTAAAGAACATCATCTTTGCTTTGTCTTACTTTGTTATGCTAATTATTGCTATTCTGATCAGATGAAGCGCCATCTGTCGGACATTGTGTGAACTTTCGTATTTTTTTGGTTCTAATAAAACCCCATCTCATTCCAAGCATGTCTGTTAATTTGTACCTCTCTATGTACAATATTCCGTGATTTATTCGGTTTTCTCCCCCAGGGGGTCCACAACTCTTTTGTGGACAAGTGCGTGGAGAGCACGGGGCCCCGAGCTATTGCAGCCTCCTTTCTCTCCAGGGTTGCATTTCCTTCCCCTTCCCCTCCTTTCCCTTCCTTGCTCCTTTCCCGTCTCCCTCTCCTCTCCCTCTCTTGGTGTCCTTCCTTATGTTGGCCCCCGCTATCCTCCTGGTTCTGTTGGTTTTACAATTCGGCTTTGTTTCGTAATCATCTCCTCCATTTGGCATTCCTTGGTCCCCCTCTGGGGTTTGACCTCCACTACAAAATTTCTCCTTCGTAGTGTGAACCATTTGGGGAAGAGCGCCTTACCTAGTGTCTCCGACGTGCGCCCTCCTAGTACATTCCACCTCTTCTTTCACGTCGTTGTCTGATGCTAGGGTGCATAGCCAGCACGGTAGCCACCCCGTGTGGTGGGGTCGCTATGTACACTTTTGGTTGAGCCCCCTGAACACACAGGGATCACACTTCTGATACCTGAGCTGTGACCTCCTCATGCATGCCTTGGAGTGGTTGCTCGTCATCCTGGAGCATCGGAACTCCCGGCAATGGCCGCCGTGCCAGACGGCCCTTGCTGTGGCTGGGTGGCGCCCGTGAGGAGAGCCCCTGATCGGAGTGGGTGGTATCAGGGCGGACACTACGCACATGAAACGCATACGGGTCCAGAACTCTGGCCGTTCTTCTGCGACCGTCTCTCTGCGTGGAACTGATTCTTCAAGTGCTGCTTCTCTTGCCCCTTCGGCCTTCCCTTCCATGGCTACCCCCTGGGAAGAGGGTCAGGCCCGTCGGCTAGGGGCGAAACCTTTCCCCCGTTATCTACTTTGCACCAGGACAGATGGAGATACTTTCACCAATACCAAACCTTTATTCTTTGTGGAACACATTGAAGACAAGTTTGGCGAAGTAGACTCCCTGAGCAAGATGCGGTCGGGTTCGTTGCTGATCAAAACTGCTTCAGCTGCCCAATCTGCGGCCCTTCGTGCCTGTACCCATCTTGGCACAATTCCTGTGTCCATTACCCCCCCCCCCCCCACCAGTCTCTAAATATGGTACAAGGTGTGATTTTTCACAGGGACCTCATCCTTCAAACTGATGAGGAACTTCGGGACAGTCTCGGACGGCGCGGTGTTCACTTTGTTCGGCGTGTTCAGAAGGGTCCTAAAGACAATCGCATTGATACTGGTGCATTTATCCTGGCCTTTGAAGGGGATACCCTCCCTGAGAAAGTTAAGATTATGGTTTATCGATGTGATGTGAAGCCGTACATCCCACCTCCTATGAGGTGTTTTAAGTGCTTGCGTTTTGGACACATGTCTTCCCACTGTTCACAGGCCCCTCTCTGTGGTGACTGTGGACGTCCACTCCATGAGGGGAGTCCCTGTGTTCCCCCTCCTGTGTGTGTAAATTGTCATGGTAGTCATTCTCCACGTTCACCAGATTGCCCAGTATATAAGAAGGAAAAGAATATACAAGAGTATAAGTCCCTCGATCGTTTAACCTACACAGAGGCCCGTAAGAAATATACACGTCTTCACCCTGTGTCCATGACATCTAGTTACGCCTAGGTTACATCTTCACCCCTTCCATACCCCCATCCCGGACCCTTCTCCTCCCCCCTCCCCTGCGGCTCCCACACCTTCTCCTCTGGGCGCTGCTCCCCCTCCCCAGCCGGAGAAGTATCCCACTCCTTCGGCGTCTGCCGGTCAAAGGCGCCTCTCCCGGGATTCCCCTTCCCGGCACCTTCCAGGCCGAAGGTCTGCTGCCGCGCGACGACCGCGAGAGCCGCGGTATGTCGGCCCCCAGGTCGCCCGGTCTCTTTCTGTTCCTGATCTTGCTGCAGCTGGCTCCTTTATGCCACACAGCCCTCCTCGATCTCAGCCTGAAAAGAAGAAGAAACATAAGTCCCGGGACAAAGAGCCTCTGGTTTCACCGGAGGTCCCTTCCCCGACTTCACAACCGGATTCTGACCTGTCGTTGTTCATGGATGTCGCCCCCTCCTTGTCGGTGACGGGTGGGGACCCGGCGGTATGACACTTTAGCGTGTTCAGCCCCCATTTAAATCATCGTTCTGTGGTTCTCCAATGGAATTGTAGTGGATACTATCGTCACCTTTCGGAATTGAAATCCCTTCTTTCGTCCTACTCTGCAGTTTGTGTGGTTCTCCAGGAATCTCATTTTACTGATGCTCACTCACTGACCCTCCGTGGGTTCCGTGTTTTCTGTCGAAATCGGGTCGGACCCCTGCGGGCTTCTGGTGGTGTTTGTAGGTTGGTCCGTACAGACATTGCTAGCACGTGGATTCCTCTTCAAACTACATTGGAAGCGGTTGCTGTTAGACTCTGCGGTCACAGTCTGCTATCTTTATCTCCCTCCTGACAGGACTCTTACACCTGCTGCCTTAACTGCCCTTCTTCAGCAACTTCCTCCTCCCTTCCTCCTCCTTGGGGATTTTAATGCTCATCATCCCTTGTGTGGCAGTGCCTTTCCGTCTAGACGAGGTCTTCTTATAGACCAGTTTATTGCAGACCGCGACTTGTGCCTTCTTAATGATGGCTCCTCTACTCATTTCAGTGCCGATCATGGTACCTTTTCTGCCATTGATCTTTCTCTTTCTTCTCCCTCTCTCCTCCCGTCATTACGCTGGTCGCCACACGACGACCTTTGTGATAGTGACCATTTCCCATTGATTATCTCGCTCCCTTCCCGCTCCCCGGTGGACAGGTTACCTCGTTGGTCTTTCCAACGTGCCGATTGGCCTCTATACACTGCACAGGTTGTGTTTTCTCTCTCTTTGTCGGGTTGTATTGATGACGTCCTACGTGACGTGTCTGACGCGATTGTTCGCGCTGCTAGCCTTGCTGTCCCGCGCTCATCTGGGCCATTTCGTCGCCGGCAAGTCCCATGGTGGAGTACGGCCATTGCCATTACCATCCGCGATCGCCGTCGAGCTTTGCAACACTTTAAGAGGCACCCATCCGTAGCCAGCCTTACTACCTTTAAACGCCTCCGCGCTAAAGCCCGTTATCTAATCAAACAGAGCAAGCGGATGTGTTGGGAACGATTCGTTTCTTCCCTTGGTTCTACTGTCCCTCTGTCACGGGTGTGGGCTACACTTCGCTCTCTTTAGGGTTGCCATCGGCAGTCCACCCTCCCATGCCTTCACCTCCCAGATGGCCTTTGTACGGACCCATTAGTTCTTGCAGAACATTTTGCGACCCATTTTGCAGTGGCATCAGCATCAGCCTCCTATCCAGCTGCTTTCCTTCACCAGAAACAGCGGGCTGAAGCTTCCACCTTATGTTTCACCCCTTGTGAGTCAGAATCTTACAACGAACCTTTTACTGAATGGGAATTTCTTTCTGCTCTATCTTCTTCTCATGATACGGCCCCTGGCCCAGATTCCATTCATAACCAACTGCTTCAACATCTCAGTGCTCCACAACGGCAACATCTTCTTCGGGTGTTTAACCGTATCTGGCTCCAGGGTGACTTCCCTCCTCAGTGGAGGGATAGCATCATGGTTCCTGTCCCTAAGCCTGGTAAGAACCCCCTATCTGTTGACAGCTATCGGCCAATTAGTTTGACCAATGTTGTTTGTAAGTTATTTGAACGGATGGTAGCCCGTCGGCTCAATTGGGTCCTCGAATCTCGGGATCTATTGTCCCCTTACCAGTATGGCTTTCGAGAGGGACGGTCTCCAATTGATCATTTACTTCGCTTGGAATCCGCAGTTGGGCAGGCTTTTTCCCAGTGCCGCCATTTGGTTGCAGTGTTTTTTGACCTTCGCAAGGCCTATGACACGGCCTGGCGCCATCACATCTTACTTACCCTTCATCAGTGGGGTCTTTGGGGCCCACTCCCGATTTTTATCCGCCAGTTCCTGTTCCGTCGGTCATTCAGAGTTCGAGTTGGTACTGTTTTTAGTTCTCCACGGACCCAGGAGACGGGCATCCCACAGTGTTCTGTCTTGAGTGTCCTTCTTTTCCTCATTGCTATCGATGGACTTGTGGCCTCTGTCGGTCCGTTGGTCGCCCCTGCCCTGTATGTGGATGATTTCTGCATTTGGGTTAGTTCCTCCTCGATGGCATCTGCAGAACGGTTGCTCCAGGGAGCTGTACGGTGTGCCTCTGCATGGACCGCCTCACACGGGTTTCAGTTCTCTCCTTCAAAATCGCGGGTGGTCCACTTCTGTCGCCGTACTACGATCCACCCTGATCCAGAGCTCTATCTCGATGCAGAACGATTGCCTGTGGTCTCACAGTTTCGTTTCCTGGGTCTTCTTTTCGACAACAAGCTCACTTGGCTGCCCCATGTCAGACTCCTGAAGGTAGAATGTTTCCGTAAACTCAGTGTCCTTCGCTTCCTTGCCCACTCTTCTTGGGGTGCGGACCGTTCCCTCCTTCTCCGTCTTTATCGTGCTCTAGTTCTGTCTCGCTTGGACTATGGTTGTCAAGTTTATGGTTCAGCTGCTCCTTCCACACTGCACGTGCTAGATCCAGTCCACCATCGTGGTATCCGTTTGGCCACCGGTGCCTTCCCTACTAGCCCTGTTGATAGTCTCCTGGTTGAAGCTGGGATCCCCCCCCCCCCTTTCCGTTCGGCGGTCCCAGCTTCTGGTGTCTTATGCACTCGCTATCCGTTCCTCTCCCACTCATCCTTCCTATTCTATCCTGTTCCCAGACCATGGACGCCACCCACCCGACTCCCGCCCACGGGCGGGTTTACCGGTTGGGCTCCGCCTTGCGTCTCTTTGCCGTGATTTTCAGCTTCCTTCTTTGTCCTGTCTTCCTCGCTCCCTCCCCTCCACCCCCACTCCCACCCCCCTTGGTTAGTCCTCGGTCTCGAATTCGGATGGATCTCCGCCGAGGTCCGAAAGATTCCATCCCCCCGGTGGTGTTCCGTTCCTTTTTCCGCCAAATTTTATGGGAGTTTCGGGATGCTGTTGTTTTTTACACTGATGGCTCTAAATCTGCTGATCATGTGGGGTATGCCTTCACGTCCTCTGTTGGAACGGAAAATCATCTGCTGCCACCAACATGTGGGGTGTTTACTGCGGAATTGATGGCAATTTCCCAGGCCCTTACCTTTATTAAACAGTCCCAACACAACCGCATTTTGTTATGTACGGACTCGATAAGTGGCCTTCTTGTTATTGACCGGTGTTTTTCGCGCCATCCCTTGGTCTCTGCCATCCATGACCATTTCGCTGATATTCACCGTGCTGCTTGTGCCATTGACTTCCTTTGGGTCCCTGGCCATGTGGGTATCCCGGGTAATGAGCTCGCTGATCGTTTGGCTGGGGGAGCAGTCACTTACCCCCCGTTTTCTGTAACCCCTCCTGCAGCGGATTTACGGCTTCATATCAAATCCCACTTCGCACAGTCATGGGCCAATTCTTGGGAGGCTACTCCCCTGTCTAATAAACTTCGTGCGATTAAGGTGACATCAGGCCCGTGGCGTTCTTCCTTTCGCCTCTCCCGAAAGGACTCGACCACACTGTGTCGTCTCCGCATTGGCCATACCAGGCTGACCCATGGTTTTCTTTTGCGTGATGAGCCACTCCCACTTTGTGGTTGTGGAGCCTTCCAGTCAGTAGCCCACATTTTGGTTGAATGCCCCCTTCTTTTGGCTCTGCGTGCTAAGTACAGACTCCCCCACACTTTACCTATGATGTTGGCTGACGATTCCCGGATGGTCTCTCTGGTTCTCGGTTTCCTCCGGGAAAGTGGTTTTTATTCTCAGTTTTAAGGTTTTTAATTTCTCTCTGGTGTTGGGGCAGGGCGGTGAGTGTTTGGGTGTCTCCCACTGTACGCCGTGTTCGGAGATTCCCGATTCACCTCCCTGACCGAGATCCTCTTTTCTTCCCCTTTTACTCTGTTTTTACCCTTTTTTTAAGGATTGGTTAGTCTCCTTTTCCCATACGTACTTCTACATTCCAGCGGTTGCACCTTTTAAGTCACAGCTGGTCTTGCCTATGCTGCTTCAGCATAGCGTTGGGTTCGTTCTCTTGCTGACTTCCCTCATTTTGTTTTTACCATTGACAACATGACTGCCCTTTTACGTTTTTAACTTTTTCCCTTTTATTGTTCTGATTTTCTTGAGATGTCCCATTAGCGGAATGGACCATATTTGAAACAAGGGACTGATGACCTTGCTGTTTGGTCCCTTAAACCTCAAACAGCCAACCAACCAACTATTCAGTTTTCAAGTTTATACTGACTTTTTGATCACCCGGTATTTTAAATGGTATGTATGTGGATGGCTCGTACATGTACTAACCAGAGTCAGTGACTCTCGCACTGTATATAGACATTGCGATTCTAAGTACGGCAGTTTTAAAACTGTCGAAAACCGTGTTCGAGGTTGAATAAAAACCTGTATTTTGCAATTGGTTGGCTGTTACTCCCTATACACCAATGTCTTGCATGCACAGTTGCTGAAGCGCAGGCATATTCAAAATCTCATAAATGAGGCCATTTTTAACAAAAAGCATAGTACTAAACGCCTGGTAATAGCAACAGCGACTGCCGGGGATAGTCCTTTATATCTAACGCGATTTGCTGTGTAGGTACCGTCTGCTCATTGGTATAAATTGCGTTATCAGTGCATGCCTGAGAAGTTCTGGCTACTAGCTTCGAAAGAAAAGTAAAACAAGAAATTTTGTAAAATAAGCAATGGAGCTCACCAGTTACTCATACGTAATCATTGCGTCTGCATAGAATAATCTTACGAACTATTAGTATGTTAGAATGAGGACGCACGTTAAGTACTGAAGATGATCAGTGATAAGACTGTGATAAGATAGGGGCCTTGGCCGTGGAACGGTATGTAGGTAGCCTTAACAAAGTACTACGCCTCAGTGTTCGTTTGGAAACCTGGGATGCCTAGTTATGTTCGACGGAGTAGAGCGTCGTGCCCAGTAGAGGTTGCTGACCGGTATAGACGGCATACGCTGGACGCGGAGGTAGGCGCTGGTGGCGACGCCCGCCACACAGCACACCTGTGTGTCCACGAGTACGTCCTGAGTAGCTCGTTCGTCTCTTCGACTAATTACACCTCGCGGCGAATAGCTGCGTAACACTTTGCAGTATTCGTCGTTTAAAGATTTTACAGGTATTGCAGTCTCTCATTTCGCTGAGTAAAGCAACTGGGGAAGTCTTGTTAGCTCAGGGAAATAACTTGTCATATCTTACTCACACTGTGAAGGAATGCTATTGTCCGTTGAATGCCCCATTTATCAGAAACCAGTAAGAGCAGTGACATATCATGCAGTATACTTTGAAACATGAGGCAGCGCTTCATAAGCAATAAAATCATTTTTAAGAGCCTCATGGAAATACGATCAATCTGCTTCCTAATTTTCGACCACTCAGTAAATGGCCTAAAGGGAATCAAAATTTGCAGGTCAGGCACTAAGTACCCGTCATCTAAAGATGCGAAGTTGTTTGTGTTGTAGTTTGGCACGAAGGCTTAATGGGCAAATGCCAGTCAGCGAGTCCAGTGGTAAGGGTTCGATTTTCAGCCAATTCTCAGATTTTTCTGTCATTTACAGCTGTTTTTTCATTTCTGTCAGTGTTTTGTTAATGCGAAAAATGCGAGTATTGCGAACTTCAGAGTCCACTTTAAACCATAGTTCCAACATAATTGGATGGTTATATCAGATCAAAGGGCAGAGGAAGGGATGCAGTAGGAGCATGCCTACTAAAGCACGTAAGCACGTGTAGAGTTTAAACCAACGTTTGCGTTGGGACCACCTTTATTGTCATGTGTTGATGGCCTGGATACGATTTTAAGTGGAAGAACGTTTAAACTGTTATAGTGTAAATATACACATCAGAGGCGAAGACTTATTATATTATTTCCAGAGTGAACATTCACTATGGAGCGGAGTTTCCCCTGACTTGAAACTTCCTGTCAGAGTAAAACACTGCGCTTCCACCGGGACTCTATCCTGGAAGCTTGAGTTCTGTTATTATAATATAATGTTGTTATTATTCCGTACTTTTCCGGATTAGCATGTTCTTTGTGCCTTTCTTTCTTTCTCATTTCAGTCTTCAGCTACTCATGCGCTTCATTTCTCTTTCGGTTAGCAGATTGTACTCTGAAAAAGCTTCGTTTTCATGAGATGGAAACGTGAAGAAATGCTTCACACTTCACCCTCTTAAAGTATGGTACAGCTCACAGTTGGAAGAGTCGCACTGAACGTAGACCCCCTGCTTCGGATACGTCGCGTCCGCAAGTGGGATTGTACGGCGTTGGCAAGTGGCAGCTCTGACTGGTTGGGCCCTCGCTGCCGCTTCTACTGTAGGTGCGGTGAGCGTTTCCATAACTGGTGCAGATGGCGGCGCGGCTACCTGTTGCGTATCGGAGAATAAATGGCCGTGCTGCGTTTCACGCCCCCACGAGCAAAACTCACACGCGAGCGTACTACGCGCGACACGCCGCTTAGCACGGGTCCCGGAACCGGGAGGAAAGCCAGCACTCTATAAGCCTGATGAACTGTGTTTCCAAAGACACAGTGCTACCAAAGCGGGTGCCGGCACATCTCCAGCTCACCTGGAGAAGCAATAAGGCACCTGTTGACATATACACACATCAAAAAAAGTTTTGCCTCACCCCGGATCCCAGAACTGAAGATAGACGTTGACTGTAGATATTGTGTCACAGACGCAGTCCCTTTGACTGTTCAGAGATCTCACTAAACCCGCCCAGAGATGTAAGCAACCATGCATGAGCAGCGCCTATTAGACGGAGGGGTCTGACAGCGAATCAGTTCCAGTCATTCCACGGTAATATATTTTCCAAAACCTTTTGTTTTTCGACCTGATCTTTAACAGTAGTAGATTTCATATATCGACGGTCCAGTGACATTATTCCACCTCTGTTGTGTTGCAGTACTTTCAGGGCACGCCAAGAACCGAAAAAATCTAAAAATTCGAGAAAAACTATAGAAAGAATGAATATATGAGTGTCAACTAAGGAAATGTTTATCGGTGGACCCTGCGTAAGTCTCAGCACTTCTACACTTTCTTAATGTGAGTCACCAGCAACTTTTTCAACCGAGAGGCAGTGTTAAACTCGTCGCTACTCCAAAGCGAAATATTAAAGCCGTCCAGGTATTCAACTGCAGTCAGAAAGAGTTAGAGATCCGACCACTGGATTGAACAGTATTACGTGGCCATCAGCATCATCGGTCATCATCTTAGACCGAAAATCTCGTATATCATTCAGACACATCCGCAATCAGCAAACATTCACATCTACACAGTTTAGGAGCGACAAGGATGGAGGCGGATCACATCTCAAATTCATTTTCACTGTCAGATCTAAAACCCTTCAGATCACTCTCATAGCACTTCTTTATATTTAAATAGGAGTAATACTAAGAAACGATGGTGTGTCCACCCACACTACAGCAATAAAATACAATGCAAAATACCATATTCATTTTTACAAGAACGCTCGGAGTATTTGCTGTGCTGGTGTCATGTTAGCTGGAACAGACAAGTGGCCTGTGCGACTACTTACTCTCTCACTTAGCTCATAACCGGAATTGTTACGACTCGTTCGTCGGGTCGGTCTCATAATGTTTGTCACGAAAAAGCTCATATTTTTAGAGACAGTGTCGTTAGGGAGGAAGCTACAAATTAGCTGGCTTTCTTGCACTTTTTGGGGGAGCGGATTCGTTAACTGTGCGCCAAACCTGCGTCCCGTGACTCCTTTCGGTGTCGAGTTAATTCTGGACCTGCGTCTGAAAGTGGTCGTTTGCTTTCACTCGTCGCCGTTTCGTTTAAGTTGAACTAGCAGCGCCTCGTGACACCTCTTCCACCCAGGTGCGTGGTGCGCATGATATTTCTCTTTTATTACTGGCGTTCTGTAAAACGTCCGGTTTTAGTTCGTGTTACCAACGTTTAAAACGTACGACACTGGCGTGCAGTGGCGCCCACATTTACATAACATGGTCTCTCTGCTGGATCTACAGGGTGCTGGAAGCGCGCGGATTACGTTCCGGGGAGTTATTTCTATAGTTTTGAGTGGAGAGGATGGAATTTCTTAGAATAATGATATGAGCCAAAAGGCATCCCACACTGTACATGATGGAAGGCTGGAGTACTTTAACATTGTACATAACGAAAGACTGGAGCACTTCACGTTAACATTTTGAATGTTTTTGTGATTCTATAACTCTGGTCGTTCACCTTTTTTCTTTCGTTCTGTCAGCTTCTCAGATTAGCGATATTGCTAAGCAGTGGTGCATATTTGTGTACTTGTGGCAGGATGTGTCTAGGCGATTTATTCGTACTTATACTGGACTCCACATTCTACTTTCCTTTCCTCTCCAGCGAGAGGTATCGATACAATGTGCGGCAGTTTCAATAATTTTGTAATTGCATCATTTAAATCATGAAAAGTTTTATTTTAATTTATGATGCATTGGTGACGCATAGTATTTCAGCACTTCCGGTCTGATATATATACCTCTTTGTGATCATTTCTCGCTTATTTGACTCGTTATTTCACTGTATTATCACGATGATTGCATTTTACAGCGTGGAGGGTAAAAATCGTAGAGGGAGACCAAGAGATGAATACACCAAGCGGGTTCAGAAGGATGTAGGTTGCAGTAGGTACTGGGAGATGAAGAAGCTTGCAGAGGATAGAGTAGCATGGAGAGCTGCATCAAATCAGTCTCAGGACTGAAGACCACAACAACAAACAACTTCTGTATCGAGGATACACCTTATTGGATACTAAGAGGTAATGACAAACCATGGCAAAAACGTAAAGGAAAGCGAGAAGACAACACTAGAAAATACGAAGAAGAAATGTGGATGCTTATAGGTGAAGATTCTAATGCGTGGAGAAGTGTGGAAAGTCTTCGTTCAGCAGCGGACGTAAAATCGTGGCAATGATGGCACTGCATGAAATTCTTGAACTTTGCCTTTAAATCCATTGGTCAATAATCTTTTTTGTTTGACTCCTGTCTTGCATAGTGTCCTGAATTTTAATGTCGACCACAATATGTGGAACGTTTGCCAGGAAAACGCGTTAGGTCCTCTTCTGTTACCATAGTTCTCCATAATGCTCTAAATCGGACATTATATTAATAAATGGAGTGGTAGTGCATCTGACGGGCGTAAATACTGGAGGAGTATTTTCCTGTTCCCGTTCGTTAGAGGGATAGAGAATGGCTAGGTTGTCAAACCGTCTGTCTCGAATAAACGTTTTCTAAATTTGCACAACAAGGTTTCGCGAGAACAGCGTCGTCTTTCTTCCAAATGAATATATCTGTTACACTTTGATACGGGCTGTATCGACCTGCTCGGTTCCTAGCAGCACGTCGCTCAATTCGTTCGATATGTATTGTCTTGCTGAGTCTGGACGCTGGAATAATTACTGTAGTTTTAGTCGCACAGGCTTCTTGTGTGCATCACACTTTTCCAGAATTCTTCCAACAAATTGAAGTATTCCATCCACCATCCTCACAACACAAGTTCATCCTGTTCCATATCTTTTCTTAATATTACTCCTATTTAAATATAGAGAAGTGCTACGAGAGTGATCTGAAGAGTTTTAAATCTGACAGTGAAAATGAGAATTTATATTTTCAGAAACCTTTTGTTTTTCGACCTAATCTCCTTCAGCAGTAGTAGATTTCACATAGCGACGGGCCAGTGACATTATTCCACCTCTTTTTTGTTGCTCTGAAAGTTCTTAGTTTGACGGAAAACGTTGAACTGCATTGAAGACTTTTGTGTTTCCGGAAGAGACGGAAGTGTGAAGGAGAAAAATCACCGAAATCGGGCGTATGTGCCGACACTTCGAAGCACAGGTCCCTCGACGTTCCCATTGCGAAGACAGTGTTCATAAACTGTCGTATGGATTCGATAGGCCGTGAACAGGAGCGGCACCCATCTTTCACAAAACTTTTACGTGTGCAATTCTTCGCACAAAATTTAGCCAACACGAGCTTTAGAAATCCTTACAATATTGTCACCTTTGTGCGAAATTATGTCTACCGATATCATATAGTGGACTTTTTCAACGATTCCTGGTGCGGCTGCACTTCTCAGATGACCTCCACATGGCTCATTTTGGGCACTTTCATGGCCTCGTTTAAATTCGACAGCCCATGAACGTTTGATATTTTCTCAAGTGTTCAGCCGGACGTATCGTCAAAATGGTTAGATTTTCGGTAAGCTGACTTGTTTCCATCTTGAGGCGGTTCCAAGGGCCGTCTGACTGACACCACCTGTTTGACTACCCGAGACCATTAGAAAATCATCAGACGCCTGCAAATCGTACAATCGCGCAGCCCAGTTTTGAACGGTGGAAAAAGAACGGCCACCGTTAACATTTACGAAGCTCGAATGAATTTCGTTTCGCGTCAAACTTTCTTTTACAGAAAGCATTATTACAGCACGTTATTCTCCACTGCCGAAAATTAACACTCTGCGCCTTATTCAAACAGCTACTCTAGAGTCAATTATCGAACAAAAGGACTTGTAATACGGCGTCTGTTAGAAGTTGTGCCATCGTCTGACGAAAAAAAAAAAAAATGTCGCGCACCGAATGCTGCGATCCACGGGCAAAAACAAGAACATTTCAGCCACCCTCGTAAAGGCATTCACGTCTAGTAATCACATAGGTGTTTATGCATGGTGTTTGGTTTGACATTTTCTACATGAGTACCCTGCATTTTAGACTTCATTGTGTGGCAGACTGTGCACAGAACCCCTTCCACACTGCTTCTCTGCCGTTCCACTCCTGCACAGTGGGGGAAAAATGGACATCTAAATCCTTCCGTGAGAGCCCTGTTTTCTTTTGTTTTATCGCGATAGCAATTTCTCCACTAGACTAGAACCTTTCAGATATGTAAGGGGCCTTCAGGGTTCTATCCGATTCAATGTCAGTTTTACACTTTCTAAGGCACAAGAGGCGGAACTACAAAACGAGCAATCTCATTTTCGTAATCATTTGTGAAATTCGAAGTCAGACGATAGATTTGCTATGGATTAACGCTCATTGAGCCATCATTCATAATGAGGAAGCCGACATTCTTACTAAAGAAGCCATAAAATCTGGAAATTTAAGCAACCTCAAATTTCGCGTACTGAATTGTACCGTCTGGCCACCCAGAAAGAAGTCTGGAACATCCTTAGTTCTTCAAGAGAAGATATTATGCCTTCGTTCAGCCTGTTATTCCACGGAGACCCAGGTTTCGCGATGTTCGGCTACCCAGATAACTGATATCCACTGTCTGCCGCATGAGCTTCAGCGAGAGAAGTTTTCAGATGCACTTCGCCGCACTTGAATTTCTGCACAAAACTCCATTCTGTGACTGCACTAGCGCTACAGAAGGTGACATCGAGGACATCCTTTCCGGTCGTGCTAAATGGGAGAGGCAGGGTCAATCATTTTTGGAGCAGCTTTGTCTTCTGGCAGTAGAGTTTCGTTCCAACACCACCGTTCTAATTTCTTTGAGTAGTCCCACATATACTGAAGAGCTTTTTAAATTTTTTACAACCTGCCAAGATATCTTTATAGTAATAATGCAGCACTGGGAACTATGCTGGCCGTTGTTTCAAGTTCATATACATTTTGTATGTTCAGTTATTTCAATTTAGTCTCGAAACTTTCGTATTTTTATTGCTCTTGTTCCTTTTATTCTTAAATCTGTGGTGCCAGAACAATTAAGTTCGTTGGACAATCGTGTAAAATTTTATGCGGCACTTCACAAATTTCTTTTTTGGTTTTATACTTGTACCTTTATTTACATTTGTGTCTGAGCACCTTTGTTAATTATTAATATTGTTTTACAGTTTCTTTTAAATCACCAAAGAAATTGTAAAATGTCTTACATGCGTGTCAGCCAACATCAGGTTTCTAAAACCGTTTGTTGAACTTGTCTCTTTATGCTCTGACACTTTGTCATAAATTTATTTCTTTATGCTCTATGTCAATTACCTTTTAGCTGACCAAATGGCCGCACTCTGCAGGAGAGCAAATAAAGAAAAAAATGTCATTTTTCCCTATTTCAATAAAATATTTTCTGACTTGGCGGAGAAAGTTGCTGACTGAAAGTTTGTGAAAAGATTTCGCTCTAATGAAAGAGGCCTTTTACATTGTCTTCAAGTTACATGCATTTATAAAGAATGTGGATTCACATAGGTCGAAAACATGATGAAAGGATGAATAAAACCACCGTTTGTTGATACTGGTTGGCTGCTTCGGATTCACTTACTGATCTTTAACACTTGCTGAAGCGCAGCCATATTCCAAATTTTTATTTTAATGATAGACATCTCATCTCGCATATTGTATCCGTAACGCTCTCTACCCTGTGTCGCGATAATGTAAAACGAGCCGCCGTCGAATATGACATAGTGGTTTCTGTTAGTCACAATTTCTTCAGGCAAATCGCATACCTGTGAAGACGGGTTACTGTGTTACCGAGCTGATTCGAAAGTGATGTTTCGTGGTGTGTGTGTCCGTAAAGAACGACCCCTCGTAGACACAGTTGGTGCTGCCTCTGACAAGCGGACAGTGTCTGGAGGTGGAGGAGGGCGGAGGCCGCACGGTGTGGTGTGAACGGCGTGCGGCGTGCAGACGCCTGCGGCCAATCGGCGCCGCATCTGGCATTCCCGCGACGCCCGGGCGCCGCGCCGCGCCGCGTGCCGAGGTGCGAGCGGCCGCGCGCGCTCCGCTGCCCCCGCCGGCCGCCGGACGCCGCCCGCCCACAGCGACCCGGCCGGAATGGCATCCGCCGCGAGCTCCTCATATTGCCAATATCAGCCGGCCGGGACACCAGTTCCCGCCCGCACCGCGCTGCTCGCGTGTCCAGCAAGCTGCACGCCGCGGGCCAGTGCTAACTCAATCGGAAGAGGCCTTTCTTTTTCATTTGGGACTATCCAAAATGAATGATGTTTAAATTACACTATACTCACACACCTGTGACTAGGATTAAACTTTTTTCCTCCTACATATGATCTTCGAACTGAAGTCCGTTATCAACGGTCGTCGTGATAAAATAAAGGTATGGGAATTTCTACTATGCTAACGTAGGTTCCCGTAGTTTTATTTTGTGACGAAGACTGTCAACTGCCAGGACATTTACTGTGGTAAACTACAGTCTCGATAGTTCGAGGTGAACCTGTCTGGGACCACCCCGAATCACTGAAAATCTCAGACTATGTGGGAAAAAGAAATAAAACGATATTTAACAGAATAAACCATACCAATAATGCCCCATGCATTTTTCAAACTCCAACTTCTTTATATTTTTAAGATTAAGAGATCCTTGACGGCATTTCTTTCAAGAAAACTGTTCCAATTTAAGTCGGTTTCTTCATCAATCACTAATAGTAACTTCACTGAGACCATATTCGAGAGCAAGTCTTCTTAGCCTCTCCTTTCTTAAGTCGTCTCAGTGCTTCTAAGTTAACATTCGAAGTCACAGTTTTCCTTTCCTTTGTTACAACACTCATTTTTAGATGTATAAGCAAAAACACTCAACAAATAAAACGAAATAATACTCTGCTGCACGACATTGGAAAACATAAAACACTACTTTCAACAAAAGGTTTGCTTGTGTAAACAATTAAAAACTGGGAGAAGCGTATATTTGGAGCCATTGGCACCGATATAAATAAGAGAATTGAATGATTCAATAGGGACTGTGCTATGTGTGAGTGGGAAAAACTGATCTAGGATCGATATACCCCAAAACAGCTCAATTTTCTACAGGGCTCAATGCTATGTACCACTGTCACTTCCATCCTTTCATGCTGCAGTCGCGAAATATGTGCGAATATGGCCATTGTTGTCAGCTTCTGTGTGAGCTCGAATCACTCTACCTTTATGGTCCTTCCGCTACATATGCGTAGCAGGCAGCAATATATAGGTTGACTCTTCTAGTAACGCACGCTCTCGAAATTTTAACAATAAATCTCGCCTTGATGCACCACGCCACGCACCATCTGCCACTGGAGTTGTATGAGCAGCTCGCTGATTGAAACTGCGACGGATCGCGTTGCTCTTCTTTGGAGCTTCTGTATTTCTTTTGTCAGTCGTATGTCGCTCTCTTTCAAATTCTGAAGGTGAAGGGGTAAAATGAAGGGAGCGATAGGCTATTTACAATTTGTACAAATGGTGCAAATGGCTCTGAGCACTATGGGACTTAACATCTGAGGTCATCAGTCCCCTAGAACTTAGAACTACATAACCTAACTAACCTAAGGACATCACACACATCCATGCCCGAGGCAGGATTCGAACCTGCGACCGTAGCAGTCACGCGGTCCGGACTGAGCGCCTAGAACCGCACAGCCCAATTTGTACAGAAATGTTCTCCACCCACGAAGGAGAGAGGTTAGAAACCCTCGTTCGACCCATATTGTAATACTGTTTCTCAGTCTGGGAGTGGATACACCGATTCCCGTGAGATCACCGAAGTTAAGCGCTGTCGGGCGTGGCTGGCACTTGGATGGGTGACCATCCAGCCGCCATGCGCTGTTGCCATTTTTCGGGGTGCACTCAGCCTCGTGATGCCAATTGTGGAGCTACTCGACCGAATAGTAGCGGCTCCGGTCAAAGAAAACCATCATAACGACCGGGAGAGCGGTGTGCTGACCACATGCCCCTCCTATCCGCATCCTCAACAGAGGATGACACGGCGGTCGGAAGGTCCCGATGGGCCACTTGTGGCCTGAAGACGGAGTGCTTTTTTTTCTCAGTCTGGGACCCCTACCACATGTGTTGTTGTTGTGGTCTTCAGTCCAGAGACTGGTTTGATGCAGCTCTCCATGCTACTCTATCCTGTGCAAGCTCCTTCATCTCCCAGTACCTACTGCAACCTACATCCTTCTGAATCTGGTTAGTGTATTCATCTCTTGGCCTCCCTCTACGATTTTTACCCTCCATGCTGCCCTCCAATACTAAACTGGTGATCCCTTGATATCTCAGAATATGCCCTACCAACCGATCCCTTCTTCTAGTCAGGTTGTACCATAAATTTCTGTTTTCCCCAATTCTACACAGTACCGCCTCATTAGTTACGTGATTCATCCATTTAATCTTCAGTATTCTTCTGTATCACCACATTTCGAAAACCTGTATTCTCTTCTTGTCTAAACTATTTATCGTCCTTGTTTCACTTACGTACATGGCTACACTCCATACAAATGCTTTCGGAAAAGACTTCCTGAAACCTAAATCTATACTCGATGTCAACAAATTTCTCTTCTCCAGAAACGCTTTCCTTGCCGTAGCCAGCCTACATTTTATATCCTCTCTACTTCGACCATCATCACTTATTTTGCTCCCCGAATAGCATAACTCATCTACTACTTTAAATGTCTCGTTTCCTAATCTGATTCCCTCAGCATCACCTGATTTAATTCGACTACATTCCATTATCCTCGTTTTGCTTTTGTTGATGTTCATCCTATATCCTCCTTTCAAGACACTGTCCAGCTGTGGCCAGGTTGGAACTGAACGGTGGCGCTGTGACGCGTGGAAATCATGCACCCCATAATCTGGACATTAATGCTACCATGTTTGGTACTCCTACGATAATTATCTTCCGTGTCATAACTCGTTAAATAGGGAGAGTTTAATTATAACCACCTGGTACATATATAATGCTCTGAGCTGCTACGATGTTTACTTCGGAGTACGCACTCTTCTTCGGTACGGATTTGACGTACAGTAAAGGATGAATAAACAGTAAACGATGAGTAATAATGGTTAGGCAGTGAACGCCTTATTTGTCATGTATTGCAAGAGGATAATGCTAGTATGCTTTTCCGGTTTATCCCGGATAAGTAGTTTTAATATCACCGGGTAAGCGTATGTACGCGTACAGTCGGACACTACTCGCCCTTGCTTTTATTGATACGTATATTTAACTTAGCGTGGTAGAGTGAAACTGTCGAAAGTCGTTTTATTTCTCGATGAATACTTTTTTGACCAGTGTATGCGAGTAGACCTTTCGATTACACGTTTTTCTTATATTGATACGTGGGAAAGCACATTTGAGAGTCTTTCCATTTTCTTTATAACTTCCGTGGTGCGAGTTTAAAACCGTGAATCTGGAAGACTTCCGAGAGTCCGTGGAATAGTCTAAAGCAGTTTGTGCTTGTATCGTCCCGAATGGATTTGCAGTTAATGGCAACATATATCATACACACAAAATCTTACTGTTCCATTTACACAATAATAGTCGATAATCGTCTGCGCGGAAATAAATTTACAGAGCAAACAGCAATAACTCCATAGTGTTTGTCGGTATCTTAGTTCGTTGTTCTCAATTTATAAGTCTGAAACGCGTAGCTTCTCCCTGACGGCGACAGGTCATCCATTCTGACTAGAGCAGAGTGAGACAAGGGACGGGGCACAGAGTTTTTGAAGGATCCATTCCAACGAATGTGATGAGGCCACTGAAATCTAAACGACAGCAGCCGACAGAGTACAGGGATCAGGATTCTCTGGTACACGCTTTTAGCCAGTTACCAAGTCATAAATCATGGTACACTTGGCGATAATAGATCTCCGCTGTGGAAGCCCACGCCTAGCTCACAGATTCCAGCAGGAACTGCCGCAGGCGCCGACGTAGGCGTTACTGCAGCGCACTGCGGTAGTGCTCGGCTGCAGCGATGCCCGGCGCCAGGCGGCTGCCAAGCCAGCACCCAGTAATGTACGCAAGTGTGGCGCCCGCAACGTTAACCGTCTACCCGTTTACCGGGTCAGCGTCGTGACCAAAAGGTCTGGGCGTGTGAGGTATGGTTCTTGTCGGATGGACTTCGTGTCTTCACGCACAAAAAGCTGTCAGAGTATTTTGTACAGTGACACGAATGGCGTATCTTAATAGGTGCGGATGGCGTAACAGCAATTAATGGCTCTGAGTACTATGGGACTCAACTGCTGAGGTCATTAGTCCCCTAGAACTTAGAACTAGTTAAACCTAACTAACCTAAGGACATCACAAACATCCATGCCCGAGGCAGGATTCGAACCTGCGACCGTAGCGGTCTTGCGGTTCCAGACTGCAGCCCCTTTAACCGCACGGCCACTTCGGCCAGCAATTAATCATACGCCTTTCGAGGACTTGCTATATTATCGAAACCACAACATCGATAGCTAAATTACGCCGAAGGTCGATGACTTGTGGAAGGTTGATGTGAGATTTGAACACGGGCATGAACTCACCATTGCATCTTGCTAATTCCCTCAGAATTCGTCGACAGGCTAGTACACCAAACAAATAGGTAATGCGACATCTCTCTGGCTTCATTTTGCGTGCTGTATTTCTGCAGTGGAAAAATGGAAATGATCGTATGGCATTGTTGGCCGGGAGTCCCCATTCGGGGATGTTCGTCCGCCGTATTGCAAGTCCTTTTTAGTTAACGCCACTTCGGCGACTTCGGGTCAATGATGATGAAAGTGATGATGGACACACTACACCCAGTCCCCTGCCGGGAATCGAACCCGGGCCCCATGCGTGGTAGGCGGTAACGCTACCGCTACGCTACGGAGGCGGACTATTTCTGAAGTAAGCGACAGTGATAGTAAAAGCTTCCATAAAGATACAAATGAAATCAATCTGTCTTGACGTAAAGTCCGCAATTCGTCAGAAACTGAAACGAGTAAATTAAACTGCTACGTGCGGTCAGAAGGGCGACGGCACGCCATTCTGCTCACTTTACCTCCATGCGACATTGTAAATGGCCAGACCTTTAAGCAAAACCTTTCATTTGAGTGGCTCATCATTCATGCCAGTGTGGCTCGATGCGTTAAGTGCCAGTCAACAAATAGAAAGGTTTGGAAATCGCTCCTTGCTACGACATAGGATTTTTTACCATCGTATGTTTCTTATTTCATATCTGGTGATAATTTGTAAATATGAAAACTGTCGCCGGCCGCGGTGGTCTCGCGGTTCTAGGCGCTCAGTCCGGAGCCGCGCAACTGCTACGGTCGCAGGTTCGAATCCTGCCTCGGGCATGGATGTGTGTGATGTCCTTAGGTTAGTTAGGTTTAAGTAGTTCTAAGTTCTAGGGGACTGATGACCTCAGATGTTAAGTCCCATAGTGCTCAGAGCCATGTGAACCATTTTTTTTTTGTGAAAACTGTCAAGTTTCCCCTTAGTCCGGTGCCCACATTACACAGTATGTCCCTATAAACTGACTAGATAAGTCTGTTCAAAGTCGAAGGAAGGCAAGGGCGTAACTTCCAAAAGACCCATGCCGAATGAAGTTGTGGGACATTCAAAGCAACCTTTGGATCGACTACAGCTTTAGTTCATTTTTGCAAGGGACAGGCAGGCGTGTTACCTTGTCCATCCAGATAAGTAGACTGCGGCCTAGCTTCGTATTTCTCTCCCTCACGTCTTCCCATTGAATTCCCACGCATGAAAGCTCACACGACACTATATGGCGCAGCACAATCATCCATATGAAACAGCCGCGAATTTGACTCTTCATACCAGGCCACCATTCTCACGTTGTGCTCAACGTTTATTATCGAATATGGGACCGAGTGAGAATCGTAGCAGATCGGAGTAGCCCGCAGGAAAGTGTAACACACATAAATTTAAATCTTCTGAAGAAAGGAGACGCTAATCTCAGGAAACTTGAGAAAGACTGTGTGACGATTCTGCTGTCACCATTGCATATTTTACATAGGGACCATGAGAATAAGACTAATTCACGCAAAGAAGCATGTGTGTAGTCAGTTTCGCATGCACACTGCGCGAACGGAGCAGCACAGAAAACAGCAGTCATTGGTAGGAAGAACCCGTCGCCAAGCACTGTACATTGACTTGCGGAGAATAGCGAGGTGGCGCAGTGGTTAAATGCCACAACTGACGTTCTAGGGAAGTGGGGATAGGTGCCGTCCAGCCGACCATGTTTACGTTTTCCATGATTTTATTAAGTCGATTGAGGCGAATGGCAGAACGGTTCCACAGTACAGAACATGACAGATTTCCTTCCTAGCTCCATCTCCGCCTCTAATGACGTCGTCAGCGGTCATTAAATCCGAATTTCCATCTCGCGAATGTGGAGCAGAAATTGACTAAAATAAGATAGTGTTGTGTGTTTGGCCTAACCTCTACCCAGAAACATATATTACCGATACCGAACAAAGTTATTGTATGAAGCAATTAAAAATTGTAGAGTGTAGAACACAACTTTAAATGAGTAGTTAATGTATGTGATCGCCATTGAGAAGCCAAGATTCTTTCCTGGGGAGGAGTAGTACAACGGGGCGCACATTAGCGCTATTTTGTTTTTTGACGTCCAGTAACGAAATAATCTGTGGTCATTGTGACACCGGCTTGGTTGACCAGACCCCACCGCCAGATGCCAGACTGTAAAATTGAACGACAGCTTTGTCACAATGCATCCGACGGCCTTCGTCAGTTGTCGACGGAATGAACCTCTCTGCATTTTTGTAACCAGAGACAAATTTTATTAAAAATACGGAAAAATGGATGTAAATGACTTTCATGTTTCTCGAAAATCGTGAACTCTTTTTTGAGGTTTTGAAAGAACCGTATTAATTTTCAAACAACAGACAATAATAATGAAACTAATATTACGCACGTGAGTCGCACCCAATGTTAACGCTATTTCGTAACAACCACTTCCCCTTGAAAGCAGGCAGATATTGGAAACAACGACTTACTGACCATGGAGAACAAAGCAGCACTCTGTCTCCAGGCCACAAGTGGCCCATCTCGGACCATCCGACCGCCGTGTCATCCTCATGTGAGGGTGCGGCTAGGAATGGCGTGTGGTCAGCACACCGCTCTCCCGGTCGTTACGATGGTTTTCTTTGACCGAGCCGCTACTATGCGGTCGAGTAGCTCCTCAGTTGGGATCACGAGGCTGAATGCACCCCGAGAAATGGCAACAGCGCATGGCGGCCCGGATGGTCACCCCATCCAAGAGCCGGCCAAGCCCGACAGCGCTTAACTTCGGTGATCTGACGGGAACCGGTGTATCCACTGTGGCAAGACTGTTGCCCACATGGAGAACAAAGGTTGACGTATTTTCCACGTCTTCTCATTTTCGAATTCCTCATTGAATATGATGATAATTATAACCAATTTCGATGATAGATTGGCCATTTTCAGATTCTGTAGGTTGTAGGAGGCATTCGACGAACAAAATATTCACGACATGCGTTGTCATACTCATGTCCTATGGAATCCGAAGATGATCGGTGGGTGATTTTATAATCGTGATCATTTAGCGCAGATACACTCCTGGAAATTGAAATAAGAACACCGTGAATTCATTGTCCCAGGAAGGGGAAACTTTATTGACACATTCCTGGGGTCAGATACATCACATGATCACACTGACAGAACCACAGGTACATAGACACAGGCAACAGAGCATGCACAATGTCGGCACTAGTACAGTGTATATCCACCTTTCGCAGCAATGCAGGCTGCTATTCTCCCATGGAGACGATCGTAGAGATGCTGGATGTAGTCCTGTGGAACGGCTTGCCATGCCATTTCCACCTGGCGCCTCAGTTGGACCAGCGTTCGTTCTGGACGTGCAGACCGCGTGAGACGACGCTTCATCCAGTCCCAAACATGCTCAATGGGGGACAGATCCGGAGATCTTGCTGGCCAGGGTAGTTGACTTACACCTTCTAGAGCACGTTGGGTGGCACGGGATACATACGGACGTGCATTGTCCTGTTGGAACAGCAAGTTCCCTTGCCAGTCTAGGAATGGTAGAACGATGGGTTCGATGACGGTTTGGATGTACCGTGCACAATTCAGTGTCCCCTCGACGATCACCAGTGGTGTACGGCCAGTGTAGGAGATCGCTCCCCACACCATGATGCCGGGTGTTGGCCCTGTATGCCTCGGTCGTATGCAGTCCTGATTCTGGCGCTCACCTGCACGGCGCCAAACACGCATACGACCATCATTGGCACCAAGGCAGAAGCGACTCTCATCGCTGAAGACGACACGTCTCCATTCGTCCCTCCATTCACGCCTGTCGCGACACCACTGGAGGCGGGCTGCACGATGTTGGGGCGTGAGAGGAAGACGGCCTAACGGTGTGCGGGACCGTAGCCCAGCTTCATGGAGACGGTTGCGAATGGTCCTCGCCGATACCCCAGGAGCAACAGTGTCCCTAATTTGCTGGGAAGTGGCGGTGCGGTCCCCTACGGCACTGCGTAGGATCCTACGGTCTTGGCGTGCATCCGTGCGTCGCTGCGGTCCGGTCCCAGGTCGACGGGCACGTGCACCTTCCGCCGACCACTGGCGACAACATCGATGTACTGTGGAGACGTCACGCCCCACGTGTTGAGCAATTCGGCGGTACGTCCACCCGGCCTCCCGCATGCCCACTATACGCCCTCGCTCAAAGTCCGTCAACTGCACATACGGTTCACGTCCACGCTGTCGCGGCATGCTACCAGTGTTAAAGACTGCG